>NC_012878.2:39247711-39606887 GCF_000003195.3 Sorghum bicolor
AGCAATGTGAGTTCTGGCTGGACAAAGTTCATTTCCTGGGTCATGTATTATCAGCGGAAGGAGTCGCTGTAGACCCAGGCAAGGTAGAAGATGTATTGAATTGGAAACCCCCGACTACGGTACATGAGGTCCGTAGTTTTCTGGGCATGGCGGGATATTACCGTCGTTTTATCCCGGACTTTTCCAGAGTCGCCAAACCAATCACAACCTTGCTCAAAAGTCAAACAAAATTTGTTTGGTCACCCCAATGTGAGCAAGCTTTTCAGACTCTGAAAAGGTTGTTGACAACTGCACCTGTCTTAGCCCAGCCAGATATTGAAAAACCCTTTGATGTATATTGTGACGCATCAGGAATCGGGTTAGGCTGTGTGCTGATGCAGGAGGGTCGCGTAATTGCATATGCTTCCAGGCAACTCAAACCTCATGAAGAGAATTACCCGACCCATGATCTCGAACTAGCCGCCGTGGTACATGCATTGAAGATCTGGCGTCATTATTTGTTGGGAAACACATGTCATCTATATACAGATCACAAAAGCTTGAAGTATATCTTTACTCAAGCTGAGCTTAATATGCGCCAGCGAAGGTGGCTAGAACTAATCAAAGATTACGACCTTGAGGTGCATTATCACCCTGGCAAGGCAAATGTAGTAGCGGATGCCCTCAGTCGTAAGGCTCACTGTAATTGCTTAACAGTGAAGCCTAGGGATATAACTTTGTGCCAAGAGCTAGAGAACATGGGAATAGAAATGATTTCCCAAGGAAGCCTTTCCAATTTAAAGATTGATTTCAATCTCGAGGCTCAAATCATAAAGGCACAAAAAGAAAACAAAGGCATGAGACATCTTAAAGAGAAGGTTTTTAATAGAGCACTCACAGACTTTAAGGTGGATGATGCGGGAGTAATCTGGTTCAAGAACCGGTTAGTGGTTCCAAAGGTACCTGAGCTACGTCAGCAAATCCTGGATGAAGCTCATGCCACGAGGTATTCCATTCATCCGGGAAGCAATAAGATGTATCAGGACCTGAAGCAAAGGTTTTGGTGGACAAAAATGAAGATAGAAATAGCTCGCTATGTGGCCCAATGTGACACCTGTCGAAAGGTCAAAGCCATTCATCTCAAATCCGCTGGGGAGTTGCAACCTTTGCCTATCCCCGCATGGAAATGGGATGACATAAGTATGGATTTCATAGTAGGATTGCCCAAGACGGCCAAGGGCTTTGATTCCATTTGGGTCATAGTAGATCGTCTCACCAAAACAGCACATTTTCTGCCGGTAAAGCTATTGTATCCTGCCTCCACCTATGCTAAGATTTATTTTGACCGTATTCTAAGTCTGCATGGAGTGCCAAAGACAATAGTGTCAGATAGAGGCACACAATTTGTCTCCCAATTCTGGAGATGTTTACATGAGTCCTTGGGCACTAAGCTTTTATACAGCACAGCCTACCACCCTCAAACCGGTGGGCAAACTGAAAGGGTAAATCAAACCCTAGAAGATCTATTAAGATCTTGTGCCCTGAATTTTCCAGATAAGTGGGATGACTGCTTGCCTCTAGCAGAATTTTCCTACAATAATAGCTATCAAGAGAGTATCAAAATGGCTCCCTTTGAGGCACTGTATGGTCGCCGATGTCGAACTCCGTTACACTGGTCAGAACCTGGAGAAAGATGGTTCTTCGGAGTTGATTTAGTGAAAGAGACTGAGAACAAAGTAAAACAAATCCAAAATAACTTGAAAGTTGCTCAGTCCCGACAGAAAAGTTACGCTGATAAAAGACGTCGACCATTAAAGTTCGCCAAAGGTGATCATGTGTATTTGAAAGTATCCCCAATGAAAGGAGTAAACCGTTTTGGTGTTAAAGGCAAGTTAGCGCCTCGTTACATTGGTCCATTTCCAATTATTGACCGATGTGGGCAAGTCGCTTACCGCCTTAAACTGCCCGAACGATTATCCGGGGTACATAATGTGTTCCATGTGTCTCAACTGAAAAAGTGTCTTCGGGTACCAGATCGAGTTCAAGATATTGAAGATGTAAAGCTTGAACCAGATCTAACTTATTCGGAATATCCTATCCGAGTACTGGATCAAAAAGCTAGAGTTACTCGAAGGACAACCACTAAATGGTATAAAGTACAGTGGAGCCAGCACTCTGAAGAAGAAGCCACATGGGAATCTGAAGATTACTTGTTAGAGAATTTTCCTGAATTCTATGCTTCTCTTCAGGACAATATATGATAACCAGAGAATGTACTCTAGTGAAGAAAAAGAGTTACCAAAGCCATGTACTTAATGTACCTATATGCATATAGTGAAGTATTTTCCCCAACTCCTTGCCTTATGGAAAAGTTGAAGATGAAAGAGTTTTGACAAATTTCCTTTTCCATTACTTACCCTAAGGTTTTAAATCTCGGGGACGAGATTTCTTTAAGGGGGAAGGGCTGTAACATCCCTGATGTTACGGTTACTAAAAACGGATCATGTCATCATAAGCATTGCAAACCATAATTGTTAAAGCACAGTAGTATGCATCAACTTAAAATAAGCTTACTTTGATTGCTTGAGCTTAGGGAAGTAGAGTGTGCTTCTGTGGTGTGTTGTTGCTTGTGTGGTTGCTAAAACCCTAGGGTAAAAGATCTCCGAGAAAATGGGGGGGGAAAACCCTGATTTCTGGATCCTAGATTTGTCCCCTTTTGCTTAAGTCAAAAACTAAGCAAAATTTGAGGTTGAGTTCAAAAGCAAAGTTGTAGCTCTTGGCAAGATGTACAACTTTGGTGTTTTGAGTTTTTGAAGTTTCAATACAAAATTCAAAGTAATTTTGAAAATACAGATTTCCAGAAAGTGTCCCCTTTTCCAATTTAAACCCCCAATTCAAAATCCATTTGGAATTTTTAAAAGTGGTCAACATGGAAGTTGTAGAGCACAAAAAGTTGAGCAACTTTCATGTTGGGAGTTTTTCAAGTTGTTATACAAAATCAAAAGTAATTTTGGAAATTCTGTTTTGCCCCAATTCAAAAATTTGGAATTTCTTTGATTTGAGTTTGATTTTCAAACTGTTTGGCCAAAATCACCCTGTTACACTAAAAATCAGCTCTGGTCACCAAAACATGATTTGTAGCTTACAAAATTTGGAACAACTTTTGTTTTGACACAAATTTGACTCCAGTTCAAATTTCGGCTGAATTTTACAAAGTTCAGAAAAGAGGGGATAAGGGTCTGCTACAGTGACCCGATAGGGATCACTGGCTCCCTGTCCAGCGCGGCCGCCGTGCGCGCAGCACCGCGAGCGCCCGTGCGGGCATGCAGCTGCCTGCTTGCCTGCGTCGCCAGGCAACGTGGACGCCCTGGGCTCATCTCCTTCTCCCCTTTGAGCACCAGCCTAGGCGCCGCCGCGCGTTTCCTCCGTCCTGAGCCAGAGAACCCCGACGAGCTCCCTTCTTCAATTCACCATAACCACTCCTTCCCGAGCCAAATTGAGCAACCCAGCGTCTTCGCCACCTTCTTGCGAACCCAGTGCACCCCTAAGCTCCCTCTCTAACCCCCTCAAGCGCCCGAGCTCCTCCCTCCTCTCCAACTCCGGCCGAGACCGCCGCCGCGGAGCTCTTCCCGTGGCCACGGTGTTCCAGTGAGTATCACACCCCGCTGGCGACTGTTTCAAGTTCCTTCCGTGCCCCGGTTGCTCATGCTCTCGCTCCTTCTCCTTGAATGTGAGCAGGATCGCCGGAATAAGTTTGCCGGAGCCAGAGCTCCCGCCCGACGACACTGCTTCCGTCGCCAGCGGCTTCAGCAGCGTGAGCACCACCCTCCCCAACCCCTATGGAAGCTCGCTCGGCCGTCGGCTTGCACTCTATCGGGCCCTAGCGGCCGGCCGAGGGTCGGCCATGGCGGCTGCCCGCCCTTCTCGTGACCGAGGTGGAAGAAGTAGGGTAGAGCGTGGGTAGGGGGTGTCCACGGTGTTGCGGAGTTGAAGTGAAGCCGATGCGCACGCGCACTCCGGCCGAGACCCTCGCCAACGGCGGCCGGAGCTGTGGCCGAACCGCCGTGCGCGGTGAGGACGCAGCTGACGGGTGGGGTCGCCCCGTCAGCGTCCCGCAGAGAGAGGGCCTGACGAGCGGGACCCGCTCGTCAGTGACCGCTCAGAGAGAGAGGGGCAGCGCGCGCAGCGCGGGTGCGGGCCGAGCGCGTGTGGGCCGGCCTGCGGCCCAGTTCCCAGACAGCCCACTGCACTGTGTTTCTTTTCTTTTTCCTTTTTGATTAAAATTGCTTGATGTTTGAAATTATGTGATTAATTGTGTGCTAATCCAAAAATGATGAAAGTTTTTGTATAGGTTCCATAAGGTGGGTAGAACATAAGAAAAATAGTGGATTCTGTTTTCTGGTAGTTTGCATGTTTGTAAAAATTTGCTCTTTTAATTAATGAATAAAACTTCTAGGAATTTTAATAATTTATTTGTATGTCCAAAAATCACCAGAAATTGTGGGGAGCCTCTGAATATTATTCCCTGGCTCCACACAAAATTTGATGACATTTGGATAATGTTTGATTAGAATACTAATAAACCCTTATTTAGTACTTAAGTAATAATTCCAAAACCATTAAATAATAATTAATTAAATTCTCATGATTAGGGTTGAGTGATTTTGGGATTGTGTGATGACCTGAGGTCATTAACTCTAATGACCTCTGGCAGTTAATTATTGTTTAGCCTTAATGCTTAATTACTGTCATTAGTAATTAATTAAAAATTAATTAAGGTAAATAGGTTTAATAATTACTTAATTTAAGATAATTATGAATTAAGTAAAGTCTTAGTTTACAGATGCAACCTCTTAAGTAAAAATAGTAAGTTATTAAACAACTTTATTTATTAATTGTTCTGCACTGCATTGGGTGGGCAAATTGTACTTAATTCGGTCCATCTTGCATAATTGCCATACGCATATCATAAGCATTCATCATCTTGCGTATAGCGTCCGTGACCGAAGGAGCGCCTGTTGAACCGAACCCCGAGGTCGGTGCTCCGTTCGAGGAAGTCGGATCCGAGACTTGGGAAGTCTCCGAGGGTCCCTCTCTGCCCTGCAACCAAGGCAAGCCCCGGATGCATTAACCCCTCCTTGGATGTTTTAAATCTTTTATCACTTATGAATTGAAAATGCTGCATTAGATAGTTGAGAATTGGGTTAACCTACTTGCTGCATTTACTACCTTGATATCTGTTATCCTGTCCTTGACACCTGTTTTATTTTAAAACTGCGTAGCGATGCTTAGCCCTGCTACTAGATAGGTTTTCAAACAAGAAAGTTTGAAGGGTTGTTGTGGGATACACTTATGATCAATGATGTTTCAATTTGAGACCGGTCGGTGGACTTGCTCTAAGAATGGAGTCTTAAAGTAGTGTCTCCGACTGTGTTGATTAAGGACCGTTCCGTTGATGGCCTGCTGGGTTGAGAATTTATAGTACTAGCCACTTGCCTACGGTAAGCCCAGTCCTGTGATCCCTCGACGCGAACAGCTACTCGCGCACTGGGAGTGGAAAGATGGCGAGAGTAGTGTGTACCCACCTTACGGATCTGAGATGACCGGAAAACATCTAGATCGGCTGTAGGATGGTGGAGTACTGTACTCTCGGGTGCCGCGAACCTGGTCAAATTTGGGGAGAGCTTGCTTTGGGTTGACATATGCAAGATTTGGTTCTACATATGTCGGGTGGTTAGGAACTCCAGCTGGATTGCTAAGCGATTCGAATCGTCGTTGCTCCCCGATTGGGAGACTCAATTCCTTCGACCCTCATCGTAGTTAAATATGCAACTAAGTGATAAAATGAGAAAAGGGAAAATGTCTCATGAGGTTCGGATCCCAATTCCCGGACTCATAGCGACATGAAGCTATGACCATCAATAAATAATACTTAATGATAGGACTAGGAACTCACGGATTCGTCTGTGGGGAACAACCAGTTAGACTATCCTCGAATTCCTCTGCCTCTGCGAGGGAGGAATTCGGAGTAAAACCTGAAAATAAGGATGCACTACTAGTAAGCTTTTACGCAAAACACTTTGGCTCCTTGCTCAGCCACCCCTTGTCTACCCTAAGCCTGCATCCCTAAATTCTCCTCTTTTTCCCGTCGGATAAGTCTTGTTGAGTACTCCCGTACTCAGGGTTTCAATACCCCTGTTGCAGGTGAAGTTCAGGAGCCGACTTGTTTCGGACCCTGTTGTGTGACCGTCGTCGAGGTTGACGACGAAGAAGAGTGAGCGCGACCCATGGGCAGGGTCTGTAAATTTGTTCTGTCTGTACTAAAGTTTCAGTTGCTCCGCTGGACCAGACTTGTAATAACACTCTACTATTTGGAAGAACTCCTTTTATAGATTAAGTTATGTAATACTTCCGCTGTTTTACTCTGAAATATTATTTTGGTCTTGTGTCGTTGAGTTACTGCTTTATCTTCGCAACGAATGATCCTGGTGTTAAGGTGGCCACTTGCTATCCTGTAAGGGCGAGAAGAAACAGTTCTCGTTGTTTGACCATTACCAGTGGTCAGGACGAGCCAGCTTGGTACGCCACAGGTAGCAGTGGAATGAGCGCCCAGCAATGCTCATCGGACTTCTAAAGTGGGAGGACTCCCGGCATCACCGTCAGAGGTCCTTAGGACAATGGCAGGTGTCGGTGGGCCCAAACACTTAGGAGGTTCTGCCACAGTCCGGAACAATAAGAGGCCTTCAGGCAGCTCAAGAGCTACATTGCGACCAATCTGGTGGTAACTGTGCCCGAGCTGGACACTTCCCTACTGCTGTATGTGGCTGCCTCCGAGCACGCCGTCAGTGCTGTCTTGGTGCACGAGACAAGTGATAATAAGGGAACGATGCAAAGGCCCGTCTACTATGTGTCCGAAGCTTTGTCAGGAGCAAAGTTAAACTACACGGAGATAGAAAAAATCGCATACGCAGTTCTATGCGCATCAAGAAAGCTCAAACATTACTTCCAAAGCCATGAAATCAAGGTACCCACCTCACAGCCATTGGGTGACATCCTTAGGAACAAGGAGGCCTCTGGGCGCATAGGGAAATGGGCGGCCGAGCTATCGCAGTTCGACATCACCTATGTCCCCAGAACCTCCATCAAGTCGCAGGCCCTGGCTGACTTTATGGCAGATTGGACACCTTCGAGCAAAGAAGAGGAGAAGGTAGTCGACCAGCCATGGACACTGTATACAGATGGCGCCTGGGGGCAATCAGGAGCAGGAGCAGCAGCTGTTCGGATCGCACCGTCCGGTCTCAAGCTAAAATATGCTGCGAGACTCGAATTCAGAACAACAAACAACATAGCTGAGTACGAAGGACTCATCCTCGGGCTGAATAAAGCTAAGGCTTCGGGAGCCAAAACCCTGCTCATCAAAACAGACTCCCAAGTGGTGGCAGGACAAGTGGAGAAGGAATACTTGGCACACAACCCCGAGTTGGCAAGATATCTGACCGTCATAAGGGGGCTGGAGAGAAGGTTCAAGGGGTTCACTCTGCAGTACATTCTGAGAGTCGAGAACTACGAGGCAGACGAGCTAGCCAAAGCAGCAGCCAACAACACCCCCTTGCCATAAGGAACCTTCTACCAAATCGTTGGAGCACCCACAACTGAATCGTTGCCAAAAGCTTTCCGCTCAGTCCTGCTGACAGAAGGCGAAGATTGGAGGCAGGCAATAGTTGATTCCCTCAAAGGCAAAACAGCCGCATATGATGAAGCATTAACCAAGAGAATGGAAGCAAGAGCAAGGAATTACTCCATCAATGACGGAAACCTGTACAAGAAAGGTGTAGTCCAACCTTTGTTGAAATGCATATCACAAACCGAGGGAAGAGAACTCCTGCGAGAAATACATTCTGGAATATGCGGGTCACACATCGGCCCATGTGCGTTGTCCGCCAAAGCATTGAGACAAGGCTTCTACTGGCCAACTCACATCAAAGATGCTGAAGAGATAGTGAAGACATGCAAAGCCTGCCAAACCTTCTCACCAATCCAGTTAGGACCTTCAGCACCAACTCAGCTCATATCAGTATCATGGCCGTTGTAAAGATGGGGAATGGACCTGGTAGGGCCCATGCCAATTGCCTAGGGGGGAAACAAGTTCGCCGTTGTGGCCATCGAATACTTCACAAGATGGATCGAAGTTAAGCCACTGGCAACCATAACCTCTGAAACAATCAGGAAATTTTTCTGGCAGAACATAGTCTGCAGATTCGGAGTTCTAAGCCTGCTCACAGTCGACAACGGGAAGCAGTTTGATTCAGACAGGTTCAAGGATTTCTGCCACCACATAGGAACCAAAATTGCTTTCGTGTCTGTCTACCACCCAGAGTCAAACGGGGCAGTGGAGAGAGCAAACAGAATAATATTCTCTGCAATCTCCAAAACTCTACTCAACCTACGAAAGGGGAAATGGGTTGACGAGCTACCCAGAGTTGTGTGGTCCCATAACACAACAGTCTCAAGAGCAACTGTGTTCACTCCATTCAAGCTCTTGTATGGGGAAGAGGCAATGTTGCCAGAAGAAATCAAACACCAAAGCCTGCGTTCCATGAAGTAGCAGTTGGCTGAAGATGAAGAGTACTACAAGGAAACTTTGGAATCAATAAGACTAGAGGCAGTGGAGAACATTACCAAGTACCAGCAAGAAACCAAAAAATGGAGAGACCGCAAGGTAGTACGAAAAGACATACAAGATGGGGACCTGGTACTCAGGAAAAAAGGAGATCACACAAACGTTGGAAAATTGGAACCTAAGTGGGAAGGACCTTATACAGCAATACAAGCGGGAAGGTCGGGATCCTTCTACCTGAAAGTCCTCGAAGGCAGAACCTCCACCACACGTGGAATGTCGACAATATACGAAGATTTTACATTTGAGTGTAAGGATGACCCCCGCAAAATAAGCGGCGGCATCCATGTCTTTAGATACACTTATTTTCTTTTTCTCTCTACTTTTTTGTAATCCAAGGTCTGCACTCTTTTCCTCACAGGGGTACTCCTACTACGAGGTGAGGTTTTTAACGAGGCAGAACCTATGTAAAAACCTCTGAGATATAAAGAGGAATCCACCCTACAAGCAAAACTCAAAAGTCGAAAAACAGCTGGCAACGAGGCTGTAGCATTCGACAAAACATCACGTGATTACAAGGACCCTCCGCAGCTTTCAACCAAAGGTTAAGAAAGCTCGGAACGTCCTCAACGGTGGAAAAACACCACATCCTTAGCAAAAGACCTGGCCAAGAGCCGAACAACAAGGACAACATGGTCAAAAGTGAAAAAGCCCTGTCCACATCAGGCATCACAACATGACCAAGAGGGACTAAACCTTCAAACCTGACAAAGACCTGAAAGATAATCAGGCATCAGGAGCTATACAACCTCTGCCCAAAAGCAGTGAAGGTTTCACATTCACAAAGTAAACCTCACCGACAAACACATAACCTTCGCCAAAGATAAGGTCGAAGGTATCCTGCAAATCCAAGCAGGCCTCCAACACAAGAAGGGTGAAAAATAAAACTAAGTTTACAATCACCCCCAGCTAGAGTAAAACAAGACCAACTACTGCAATAATAACTAGATAGTAAATCCCAACCTAACAAAGTACACTCAATAAATGCAAGAAAGCCTATAAAACCAGGCTCACCATGCCCCCCACCCTCAATTAGGACCAATACACACAGACCCAAACAGCCAGTGCAATCCTAGCAGTCACAAAGGAAAAAACCTAGGCCACCATGGAGGCAGGGGTTAGCCTCATAGCAACACAAAAAATTGGTATTGCACGAAGCTTCGTAATGCTAGAGCCGCGGCGTTGTGATGAACATCGACCACAGAGTCATGTACAGCCACAATAAAATCACCCCAAGTTAGTATCGAAGGTCTCTGAAGGGTATCGCACGAAGTCTCGTAACATCCCCTCAGAACCTCCGACCCACATACCCGAAGGTTAGCCTCGACAACACTCCACGGGAGTCGAGCAAAGGCAAAGATGAGCTCAATTCAGTAGAGGCTCCTTCGCAACAAAACAAGCGAAGGCCCTAAGGTCAACGAACAGCAAACTTGCGCAATCCTCACGACCACCAACGCCTTCGCAACATCGAGCGTCAACAAACAAACGCTACAGCAACACAAAGATCCTTAGTATCAACACCACTGTGACGTTGCGGAGGATTCAACAAACAAAAACAATAGCAACATTGAAAGGTGCGAAGGCTGTAATAAAAAAACCCCTAATAGTGCGAAGGTTGTAACAGGAGCCTTGATAAAAACATCTGATCTTTATTCATGATAGTAGTACGTACATCATTCATTTACATCAAAGGGAAAACAAAAAATTAAACCAGCATCCTCCGACGGCAAAATGCCGGAGGTTATAAGAACCTTGAACAATCCTATGGTATGAATCTGGCACAAACCAAAATTCATCACAGTAATCACGAGCAAGAAAATCGACTAAGTCGTCAACATTACGCGTGGGACACATATGGTGCCACCAATCAATTAGCCAGCCCCTTGCATACAGATCCCCACGCTTGAATGTCACCGGGGTAACGTAGCTTCCTTCGACAAAATTCGAAGGAAGGACATCATGCCCTGGAGGAGATCTAACAACCTGCGCTAAAGTTAAACAATTTCAAACCTCGCCCAAACGAAGGATACGACTAAGACATAGGGTCAAGCTTTCGAACCTCACGATGCCCAGGAAGATAGCGCTCAGCCATAGTAGCAGGATCCTCCGACAGCCAACATATACCATCATCTTCGCCAAAGATGCGAAGGATCGGGTACGATGACTGCAGAAACGCATCAAACCAAATTAGAGCATGAAAGCCACATAACCAAATACAAAAAACAGAGGAGCAACTAACTACCTAAGCTGGAGGCCAAGATCCTCGGTACGCAAGCGACCGGAGGAAATCAGATCGCTCATCGGCAATATCAAACTCGACAAAGTTGAACATATCAACCACACTAAGGTTAGGAACCGCAGTTCTCCAGTATTCCCATAAGTCTCCCAACACATAAATCCCATTATAAAAGATGGAAAGCGGAGCTTCGCAAATATCCTGCGCAGGTCCTCCGCTAGAGACCTGCGCAGGATAACGTAAGACAAACAACCCACTCAAAGCAAGTCCAATATATTGCATAACTAGCATTTCATTACATACTGACTTAAACCTCGCACCCCTTTTTTACAAAAAACGTCGCATAACAAGCAAACGCAAAAAACTAAGAAAAACCTACAAACTAAAAACCCTCACACCTGAGGCGGAGGAGGAGCAGGAGCTTCGGGTTCCCCTGGAGCCTTGGCACCAGATCCCTCCGGAGCTTTGGCACCGGCCTGAGGATCCTCCGCACCAGACTGAGCCGAAGGACGCGACGGACCAGCCTTGTCAGCCTTCGCCTTCTTCTTAGCAAGATCCTGCGGAGAGGAAGCCTTGAAACAAGGAAAAATAATCATAGCACAAAAAGACTAACGAAAAAATGCGTACCTCAGCGCGGCGAGCCTCTGCCATTTTCTTCGCCTCAGCCCGCCCAAACCTAATCTAGAACGAACTGATAAAGTTCCGAACAGATTTGCGCAGGCTGGAGGTTACTTCTCCAACATCCTCCGCCGAGGCAAACTCCTCCTTCGCAACCCCCTCGGCATGGGAGCAACCTCCGCGGCGCAAAAGCCTGGCGAAGGAGCTAACCGCAGCCAAAGCCCCAAAATCAACAGCTCCTCCGACAAAGTCAGGGAGCATGCTAATGTGAGACTTGAGCCATGCAAGGCTAGCCCCAACGTCACCACTGGGCAGAGGAGCAGAGTTGCTACCTCCGAACTGAGCCAGCAAGCCAGAGTAAAGCCCGATGACAGCCGCAGCCTCCGCCTCCACCTTCTGCATGCGAGTCTAAACTGCAGCTGCAGACGTTCGCTCAGCGTCAAGCTCCTTGCTTAGGCGGTCAGCAATGTCCTCCGCCTTCCCGGCCCGCTGCACGGCCAAGTCCTTAACTTTCTCCGCCTCAGAAGCACTCATGCGAAGGACAACTGCCGAAGCTTCAGCATCCTCTTTCTCCTTCCTTAAAACCTCTGACCCAAGTTTGAGCTCTTCCCTCTCCTTCCTCAGCGCCTCAACCTCCTGTCGGATGGAAGCAAATCCCTTAACTTCCTCCGACAGGCGAGCCTTCTCAGCTTCCAAGGTCTCGTTTCCCTTTTTCAGAGCCTCAATGGCTTCATCTCGGCAAATAACCTCTCGGGAGCATCGCTCCTCCAAGGCAGCAGCCATGTGATGACCCTGTCCAAAAACAACATACATCAAACCTCCGAATGAAAAAAGGCGAAGGAAGGTAAAACAAACTTGAAACATACAAGGCTATGATGCTCAAACTGTACGCGAAGCAGCGTCGCGTAATCCATATCGCAACACTTCTGTCGGAAGCGATCTGAGAAGCGAAGGAAAGTAAGAAAAACATGAGATAAAACTAAAAAAGTAACGGATGGAGGTCAAAAAACAAACCTCCGACGAGAGCATGAACTTCATGCAAGGTATCAGCCCAACCTAAGATCGAAGGATCAGAGGCTCCTCCGCACGATCAAGAAACGGTCAACACCAACCGTAGACAACCAACTCAATTAAAGATACAAAAACAAAAAATTAAAAACTCACCAGGACCAATAATGTTGGCAGGCGAAGGCCTGCTACCCAGCGCAGTTGGCGCAGGAATGCGGGGCGGAGGAACAGCAAGCCCCTCGAGCGCAATGCTAGCCCCTTTTGCCAACTCCTCCGCGCTGGCCAACCCAACAATTACATCCTCTAAAAAATATACAAAAAATATAAGACCCAGACAATTAAGGCATGAAGAAATATCAAAACAGACCAAACAAAAAATTAACCCATATACAGCGAGTTTATACCATCTCCTTCTGGCCGCGGGGATCCTCCGCCTTCCTTATCCTCCGAACAGAAGCAGATTCAGCTTCGTCGCTAGACTCCCCCTGCCCCTCCTTCGGCAGAGATCCTCCTCCGGTAGAAGCCTCCCGCGTAGGACTCGCCTTAGGGGCCTCCGCATCGGAGGATTCCTCCCCAAGAAGCGACGCAAAGGGCGCGCGCATAGACGAGACCGCACGGGAGACCTCAACTTCAAGACCTCCAACAACAGGTGCAGCATTCGCAACCTCCGCAGGCGCAGAATCCACCGAATTAGACTCGGCCGCGGAGGATCGGTCGGAGGAAGACTCCACCGGAGCCTCCAGCAAAACCTTCGCCTTGCGTTTTTTGGCAAGCGTCTTCCTAACACCTCCTCCTTTCCTCTTCTTCGACTCGGTAGCAGCCATAGCCTTGGAGGGATCCTTCTTCTTCTCCAAGCCGAGCAGCACATCCGGAGGAATGACGTACTCATTGTACTCGATCCCCAGATCCTCAAAAACGCAGTTAAAACGCGACATCGTCCCAAGCGTAGATTTCCGCTAGAGGTACTCCTTCTTCGAAATTTTTCCAACGATCCTCCAGGCTGAAACCTCCACGCGGTCGAGGAACGACTCCTTCGTCTCACCCTCCGGCAAACCCGCGCGAAAGCGAGGAAATGGTAACCCCTCCGGAGGACCAAACACAGGCACTTGTACCATTTCAATGGTAAACTCGTCAGTCCTACGGCCAAGGGGCCACTAGTCAGCAGCAACCATCTCTTCGACCAAATCTCTACCTCCGGAGAAACGGCATGCCAGTGCGAAGGCTTGGTCGCAGGCCCTGCGTTCCTCCGACATCGGTGTCGATGGATCAACCTTGTAGACAGGCTTGAGCTCCTTCATCTTTGACGCGTACGGGTAAACCTTGTCAACCCGACCATCGTCTAGAGTCTTCGACGCAGCAGGGGTCCTCACATAAAACCAAGCCCTCATTCAATCCTTCTCCCACTTACCCTTTTGGCAGAAGGAAATCTCGCACCGAGCCCCAGGCATTGTGCGGCGCGGCATGAATGCGCAGCTCCCAAACCGCACAATGCAATCCAATCCTTTGGCGTTCTTAATCTTTTTCGGCTGACGCTAGAGTTCAAAGTACGAGCAGAAAGTATCGATATGGGGCACTGCTCCACAGGATTCACAAGCCCACGCAAACTTGCTAAGGGTCAGAATCCCATTCGGACTGAAATGCTGCAGCTCCATGTTGAAAGTTTCCATCACCTGGCGAAGGAAATGATACGGAGGCATCCGGAGTCCGCAGGTAAAGAAATCCCTGAAGACCACCGCATACTCCTCCTCAGGCACAGGCACCATTTGGCCGGCAGGAGGAGCCTTCGCACGACCATCCTTGAAAAAACAACCTCAACCATATCTGCGATATCCTCCGGCCTAACAGTCAACTCCCCAAACTCAAAGGTAATCGCCGCCATTGAGTCAAACTCCCTCGCGCTGATAAGATCCCCAACGGAAGCCTCGACGTCAGACAGCGTCTCCTCCAGATCTTGAGCCGCGGCCACCTCAAGCATCCAATCCTCAAACCTCCGCAGCCAACCTCCGGACCTCACGCTAACAAAATTACGCAAAGGACCAGAAAAATCTGACCTCGAAGGACGGGGCCAAGGAAAATGAGCCACCTTATCACCTCCGCAAACACTTAGGAACTAAACCCAAAAACAACTCACGCGAGCAGCTTATAGAGCAAGAGAAATGTGGCGAAGGAATTTAGGCAGGCAACAAGCGGCAGGGGTGAGAGCCCAGAGCTCCCCAGCGTCCCCTTTTATAGGGGGGGCCTGCAGCCGAGCGACCGTTGCGATTCCCCGCGCCCAACGGCTATGAGCGGAGGACTCGGCGCGGCCGTTGCGATTCCCAAACTCTAACGGCTAACTCCAACGGCTAGCCACGCAAATATCACACAAATCACTATCCTCCGCGATCTAATATGCGAAGGATAGCAAATTATCAAAACAACAGACAACGATCGGAGGATCCTGAAAACCTAAACACACAAAGACAATTCATGGCTAAGTACAAGGAACATTCCACCATACTGCCAACAAGCACATCCTGCGCACCAGGGGGGAAGGCAGCAACCATGCTCGCAGCCTCCGCAGCGTGGCACATTTTTGAGCACATGGACCGCAGGAGTGCCATTAGCCCAAAAAGGGGGGAAATGTTGGGGGCTGGACGCATCCCCTGGTAGCATCGAAGGATATCCTTCACCCCAGAAACCTTCGTGCGAATACGTGCGGAGGATCCTGAGAAAGACTAACGTTGACGACTCATCTTATCTTGCTAAGTGTATGCAGGGACTGAGACACCCGTGGAGGTCCGCAAGCAGAGAAAAGAGGAGCCTCCGATCCTCCCAAGTCCGAGGTTGGCGAGGAATCTCCGGAGTGGCCGGGCCGAGGAACCTCCGGCGCGGCTAGGCTGAGGAACCTCCGACAAAGAAGCGTCGAAGGATTGGTGGCCGAGCAGGCTGAGGAACCTTCGGAGTGGCCGGGCCAAGGAACCTCCGGCGCGTCCAGGCTGAGGAACCTCCGACAAGGAAGCGTCGAAGGATCGGCAGCCGAGCGAAGGATCCGAGCCTCCGACCAGCTGAAGCCCTAGACACGGGTCACACGCAGGGTTTGTAGTGTGAAATTACACAAATGGCTTAGGGTTAGTAGACTGTGATATGAGAATATGCTGGGATATTCCCCCACCGTCACGGGGCATTTCTGTAATTGTCTTAGGTCGGTTTCCGAGCCCTATATAAGGGGCGTGATACCGTCATTAAGGAGAGAGGGCATTCATTATTTCCACCTACTGTTGAGCCCACTGTTCATTTACTGTTGAGCCTCTCACGGCACCGAGTGAGAAGGTTCTCGTTTCACTGTGTTGCTGGGGAGTGCAGTACGCCTTCTCCCAACAGTTTTCGTTGGCCGTTTTCCACCCTATGTGTTTGTTTCAGCAGTGGAGCCGTTCATGGAGGAATGGGATCCAGATATGTGAAACGTCGTTACCACTCAGCTCAAGGGCTTAGAGCAACTCCAACAGATATGCTATCCATGTTATATAGGCTATTTTTATATTTTTCGAGCAAAAATTAAAGTCCAACAAATATGCTATCTAGTTTGCCAAAATAGCAAGTTTATTATTCCTAAACTTTTACTTATTGTATATAGTATGTCGTCCTCACTAGCTAACCTATACAAAGGCTGTTGTGGAACTCTATGCTTTGAATGAGTTTTTTATTTTACACAATAGCTAAATCTTGTAGTTTAGAATATAATTTTACATAGTCTCTTGTAGATGCTGTTAACTCTTCACGCCAAGCAGCGGGAATGGTAAAGGATATCTTATAACCAACCAAAGAAATTAAAGTTTTCCATTACATGCATGCAAACAGGCATCGGCACAACTTGTTTCCATTTATGTTACCCCTCAGTATCTCCTCGAACCAAACAACAGACCTAAGTGTTGAGCAACACATTACATTACAGAAGTACAGAACACACAAGCAGTGCATAATCACACAATGCGTGCTGCGTCCAATGCAACGGAGGCCTACCCCATTTGACGACGTTGGCGCGCATCTCCTATCCTGATTCAGAGGGGGGGAATCGAAACCACGTACTGGAAAGATCAGATACCGGATTGTTATTATTATTTGTTTGTTTTTGCAGCTGCAGCAGCGCCACGCGCCACGGGCCTGCCGACACGCGCGCAGACCGGCCAGCCGGCCGGCCGGCCGGCTCATTGTCAGCCTCACACGCGCGCTGTGCGCAAGAAGCGGCATGCGATCGACGAGTTCGATCTTGAGATCATACCAACCAATGTGTGCCAGCTAGCTGAACAATCATCTTGAATATCAGGATCAAATCTCGTGGTTCAGGTACCAAATAGCCGGAACACACCGTAGTGATCATAGGTCGGTGATGCACTGGAATGATTGATGCTAATTAACAAGCATGGTAGGCAGCGATTATATTGTTGAAACCAAACAGACATGTATTCATCTCAGCCTACATGTATTGAAGTGGATTAAAGTAGAATTAAACTAAGTTCTATTCTATTCTCTACTAACATATGTGGCTTGAAGTGAATATACATGCATTTAAACAAGGCCTCGTTCAAACCGACCCGTATCAGCTACACAAATGATACACTCAAGGCCTCGTTTGGACTGACCCGTATCGGCTCCACAAAGGATACACTCTGGTCATCAATTCTTCCTCTGGTCATGGTGCAGGTTAACCACCAATCATCCAGCCAACCAAGATAAGACACTAAGAATCACCATTTGCTAAATCACCGAGGTTTCAGTCCCACTATTAAGCTTCACCGCTCGTACAAAAACCACATATCACTGTTGGTTGATTTCAAACCAGCAGCGATCTACAGGTTCATGGCTACAGTTAACAATGATAGCAAACATTACTATAGAAGAGACCTTTAGACGATTGCCAAAATCGCCAATAGTCTCGGTAGTTTTGGTCTTCGGGACTAGAGGCCACTCTAGTCCCGGCACCTAACATGGCCCGGGACTAGAGGGTCCCACCCAACAGCTACTGCGCAGTGGTGTCGGGGCATGGACCTTTTAGTCCCGGCTCGTGTTACGGGCCGGGACTAAACGGAGTACTTTAGTTTCGGTTGGTGCCACTAACCGGGACTAAAGCTTTAGGCCCGATTGATGGCTTGCTTCGGGACTAAAAGGACCATTTTTAGTCTCCGTTTTTACTTCTAGGCGGGACTAAAGGTGCACGGGTGATATCTTTCTTCCTTCTTTCTCCCTGAGACCGAGCCTATTCAAAATTCACTGAGCTTATTCCCTCTCTTCTTGCTAGCCATTGCTTGTTTATGCTTGTTCTTCATCTCTGGCGTCCATTGGTGATCTTCTTCGACGCCATCATCGTTTTCTCAGGTCTAGGGGTAACTAACTTCATCCTCTCTTATCTTTTTGATGTTGTTTTTTGTTTTTATGATTCCTCCTCCATTTTAAGCTCAAAATCAATAGTTATAGTTTGAATCGACATCGTCGACGCCCATTGGTGATCTTCTTCGACTCCGCCATCGACTCTTCGTGTTTAGAGGTAACTAGCTTCATTCTTCCATGTCATTTTCATGTTGTTTTTGTCCTTGTGATTTCTCCGCCACTTGAGCTAATTTACTTGTTAGTTTGAATTCATAGCTTAAATTAGTACCCATAGCTTAAATTAGTAACCATATATATAGTATTTCATGGTTTAGCTATGAATTAAAGAATAGTGTCTTTTTTATCTTTCTTCTATATATAATTGAGATCATAAAAGGAATTTAATTAATAGGGTTCATCGAATCGACTTGTTAGCTAGACTTGTTAGTTTGAGCATGTATAAAGATTTTGAACATAGAGTTCATCAAATTGACTTTATATTTTTTTATTGCTAGATAGTATCCATTATATTTTTTATGGTTGCAATAATGAATATAGAGAATAGACAAAAATTAAAATAAATCATGAATAGTTTAAAGAAATGGGTATGGATATAGTAGATGGCAACAGTGACCGGATCCTCAGTCTCTCATCATCGGGATCTAAAGCATCTGCGACCGGATCTTCCTCTCATTGCTTGCGGCGAGTGTAAGCAGAAGATTGTGAAGGAGTAACGAGTGAAAAAAGAGAGAATCAACAAGGCTCGTATATTCTACAAGTGTCCGGACTGTGAGGTGGGTTATTATTTTCCCACATTTGATTAATATGGTTAATTTGTACCGGTTTTGCTTAATGATGTTGTTTAAATTCCTTATTATTTGTTCTAATTGCAGTGGGAGGGCACCGGTGGATGTAAAGGTTGGTACTGGAAGGAAGAGTACGTCCAGCACGTATGAAATTCTGTTGCACAGAAGGTTGCCGCTAAAGGTGACGAGGCAGTGAGCCAGCGCAAGAAGCCCATCGATGTTGATCCAGCAGATGTGCAGCTGTCTGTTTTAGTTGGGATAGGACGAGAACTAATTATGTTGCTTAAGTGCATTTTAGTTCTACTTTTTTGTTGCTAGCTGTGGTTGTCTTTGTTGTAGTCAGGCTTGCTTGAATTAATCAATCATATGATGTCATGCATGTTGTGCAATAACATGATTATCTAAGTGCATGGTTGTAACATTTAATACAGATGTCGTCACGCAATTGGATGTATAATGTCGATCGCCGCTCCAAAGAGTTCATTGTTGGCGTGCACTATTTCTTAGGTGTGGCTGAGGTAAACAAGCAGGATAGTTTCATGTGCTGCCCATGCGCCATCAGTAAGAATTTGAAGGAATATTCATGCTCAAAGAATCTTCATACGCGCTTGTTCATGTCGGGTTTCGTACCCAACTATATTTGTTGGATGAAGCATGGAGAAAAGAGGATTGTAATGGATGATGGTGAAGAAGATGAAGAATTGGACCATGCCGATATTATTGCTCAGTACGGTGCCTTTGATGATGATGCAATGAGAGCAAATGATGAAAAAGATGTGGCAGCGACAAAAGATGTGGCAACTAATGCTGATGCTCTTGGTGATGCCATTTGCAATGCACAAAGAGAGTGTGAAAGTGAGAAGGAGAAGGCCAAGTTCAAGCGCACGCTAGAGGATCACAGGAAATTGCTTTATCCAACCACGGAAGATGGACAAACAAAGCTAGGTATAACACTGGAACTGCTGCAATGGAAGGCAAATAATGGTACATCTGACAAGGCATTTGGGCGGTTATGAAGATCATGAAAAAGATGCTTCTGAGAGCAAACGAATTGCCCACCGCTATGTATGAAGCAAAGCAGGTTGTCTGTCCTTTGGGATTAGAAATCCAGAAGATACACGCATGTCCTAATGACTGTATCCTGTACCATGGGGAGGAATATGAGAATTTGGATGCATGCCCGGTATGCAAAGCATCATGGTATAAGATCAGGCGAGATGATCCTAGCGACGTTGAGGGTGAAGAACGTTCCAGCAGGAAGAAAATCCCTACCAAGGTCATGTGGTATGCTCCTATGATACCTCGCTTGAAACGTTTGTTCACAAATAAAGACAATGCAAAGTCACTGCGGTGGCATAAAGAAGACCATAAGGTAGACAATATACTGAGGCACCCTGCTGATGGAGGCCAGTGGAGAGCGATAGATAGAGAATTTCCAGAGTTTGCACATGAGGCTAAAAACTTGAGGTTCGCTTTAAGTATAGACAATTTTAATCTATTTGGGGAGCAGAGCAGTAGTGATAGCACTTGGCTAGTCACTCTATGCATCTACAATCTTCCTCCATGGTTATGCATGAAGCGGAAGTTCATTATTATGCCTGTGCTCATCCAAGGGCCGAAGCAACCTAGCAATGACATCAATCTCTACCTGAGGCCATTAGTTGAGGAACTTCTTCTTCACGGAGCAAGCCAGGTGTACGCGTGTTGGACGAGTACAAACAAAAACACTTTGACCTACGAGCATTGTTGTTCATCACAATCAATGACTGGCCTGCTCTAGTAATCTTTTAGGCTAGACAAACAAGGGATACAATGCATGCACACACTATTTCGAAGACCTTGATAGTATATTTTTGAAAAAAATGTCAAAAGGCCTTATACATTGGCCACCATTGGTTTCTTCCAATGGGCCACCTAGTAAGAAAGAAAGACAAACATTTTAAAGGCAAGACAGATCACCAGACTAAGCCTCATAACTGAACCAGGGATGATATACTTGAAATGGTGAAGGATATGAAAGTAGTATTTGGTAAGGGATGGGGCAGCGAACTTGTTTCCAAAGACGCTCAGGGACACACACCCATGTGGAAGAAGAACTCCATATTCTGGGAGCTACCCTACTAGCATGTCCTAGAGGTTCGCCATGCGATCGACATGATGCACTGTTGGCAAATCTTAATGCACACCGGCTAGAATAAGATGTGACAAGTATCTAGAAATGGTGGCGCCTAACCAGCACTGCTTAAATGCAAGCCTGAGCTGTTACTAGGATAGGATGTCAGGCTACCCTGAGCAACGACACAGAAATGCTAAGCAATGCTAAACTCTAGCGGTGACGCAAGACGTACCAAGGGTAACTCTACAAGCACATAGATACCGCTGTAGCACTTCAACCGTGGTGAGTATCAATGGTGTCATAATTTATAGTTCGCTCACGGGAAGTAGACTAATACTCTCTAATAAATATACGGATGGATATCCGTGGTTTGTGTCTACTCAATCTAAGTTCACTAGTGCTAATAGGCGGGTAAGAATAGCAAGATAGAATAGTAGATAAGTGAGATAAAAGGTAAGTAAGATAACTGGTAGTGAGCTAGCTAGGTGGGAGGACAATGAGTGAGTAAGGACTCCTATGTATCTAACTCTACTTCTGTGTTCTAATCCTAATCAATGTAAATGACTCAACTAGACTAGTATCCAAACAGTCTTGTGTGGTGGGAAGTTGACTGCAATAGGAGGACAAAACTCCTATCCAAGTGGACCTTTGTCTTATGGGCGCCTACACATCGTACCCGACGTGAATAGAACCTACTGGGAAGCAGAGGCCTGTTACGCTTCGCCGCCGCCCGCTAACACGTTTGGTACGGTGGCATCCACTAATAAGCGCTAGCCTAAGCACCTCGCTTACACTAGTCTTATAACTTCAACTATCACGTAAATAGCCAAAGCTAGTGGAACACACACAAGGTGTTGAAGACACTAATCTAACCAAGGCAACTACACTAATAAGACTAAGACACAACACTACTACAAGTGTAGTAATGCACTAAGCAATACTCAAAGTAAAGACTTGAAGTAAATACTTAGTAAAGTAAAGAAAGACTTTATTGATAATAAAAATGTAATACAAGAGAAAAGGTACAAGAGCTATACCAGACCCTCCACAAGACAGCTCCGGAGACCCGAGCTTCGCTCGACTCGACTCTAACTCCCACTCTAGACTAGACTACACTACACTTGATCTCCCATGTGGGATTTGGAAATGAAATGATAGATGGAAGATGTGTGAGATCGAGGACCCCTCTTTATATAGGGGTGAGAGAGGGGGTGCCACGTCAGCGATCCACGTGCTCCTTCGTTCTCCACCCTTCGATGCACCGACCTCCCAACCGCCTTAGATGGACGGTTGGAGCATTACCACGCATGAGGAAGGTCAGTGGGAGTGAACCGACTCCAGATGGGGCCCACATGTCGGTCGGCCGACCTGCCCTTTGGCTGATAGTGGGTCCCACTGACCTTCTCGAAGATCCTTAAGCTGGTGGAAGGTTGGGCCAGGTGGCATCTCCCCATTGGTCGGTCGGCCGACCGACCTTTGGAGCCCCTGGCCCGCCTCTAGCCTCCTGGTGGTGTCCTCACTTGTCATGTGAAGTGTTGTCCAAAATTAAGTCTAGTTGCACACTTGCTTGCTTCCATGTAGGCCCAAGGATCCATGTGTTAAGTGTTTGAACCGTTGAGAGCAAGCACACTTGGATCCAAGGGTTGGGATTGACTTCTTGGAGTATGCCATGGCTCATGCCATGGAGGGGAGCTCCTGGTGGGCCCAAACCCCGGTCGGTTGACCTAGGTTATGGGGCCCACAGGGCTCATTTCCTTCTTCCCTGCATTGAACAAGCTAAGAGTACAAGTGGAACTTTATTAATGATAAATATGTTCATGTGATGCTTATCTTCCATCAATCGAGGACTATTGATGGGATTTTGAGTATATAGAACTTGGTCTTATTTCCCGTCAACAAGATCCCCCAAGCTTAACCTTTGCTCGTCCCGAGTAAACAATCAAGACTTGGTTCGATCGGATCAGGTATTATCACTAAGTTAACATCTTAATAGTACTAAGTGCACAACAAAGAACTTCTCCTTGAATGGAAAACTTAGCAATGCTACCACACCAATGTTACTTTAGCACCCCCCTTAGAATAGCATTAACTTAGTCTTAGGATATTGAAGAGATAAAACAGCTTAGACTGGACATCTACTTTTCTCATTCTTTAGCAAGTTTCATGACAGAGGTTTTTGCTAAGTTTTTTAAAAGAAATCTTAATGTTCCTCATATGGTTTCTCTCATGTCACTCAAGTGGTGTATAAATCCTTACCGAGGCATGTGAGTAAGTTGCCTTCTCTATGTAATCCTACTATAATAAAGGCTTAATGTAGAGCTCAAGGTAGGAACAAGGGGATGGTGTACTTACATTGCATATGTAGTGAAGTCAAACCTCGGATCCTCAGGGGAAGAGTAGTGTCATGCTCGAGATCAAGATATATATGTGGAAAGGTGGTATGAGTATGATGGCTAGATGGCTCCTTTTTTTATTATGCTCTCTCTATTCTTTTTCTGTTGAGACAAGGATAGCATTTCTCTCTCTCTCTCTCTCTCTCTTCAAGGACTTGATGATGTCCTTTCTAACAAGATGATTATTTTTTCTATAGCCTTTGCTTTGTGTCTCATCTAACATTTAGCTATTAGAGAGAGATTCTACACTTAGAGCATGGAGCATCTATATTTCGTGGAATGGAATGGTATGGAATGTTGCATACTCCTAGTGTAGGAGTAGCAGTTGTATGTGGATGGTGTGGATCTTGATCTCACTGAGCATGACAAAACTCTAAACCAAGGGTCAACAAGAGTTGACAACTCTCAATACATGCGAGCAGCCTATGTGTTGGGTTTCTATCATGTAGAGCATATATGGCTTGTGGTAGGAATTTAACACCATTGAGGAACAATCAAGTTTTTTATTCATCTTAAAAAAATAAATTCTCTAGCTATCATGCATGCTTAGAACAATAGTATAGATCTCTTATCTTACCTATATCATGTCTCACAACAACTTAGACTTTGTTTTAGCACTTGCAACCCACTAAGTGTTCAAGTTCATGATGGTTTAGAATTCTATGTAATCCATACTTAGAGAAATGCTAAGTTGTAAACAAGTACTAGAGAGACATTAACTAGTAATTTCATCATCATTTCCATAGGAAGGATAGCATACGTGAAGCATATATAAAAAAAGGAAATAAGGCAAATAAATATTTTTTTATATGCAAGAAGGAAACAAACAAAATGCAATAAAGCAAGAATTAAATTAGGGGGTTTGGAAACTTACCTGGGATAAACTTACCTTAGTGTGGGAGAGAATCTCCCCCAAGCTTGCCTTCTTGCTCACTGGGGTGGTTGATACCCAAACCACTGGTCCCATCGGTATTCACTCTCAGCTTGGAGGCTTTGGGCCATGTCCAAGTTCTCTTGCATGAGCTGCAAGGTGGTCTGCTGTCCGATGTTGATGTTCTCGATATCGCTGATGAGTGTCTCCATCTCAGATGGTGGTTGGTGCCTCCCCCTCATCCTCCTCTTGTGGTACATAAGAGGGACCAGCTTGCTGTTGAGCAGCACGGGACCATGCTCTTGTCATTCTGTCTGTCCCTGCAACAGGGTTGGCTCTATTCTCTCTTCCTAGCCTCAGGGTTAGTGATGAAGCATTATACAACCAAAGGTCCTCATTGGGGAGAGAGACCTCAATAGGATGGTTCCCATAAATCATTTTAAGGCCATTTTTGGGATCTCTCTTAATCAAGTTAGCACTCTTAAACATTTTTTCACCTAAAATAGATCTATCATCCTGGATGTATTCTACTTCATTTGTTTCAAGCAAACCCATACATTTAGCAATTCTAGTGATAAGTGAAGTAAAGCATAGGGGCATGCTAGGTGCAATGGAAGAAATCCAGAAAGGTACTAGCCACTTGACTGGTGAAAATTTGATTTTGTTTACCATGACATAAAGGATTTGCAATTCTTTACAGCCCATATCATCCATACTAGGACCAGGGAAGAGAGTGACTATGATCCAAATGTACATGGATCTTAAGGTTGGGTTATGGATTTGGATAGGTCTACGAATAGAGAGATTATTGGAGCAAGTAATCAACTTCCAGAATTTAGCTAATGTTGATGCAAAAGTGAATCTGCAAACACAAAGGGCTAATACCTGATTCAAACGTTGAGGCGTGCCAGCCGATTTGACCTTACAATCGACAAAGGTGGTAACTCGAATACTTTGGTCCTGACAACAGCGATGCGCTCGGATGCCGCGGCCAAGAGGTATTCACGCGGAACTCGAGAACTCGTCGAGTATGACTCGATGAATTCTTAAGAACCCGTAAGTAAAAGAAAATATACGAGTTGACGAAGTCGTCAAAAGTAGATACGAAAGTAGATATAAAACTTTGTGTATGATGTTGATATTATTGTCCTCTTACATCGCTGCTAGGCCTATATTTATACTCTGTCCTAAAGAGTTACAACCGGATACGACTAGGATTTTAGTTCCAAACCAAACAGAACTCATACATAAAAAAAACTCTAACAATTATGGAAAGTAACAACCTATCTATTCTGGGTAATCGGCACACCACTATTGTCCTCCCAATGACCTCCATGTCTTCCTTCACCATCATCGGCATACTCTCCTTCATCGGCATCAGCAACCATCAAAATCAGCCATCGGCACCGATCAGCAACAGTCTCCGGACTTAGCCACATCTTCCTCCTGTTGCCTTGTCATCGGTACCATAGGCTATCGGCAATCTCTTTATCGGCCAGACACATTACCTCTCTAGCTGCCGATCCAAACTTCATTGACTATCCCAATTCGTGTCCAAAAACGGTGTCAACACATACCCCCCAATTTTGGAGTATAAAATCATTAATGCTCTGAAATTCTCTCCTGATAATGATGATCTTTTCACAATTATTTCCTTGTAATAGTAATTAATTACCAAATCCAAATAGCTTTAATTCGGATCTCCAGCAAATACCTCAAATCTCTCAACCACCCGAACCACATCTCATGGAAACACGCTCATCGGCAACCGTTTGTTAGGTTTGACTGCCGATGTGCCGATCAAAAGATCGTGTACAGTGGAATATCTCCTAAAATCATGATTACTTGCTGTCAATTCTCCTGTACAATCCCTTGATTATCGTGTGAACAATTACCATATCCACCTGAGCTCAGGCAACAAAGGACCTCCCCTAGAACCTCCAAGCCTTTGACTCCTTCTTCTTCTCTGGGAAGAAAAGGTCGTCAACTTCATCGTTCCTTAGGTTAATCCGTTCCCATTCCTTTAGTGTAATTCTTTACCTTTTTGCAAGTCTACTTACTTAGCATTTTCCTTTCCTTTTCCTTCTGTTCTTCCAATCTTCAAACTTTAGGAATCAAGCAAGAAAATTATTATTCCTATTGAACAACCCCACCTCCAATGCCTCGGTCCAATGGGTGATCTAGATCCCACCGATCTGATCAATGCAGCGACCAATAGGTTCCCTTTTAGAGCTAAGAACTTCTCTCTAGATCTATAGAAGGACACTTTCCGATCCTGGTCAAAACTCACTAAAGGATGGAAAGACTGGTTCTTGAGAGTTAGCAAAACAAATGAAACATACTGGGGGGAACACAAATTAGACCAGTGCATCAGACTCTCCATTGTCGATACGGAGAAGAACGAATCGATGCTGATAGCAGCTTCGTTTTTCTGGTCAGACACCTTCAACGCTTTCATTTTCAGTCACGGCCTAGCTTCCCCTACACTTGCCGATGTTGTCATGCTTACTGGCTTGGACATCGCAACTGCCGATGATGGTAGTATTTCTGGCCGCAAAGCTGAATATAAAGTAGAAACCTGCAACATCGGCGGCTGGTCAGGATATGTCCAGAAGTACCGGCAAACTGGATCGGTCGGTCTAAGAGAGCAGGCTATTTTTCTGAACACGTGGCTAGGCAAATTCATCTTTTGCGGCCGATCGGTAGAGCCAACCTCTGTCTACTTATCGGCAGTAGAAAGTTTAGCTGATGGTCACCGATTCCCTCTCGACCGATATCTGCTAGGTTTCGTCTATCACCTCCTCCACCAAGTAGCCGAGAAACTCATACTTGGTGAACCCATCGGCAACCTGGGAGGTCCTTTATGGTTCATCAACATGTGGCTCAATGTCCATATGCACAAATGCCTTCAGTTTAACTTCTTCGCACAACAGTTCCCATGAGACATCACCGAAGATTATGAACTGGCAGATGATGAATCGGCAACGCGTTCACCCCTCAATTATGGTGAAGTTGTCATAGTCCTCTGTTGACACCGTTTTTGGACACGTATCTTTTGATGCGCACCTGGAGTTAATGAGATGTAGATCGGCAGATGAAGCAGTAGTAACTAGTCTACAGAGGAATTGCCGATGAAGGTGGTTGCCGATGGGGAGACAACCGAATATGACCAAGTCCAGAAGTGGTGACGTGTTCGTGCCGATGATCAGTGCCGGAGTTTGCCGATGGCTGTGACAGGTAGTCTGCCGATGACTCTGAATAAAAGCGCGGAGGTTGCCGATTGATTCATGGCAGTGCCCCGATTGGTTACGGGGGGTAGTCTAAAGTCTTCCTTAGTTATTAGGATTCGTTTTTCATACGGATTCCGTTTAATTTGGAATTCGAGTTCTAGTCGTGTCTGGTTGTAGCTCTTTGGACAGGTTATAAATATAGACCCTGAGGCAATGTAATGAGACATCTATCAATCAATCAAACATAAGTTTTTACTCATATTCCAGCATCTACTTTTTCGATGACTTCGTCATATTTTCTTTTTACTACGAGTTCTTAGGAATTCGTCGAGTCAAACTCGGCGTATTCTCGAGTTCCGCGTGATCACCACTTGGCCGCGACATCCGTGCGCATCGCTGTTGTCGAGACCAAAGTGTTCAAGTTACCACCTTTGTCGATTATAAGGTCAAATCGGCTGGTGTTGGGTATTCTTAACATCATTACCAAAAGTAGACTTAGTTTTCTAATTCTGATAACAGTGCCAAAAATGCCAAACCTATCCCTCATGGCACTTAAGCCAAGTTGTCATCCCCAACATGACAGGAGAGACGCGGTATTGAAATATGCAATTGCTCTTCTAAATAAATAATGAATGGGATCTGCAAGCGCACAGATTAATACCGATGTAGCATTTTAACCGGGAAGTATTCCAGGTATCGTTGTTTATATTTTTACCACTGGGAAGGGATTAGTAACCATCAATGTTGATTATAGAATAGAATATGAGATTGAGTATCTATCATTGCATGTACAATTGAGAACATTTATCTAACTCTTTCATACAGGGGTAAGTGTCACATAAAAGATATATGAAGTAATGAATAGTGACAAAGATAATTAATCTGATCAGCATACTTAGCCACATAATAAATATGATAAGCACCTCAATTAGATATTCTAGAAAGTCATTAGCATGGTATTAGAACGAACTACAAGAATATTTCCTAAGTTATTCTCAACTATATAGTCTAGCATTATCATAGTTAGTGCAAGCCTACTTAGCAATCATTGTGAGACAAGACTACGCCCTTGCATAGTGATATTAGCAAGGTAAATGAGAAACATAGCAATCACTCCCCTGTAATAATGTTGCTCTGCCAGCCCAATACATGAGAGGGGGACTATATAAGAATCAATGAAGCTGTCACTATCACGAACTACCCCACGATCTGGCATATTGGGTACAATCGTAGATAAATACGGTATAAGCACCACGCCTACACAATATCTGTCATTTACCCATGGATCCAATGGATAAACGCTATACGATCCTAAACATGTATATAGATCCAATCTAACTAAGCCAAGTATATAACCATGATAAACTAAGAACAATACAATCTTGAATATAAACAAGTAGAGCAAAGTCATAAGCAATATATTGAAGTAGAACAAAGTCATATTCATAATATTGAAGAACAAAGATGAACAATTAGAAAAACAATTAGAGAATTACCAAGAATCCTCTTGACAGATCCGGAAACCAATCAAAGATTGACTCCTTCTAGTTCTAATCCTATGTAGCTATGCTAATCTAGATGTATAATTGATGTGGTGGCTCTAGGCTTGATCAGAGGCTTCTTCTCCCTTGAGAATAATGAATTAGGGTTGAGAGGCTCTCTCCTCCAGGGGCCAGGGGGTCTGGTTTTATAGTCCCTTCAAGTGAATATGGGCCGTTGGATCAAACCGACTTGATTGAACGGTTATCCTTGATCCTTCAGGTCGGTGGAGATCTTTCACGAAAGAGAGTCCTGATCCAACCCCAGGAGGGGGCGCGCGCGCAGGTCAACTGGGCGGGCGCCCAGTGCATGGCCCCGTTTGGCCTCCGCTTCCTTAATGTGGCTTCTGGAGTCTTCTAGATGTAAGATAATTGCGCGGCACGTTGATATCTCTATGTAATCCCGACGTGTGGGCCTTTCTTCCTTATTTCCTGATAACCGCCTGTAGAAATAGACAAACACCAAAACCCGTGGAATTATGACAGATAAAACCCTAAGTCTGGATGTTGATTTCATTTGGATCCTTTTCTTTGTTTATTTGATAATTAAATTTGATACTTAAGGACTGTCAACAGCTGGCATGCCTTAACGTTTGAATTGGGTATTAGCCCTTTGTTTTTGCAGATCAGCTTTTGCATCAACACATCTTTTGGCATGCCTGGTGGGACATATTCAAAATCAAGATCAACATGTCGAACACCGATTTCAACTTGGAGAACGTTATCCCCGTGACGGAAGCCAATCTCAGAGATGAGCAGAAGCAAGCTATGGCAAAAGCCATGGAGGACTACAAGCTGCTATGCTTGAAATCTTTCAGTATCAACAGGAGTGGCGAAGTAATCCAAAAAGAAGCATTGCTGGCTCCTCGGCACATAACTTTTGAAGCCAATCCTGGCAAATTGCAAGAGATGGTGGATGGTGCTGTCAACCGTGCTCTGATCAATCAAGCTGGCGTACTATGCAACACGGTTTTCAATGCGGTGGCTAGAACTTTCAAGGAAGGACAATTGCCACCAAATTATGTGGGTCCTGCCTATCATCAGCTAGGGTCATCATTGGTTACAGCTCCATCGGCTACTACAGCCGTTGCGGGTACAGAGGCTACTTCTCCAAGCACATTAGGGATTACTGATGCGCAATCTACACCGATGACAACCAATCCATCAACATCAGACAGGCAAATTAAACTTGCTACAGATCTATTGGCATCAGCAATGTCAGGATCTGTCCCTCCTAACTGGTGGGGTTATAGTATGCCCCCAGAGATGATGGTAAAAACTCCTGGAACATCTCAAGTGGCTGACGTGACAGGCAAGACTCCTATGACATCGGCACCTCCAAATCCGCCGATAAATCAGAGTCCCCAGTACACTACAACTACTACTGCAAGACCTTACACTAGGAATTCTCAAGCTCCAACGTTCTAGATGCCCAATGCATCGGCAGATCCAATGCCGACGCAGCAGAGGTTTATGACACAGCCAGGGTATACCATTTCAATGATGATGCCCAACTACCAGTCATCGGTAGGGCCTATGCCGATGAATGCTAACACTGGATGGACAGGCCAGTTTGTCTTTCCACAGATTCCTCACCAGAATCATCAGGCTGTGGGGTTTCAACAAGGACCAATCCAACATGAGCTTCAGAATCAAGGATTGATCAACCAGCCGATGAATCTTGGTCAGCAAGTTGGTGGTCAGATGGTTAATCCGATGTTCCATGGAGATCGTGCACCACATAGACACATGGAAGCATATCAGCAGGTGCCAGATCCACAGCCACCTCATCGGCAAGATGCTGATGCTTATTGGGCCGATAAGATAGCTGAAGTAATGAGAAACCAATTTGGGACAAAACCCAAAGTCAACACTTACTCTTATCGGACGCCGTATCCTCCTGCGTACGACCTGATTCCTCTTCCAAATTGGTACAAGGTATCGGATTTCACTAAGTTTTCTGGACAGGATGATACATCAACTATGGAGCATGTCAATAGGTTCATCATCCAATGTGGAGAAGCTGCTAACAGAGATGAATTGAGGGTTCGTCTGTTCTCATCGTCTTTGTCTGGATCGGCTTTTACTTGGTTTATTTCGTTACCTCCAAACTCAGAGATCACTTGAGCCGATTTAGAGAAACAATTCTACAAATACTTCTTTTCTGGAGTTCATGAAAAGAAGATCACCAATTTGGTCAGGCTGAAGCAACGCAATGATGAATCGGTTGAAAGTTTTGTGCAAAGATTGCAGGAAGTCAAGAATAAATGCTATAGTCTGATTTTGGATGATCGGCAGCTAGCCGATTTGGCTTTCCAGGGATTATTACCGCATATCAGAGACAAGTATGCTTCTCAAGAGTTCGAGAGTCTCAGTCACTTGGTTTAGAGGATTTCTGACCAAGATGTCAAACCTTTTGAGCCCAAGAGAGCATGGAATAAAAAGGTGTCGTTTGTCGATGTTGGCAGTTCTTAATGACATATTTACCCCGCCAACATAGTCCATGCAAAGGAAGAAAAGCATGTATTTTACTCACATATACTTATTAAATGCTTACCAAGTTCCACATGTAGTGCAAGTTGTGTTTTGCAGATCATATACAGGCATACAGGTGGAAAGCAAATAAAAAGGCGCAATCCGACACGTCAAAAAATGCGCAAATAAACAAGTACCCAAAAGCCCAATATAGAAGTGCATCAATTTGTAGGTGGATCTGGACTCAGGGGCCCGAGAGGAAGGCAACGGGCTTCGGGCCGGGGCCAGCAGGGCCCACCAGGGGGTGGCCGCCTCCTAGGGTCGGCCGACCCTGACCTAGCCCCTCTCGGCACCGCCTTTCGCAGAGGCGGTGCTGAGCCTATCCTCCCGCAGTCCCCGCATGCAAATTGCAGTTTACACCCTAGGGAACCGACCTTCCCCACCTATTTAAGGAGGGGGAGAGGGAGGCTCCATTCATCTCATCACATTCACAATCAACACTCCACCTTCAAGGCACTTGGGCACTACCTCTTCTTAGTTTTTCCTTTTAGCTTTTAGAGAGAGAGTTGGGTGAGCTATCATGGAGGGCTTGGCTCCTTGGAGAGAAACATTGTTATGAATAAAGAATATCTTTACTCCAAGTCCATGCGTTATCATGTCCGATATAGTTCTTCATATGAACTAGAGTATAGTTCTTATGCTATGGTATGTGACATAGATCATAGGCCCTGTTTTATGATGCTAGCATATGAACTAGAATATAGTTCTAGTGAAAATGATGACATACATTTTAGTATATAGTTCTTATAGTATAATGCTACCCTAGGGCTAGTAGTGTATTATATGAACTAGTGCTACGTGTATGTTGTATTATTCTCACTTAGGACTTTAGTCTAATTGCTTCATGTTAATTAATTGCCTAGAAATAGCTTTGTGTGAAGATGGGGGTTTATCATGCTCTTTTGAGTAGGCTCGGGCTTCTTACCTGTCGATCCGTAGGGTCGGGGACCCGGGGGAGTCCGAGTAGGTTCTTTGCATGTAAGCATGGTGCTTGGGTGTAAAGGCCGGGTAAATGCATTGTCCTAGTCCACGATTAAGGGGATGGCGGCAGGTGGTGACAGCCCTATCCGTCCTTGGCATTCCCCCACGTTCGGCTAGGGTGTAGGAGTCTAAATAGTTGCAGAGGTTGCTGGCAGACCAGTACTCGCGTAACCTCCCAAACCATCTAAACACAGGACTAGATCTAAGTAGTATAATTACATGATTAACTTGTTCTATGACATGATCTGTATCTAGGACCACACCTGCTCCAATAGGTTGTTTGTTTATTCTTTGATTCAATTCATTCTTTTAGTCTCTTTATATTCCTTAGCCCATATGCCATGCCTAGATTGTGATGGATCACTATTCTACATATAAATGTTTATCACCTACTATGACTTTTGATTCCATTATTGCTATCATAATTACTTTGATCTATGCTTATCTTAGAATCCTTAACATATTAAGCCTTCCTTACAGCGAACCTATAAATACGACACTCGGTAAATCCCCGGGTTGAAATGCTACACGATAATTCCCGTCCGCTTGCGGTACTTCAACTCCAAACCTAAGGAACTATCACCCCGGTATATACTTAACACTGTTGCTAGACATGCACCGAGCTAGTGACTTGTTAAGGAATACCAACATGGCAATCCTAGTGCCACTACCATGATTAAGAAGTGGAACCCTACCCTAACGGTAATAAGGCGCCGTTATCCTTAAGGTAGATCTAGCTTCCTATTCAAGGTGGTGATGCTACGGATCTGTCAATATAACACTGCCAATGTCATTATCATGAGTAGAGCAGAACCCTATTCTAGTTAGCGACGCTAAGAAATGCTAACAAGCATTTCTGGCACCGTTGCTTAGGATAGATTTATACTCTAATCTTGGTGATTGCATTAGTAAGTGTTATCCCGATATTTCTGACATCGTTGCTGAGGACGGATTAAACCCTGTTCTTAGTGATGACGTTAAGAAATGCCAACAAGCATTTCTAGCGCCGTTGCCGGGGAAGGCTAATATGAAAATGATTCTAGATAAATATAATCAAGTAATCTGATGTGCGTAATGAGTCAATTGTTATGAAGGCTAACTCTGCTTGTTTTCTCCCTGTTGTCGATGAAACAGGAGGAATAGTCTATGCCTGGTTTCTCTTTGCCAGAAAACTACATCTCCGATCCCGAGGCACTCCTAAGGACTAGACGGTCTCGAACCGTTTCATCTTCTGCTACTCCACTGACAAGTGAACCAGCCAGTACCGCACCAACCGCGAACGAACACATGGCCGCCGAGAAGACACTCCGCGAGTTCTCCGTGCCCGCTGTCACCAACGTGGCCACAGGCCCCGCTGTTAACACGGCTGGCAAGAACTTCGAGCTACGCACCGGCCTGATCACCATGGTGCAGGCGAGCCCATTCTGTGGCTTGCCAAGCGAGGATGCGAATGCACACCTTCAACACTTCCTGGAGCTATGTGACACGATTGTCATCAAGGACATCACTCCTGATGTCATTCGGCTCCGCCTCTTTCCTTTCTCCCTCGTGGGGAAGGCGAAGAGGTGGTTCTATCAAGATAAGGAAGCTGTCACCACGTGGGCAAAATGCTCCGCGGCATTCCTCGCCATGTTCTTCCCCATAAGCAAAACCAATGCTTTGAGGGGAAGGATTGCCAGTTTTCAACAAAATGCCAGCGAAACAATCCCTAAAGCATGGGAGCCGCTACAAGAGTACATCCTAAGCTGCCCCCATCACGACATGGAGAACTGGATGGTGCTCCAGAACTTCTACAATGGGCTCACGCCCATGTCGAAGGGACACCAAGACGCCGCCGCTGGAGGCGCGTTCCTATCACTTACCACCGCCGGGGCCAAGGCCCTGATCGAGAAGATGGTAGAACACCAGAGCTGGGGGGAGGACAGGACTCAACCCCCAGCTGCCAAAACACAAAAAGGCATGCATACCGTGAAGGAGACGGATATGCTTGCCGCAAAAATAGATTTATTGATGAAGCAACTCATCGAGAGGAACCAAGAGAACCCCTCAAACTCGGTGAAGGCCATAGACTCGCACATGACGTGCGAGGTCTGTGGAGAAGTTGGCCATTCGGGGAATGATTGCCCCGAAACCCATGAAGACGCTGCCTACATCAACAACGGGTTTCGCCAACAAGGAGGCGCCAACCAAGGTAATGGTTGGAATAATCAGTCACGCTCTTCATTCTAAGGTAATTCGAGTTTTAATTCGAATCAACCTTCATTAAAAGACCTAGTTCTTGGACAAGCTAAAATAAATAAAAACTTAACTAAAAGTTGTTGTCCAATGATAAGGTTTTAGAAAACATAAATAGAAAAATAGAAAACCTTGCCTTTTCCGTACAAAACCAACTGAGCTTTAATAAAATGATAGAAACACAACTAGCTCAGATCGCCGCTGCAATTCCTACTGAGAATGCGGGTAGACTCCCGAGGCAACCCAAGAACTCTTCCACTAACCATGCAGGGTGAAATTCAAATGACGGAAGAGAGTCCTTCTCAAGAAGGACTATAAACATTTTTTTGAGCCTCGGCCGAAGGTAATCGGTAGTTATCTTAATATATATATATATATAATTGAAAAATATTCAAAAATTCATTTTCAGCTAGGAAATAAAATAAAATAATAGAAAAATATTTTTTCTAAATTTGTCGAAAATAAAAAATTTACAAATGAATGTTGGAAATTGCAAAAGTCATTTTTTTAGCTAGAAGTGCATCAATATGCCAACGGAAAACTTCAAAAACTAGCCGTTGGAAGATGGAGACAAAAGCTGGGGAGCAGCAGGGCCCACCAGGAGGTGGCCGCCCCTCGGCCGACCCCCCGCAACAGCTCTGGCCAACGGCCAGCTGGGGGAGGCTCCTAGCCGTTGCCCTCACCCCGAATCCACCTGCATTTTCAAACTATAAATACCAGGGGTTCAGGTGTGGCCCTCTCCACCCATTCTCACTTCACTTCATCACTTCTATCTTCACTCTCCAAGCAACACTTTCACATCTTTGCTATTTCCAACCAACCACCAGCAGAAACCTCACAAAAAATCACCTATCCAAGCTAGCTATCCACTGGTGCAAGCATTGCACCATGAAAAGGTTCGGCAAAACTGTTTCAGGGGCGTTTAAAAGAGTCACGAGGTCATCCTCGAAGCGCCCCTATCGGAGCACTTCCTCATACTACACCGATCCCCGATGGAGTCCTTCCGCTGAGGAAGATTCCCCGGAGATCGAGGAGGTAGAGGAAGAGGTAGAGGAAGAAGAAGAGGAACAAGAGGAGGAACAACATGAATAGGAGGAGCCCACCAATTCGACTTTGTGGGTGATCGAGAACATCAAGCCTACAACATGCTCAAGGACGGGATCTTCCTCCATACGCCGGTCTACAACGACTCGCTCCTCTCCGACATCGGTATGGACTCTGAATTCCTCTCCATATGGAAAGCCGCCGGGTGGGACAACATTCACCCCATAACTGAGTATGGATCCTATACCCTTACCATTCAATTCCTATGCGCTTTAAGAGAAACATATGAAGGTATTTCTGTTCGTTTATTTGGAAATGAATATGCTATCTTTTGGAAAGACTTAAGCAAATACCTTGGTTTTCATCAAAGATGCTCTCTTGATTTAGTGCATGCCACAAAAGGGTTTAATAAGGATAAGTGTTGGGACGAAATCACGGGGCAAGTTCACACTGGAAAATACTATCCTAGAAATGCCCACATCCAACACCCCACTCTAAGGTTTTTACACATATGGCTATCCATAACAATGTTTCCTAGCCAGGATACCCGCGTTGTGCGAGTAAATGAAATGAGGTTACTTTACGCGGCTAGAATGAAAATAAAAGTTGCGCCTGTGCAAGAAATTGTAAGGCATTGGTTAGATATAATCAAGACAACCACCCCTATCTCTTTGACTTCACTCATAACACGTGTGGCCACGGCCATTGGTGCGTTGGAAGGGCAAGATCTTGATTATATTCAAATTCCACGCACCATGATTAATGAAACCTATCTTATCCAAGGTCACCATTTGAAAAGAGATAATGCGGGCGGTCTTGTGTTTTATTTCCCAGGGTATACAAATGTAATCCGGTTACCTAACCTGGGTCTACGCTTGTATAACTCTGGGAGACTAACCTTTGATCTGCCGACAGCTGAAACTGTGCGAAGGCGTAGTGTTTCTAGCAGGGACATCGGCGGATCCAGCTCCCAGCCACCACCCTCCTATACACAGCCGATCTACCAGTCGGGGTGGGACACACCCATGCCGACACAAGGTGTTGAGGGGTGGGCTGAGGCGGATTCCAGCGCTTGGGAACAACAATCGCGTTGGAGGGCCGAATCACCAGAAGAACATCCTTCGGCCTCCACAGTAGGCCGAACCGACTTGGAGCACCTCCAAGCTCAGCTTGGGGGACTGGTGGTGCGCACGGATGAGATCCAGGATACTCTCCAACAACACATCCAAACCACCGATGCGCACCACCAGCAGGCCGTGGAGTGGCACCAGCAAGGGTTGCTATGGCAACAGCAACAACAGGCCTGGCACCAGCAGCAGCAAGAAGAAATGCAAGCTCGCCAAGATCAGCTGCTGAAACAGTCCCAAGACTTCTAGCGGTACATGGGGTACAACCCCGATTAGTAGGCCAGAAGCTAGCTTGGGGGAGGACCCCCAATCCCGAGGTTATCTACATTGCATATTTATTTTCATACATCCTTAATTTTAAATTAGAATGTTTACTTTATGAAATTTCCATTAGTTAAATTCATGTTTTAATTATTGCATATAAAAAAAATGAAAATGAAAGACAAAAAATATAATTCCACTCTTATATGTGATGTAAGATATATGCTTCTTCCTTGTTGAAATGATGAATAGTTGCTCTATCGTAATTTCTTTCCAGTATCTAGTTTCAACCTTGAATTCTCCAAATTAATAAAATGATTTAATGCGTGGGTTGCAAAATGCTCTATCTAAAGTCTAAAGTAATCAATGGATATATTTGTGATGATCTGAATTGCTAGTATCCTGTTCTAAACAACGCTAGAGTTCTGGAGTTTTTACAAAAATAAAATAATCACATTGAGTTAGATTAAGCTTTGTTGACCCTTTGAGAGGTTGTCATACCATTGAAAACAAAAATATTTCATTATGTTATCATCTCAAAAGTTTGTTAGAAGGCATATGGCTATGAAAAAAAGAGCATCTGAGGAAATAAAAAGGGACATGTGTCCGAAACCTCAAAAAGAAAGATCACGAGGAAATAAAAAGGGACATGTGTCCGGAACCTCGAAAAAAAATGGGCAAGTGCCCAACAGTAGAATTAGCCACATAGCCATGTGTCTCTAATAGACAAAAAGAGAATGATGGAAAAGAAAAAGTTTTCTTTAATTCAATGGTATCATTAAATTTCTCTTTGGATCCATTGTTTAATTTGACAAATAAATGTGCTAAGTTTTGAAAATAAAAAAAACTCCAGAACAAAAGTGAAGTAAAGAACTAGGGATATAGCGCTCGATCTGATCAAATCCATCCTGCAAATGCTTAAGGACTCGAGGTATGAGCAATAAGCCCCATGACACATCTGTTCAAAATTCAAAGGAGAATTCTTGTTTGAAGGTATGTACTGGATAGAAGTGAAAATATTGTAGCAACTCCTGATCAACAACCAAGATCTTAGCTTCTTGCTCGAGGACGAGCAAGGGGTAAGCTTGGGGGAGTTTGTTGGCGGTTCTTAATGACATATTTACCCCGCCAACATAGTCCATGCAAAGGAAGAAAAGCATGTATTTTACTCACATATACTTATTAAATGCTTACCAAGTTCCACATGTAGTGCAAGTTGTGTTTTACAGGCATACAGGTGGAAAGCAAATAAAAAGGCGCAATCCAACACGTCAAAAAATGCGCAAATAAACAAGTACCCAAAAGCCCAATATAGAAGTGCATCAATTTGCAGGTGGATCTGGACTCAGGGGCCCGAGAGGAAGGCAACGGGCTTCAGGCCGGGGCCAGCGGGGCTCACCAGGGGGCGGCCGCCCCCTAGGGTCGGCCGACCCTGACCCAGCCCATCTCGGCACCGCCTTTCACAGAGGCGGTGCTGAGCCTATCCTCCCGCAGTCCCCGCGTGCAAATTGCAGTTTACACCCTAGGGAAGCGACCTTCCCCACCTATTTAAGGAGGGGGAGAGGGAGGCTCCATTCATCTCATCACATTCACAATCAACACTCCACCTTCAAGGCACTTGGGCACTACCTCTTCTTAGTTTTTCCTTTTAGCTTTTAGAGAGAGAGTTGGGTGAGCTATCAAGGAGGGCTTGGCTCCTTGGAGAGAAACTTGGGAATGAATAAAGAATATCTTTACTCCAAGTCCATGCCTTATCATGTCCGATATAGTTCTTCATATGAACTAGAGTATAGTTCTTATGCTATGGTATATGACATAGATCATAGGCCCTGTTTTATGATGCTAGCATATGAACTAGAATATAGTTCTAGTAAAAATGATATGACATACATTTTAGTATATAGTTCTTATAGTATAATGCTACCCTAGGGCTAGTAGTGTATTATATGAACTAGTGCTAAGTGTATGTTGTATTATTCTCACTTAGGACTTTAGTCTAGTTGCTTCATGTTAATTAATTGCCTAGAAATAGCTTTGTGTGAAGATGGGGGTTTATCATGCTCTTTTGAGTAGGCTCGGGCTTCTTACCTGTCGATTCGTAGGGTCGGGTACCCGGGGGAGTCCGAGTAGGTTCTTTGCATGTAAGCATGGTGCTTGGGTGTAAAGACCGGGTAAATGCATTGTCCTAGTCCACGGTTGAGGGGATGGTGGCAGGTGGTGACAGCCCTGTCCGTCCTTGGCATTCCCCCACGTTCGGTTAGGATGTAGGAGTCTAAATAGTTGCGGAGGTTGCTGGCAGACCAGTAATCGCGTAACCTCCCAAACCATCTAAACACAGGACTAGATCTAAGTAGTATAATTACATGATTAACTTGTTCTATGACATGATCTGTATCTAGGACCACACCTGCTCCAATAGGTTGTTTGTTTATTCTTTGATTCAATTTATTCTTTTAGTCTCTTTATATTCCTTAGCCCATATGCCATGCCTAAATTGTGATGGATCACTATTCTACATATAAATGTTTATCACCTGCTATGACTTTTGATTCCATTATTGCTATCATAATTAGTTTGATCTATGCTTATCTTAGAATCCTTAACATATTAAGCCTTCCTTAGAGCGAACCTATAAATACGACACTCGGTAAATCCCCGGGTTGAAATGCTACACGATAATTCCCGTCCGCTTGCGGTACTTAAAATCCAAACCTAAAGAACTATCACCCCGGTATATACTTAACACTGTTGCTAGACATGCACCGAGCTAGTGACTTGTTAAGGAATACCAACATGGCAATCCTAGTGCCACTACCATGATTAAGAACTGGAACCCTACCCTAACGGTAATAAGGCGCCGTTATCGGGAAAGTACATCTAGCTTCCTATTCAAGGTGGTGATGCTACGAATCTGCCAATATAACACTGCCAATGTCATTATCATGAGTAGAGCAGAACCCTATTCTAGGTAGCGACGCTAAGAAACGCTAACAAGCATTTCTGGCACCGTTGCTTAGGATAGATTTATACTCTAATCTTGGTGATTGCATTAGTAAGTGTTATCATGACATTTCTGACATCGTTGCTGAGGACGGATTAAACTCTGTTCTTAGTGATGACGTTAAGAAATGCCAACAATCGATGAAGTGGTAAGTTCAGATTCTGATGAAGAACCAGTCATCGGCTTGGCAGAATGGGTGAAGAACAAGAAGCCGATGTCTTGCCCTTTTGGGCATAAAGAGCCAGAGAAATTTGCATTTGATATCACCAAAGCCGATAAGATATTTGACTTCCTACTTCAGGAAGGGCAAATCAAGTTGTCGCCCAATCATGTGATTCCATCGGCTGAGGAATTAAAGAAGATGAAATATTGCAAGTGGCACAATGCAACATCTCACAGCACAAATGAATGCAAGGTCTTCAGGCAACAGCTGCAATCGGCTATAGAATCTGGAAGAATCAAGTTTGATAATTCTAAAGCTCAGAAGCCGATGAAGATCGATCAACATCATTTTGCAACAAATATGTTGGATGCTAAGGGAAAAACCAAGGTCTTGACATCGGAAGCAGCTGAAAGAAGTGCATCGGTGGACCCTTGTCGACGAAAGCTGGTCGGCAGTCTAGCATGGGGTATACCCATGGTAGTAGTTTATCGGTAGACGGTGCATAAGCTACGAACTCGATGGTGACGCAAGACACAGACAAGGTTTTTATCCAGGTTCGGCCGCTCTGTGGGTGTAATACCTACGTCCTGCGCCTGATTGTATTGGATTGAGAGAATAATCATGTCCTAGGGGTGTCCCTTGCCCCTCCTTATATAGTCTGGAGGGAAGGGTTACAGATCTGGAAACTAATCCTGGTCGATTACAATTGCCATAGATAGTTTGATATTAATTCCTATTCTAACCGACTAGAATCCTGCTTGATCTCCACGTCTTGTTTCCTTGAGCGAAACTCCAAACAGTTGGTTCAAGCCTCAGACTTGTCTCGTAATGGGCCAAGCCTCCTGGCCCAAGTCTAGCCGTAAGGGTATAGGGGTTTATACCCCACAACCCTCAACATCAGATAACTACCGATGACGCTAAAGGCAAGGGTCTGGTTTAGGAAGGAACAAGCTCAGGAAAGCCTCCCCGATCTGGCATTGTGATAACTCATAGAAGGCATCGGGAGACTTGGCAGCAACGTGAAAATCGGTATCGGCGCCAATAGGAGGATTATCGTTGGGAAGAAGAAAGACGCCGACAAGAGTGGAATTGGCATAAAGATCATTGGAATTGCACGTTCTTTATCCACTGTTGGGAACAGAACATCAAATTGCCCACTGTTAGAGACTACCCTGAGTGCAATGGTTATGATCGGTACGATAGACCTAATCGGCGGTATCAAAACAGTGATCGGCGATTTGATGGGCCGATTAGGGGAAGAGCTTCGGTCCATGATCGGTTGGGAGGTAGGCTCAGTGTGCATGACAGACTTGGTGATCGTGTCGGGTACTTTCCTAGGAATCAGGAAGAACTTGAAGACATGGCGGATGCACGAGTTCCCGATGAATTCATATTTTGTAGGGATGCTAATACTTATCGAATGGAGTCAAGGGAAAATCGTAGTCCATCGGTAAGACAACCGCAATGGTGTCGAGAAGGGTTGACTAGAACACAGAAAAGAAGGTTGCAGCGTGAAAGACAAGAAGATTTGAGCAGGGGAGAGAATTCTGGCAAATCTGAAAATCAGCAGCAGCTGGATCCTAAAGGAAAAGGGCCATCGGCAGATGTTAACATGGTATTTATGTTGCCGATGGAGTTCCTTGCACCGTCTAGTGATGATGAGGAGGTGGATTTTTCTGACCAGATAGCTCAGTTGGTTCTGGATCCGATGACGGCTATCTTTGAAAAGCCTGCCGACAATGAAAGGCAGCATCTTAAAGCCCTATTTGTTAAAGGAAGTGTTGATGGGCAGCCGATGACCAAGATATTAGTTGATGGTGGGGCTGCTACCAATATTATGCCATATGCAGTCTATCGAAAGCTTGGGAAAGGAGATCAAGATTTGACCAAGACCGATATGATGCTAAAGGACTTTGAAGGAAATGTGTCTCCAGTTAAGAGGGCAATATGCGTCGAGTTGACCATCGGCAGCAAAACTTTGCCAACAACTTTCTTCGTGATCAGTGGAAAGGGTGCTTATAATCTGCTACTAGGGAGAGATTGGATCCATGCCAATTGTTGCATCCCATCAACAATGCACCAATGCTTGGTTCAGTGGGTAGGTGACAAAATTGAGATTGTCCCAGGAGATTCTTCTTATGTCATCGCATAGGCAGAGGCAGATACTTATGAGAGGACCAGGTGCATCTCAGGAGAAATTTGGGAAAAGGATTTTCTCAAGGTTGCTGATTATGAAATTTCACCGATCCAAGCTGTCGGTTCTGATGAAGAGTTTTAATGGATAGGTTCGCCGATGATGGAAAATTAGGCCAGGGGTTCACATCGGCCGATGATTTAGTGGAGGTAGATATAGGTAATGGAGATAAGCCTGGACCTACTTTTATTAGTGCTAAATTAGATTCTGAGTGTAAGCAACAGTTGACCGATTTGTTAAAGGAATATAAAGATTGTTTTGCTTGGGATTATACTGAGATGCCTGGTTTAGACCGATCAATTGTTGAACATCGATTACCTATCAAGTCCAGATTTTGACCACATCATTAGCCAGCCCGCCGATGTGATCCGAATATTCTTCCTGATATTAAGGCCAAAATAACTAAACTTATTGAAGCTAAATTTATTCTGCAGTGTCGGTATGCCGAGTGGATTTCCAATGTTGTCCCAGTTTATAAGAAAAATGGGAAACTTCGAGTCTACATTGATTTCAGAAATCTTAATAAGGCTACGCCGATGGATGGCTACCCAGTGCTGGTTGCCGATTTGCTATTCGATGCTGCGGCTGGACATCAGATCATAAGCTTCATGGATGGCAATGCAGGATATAATCAGATATTCATGGCTGAAGAGGATATTCCAAAGACCGCATTGAGATGTCCTGGTCATGTTGGGTTGTTTGAATGGATAGTCATGACTTTTGGCTTGAAAAATGCTAGTGCTACTTATCAGAGGGCTATGAATTTTATCTTTCTTGAATTCATCGGCAAGCTGGTAGAAATTTACATTGATGTTGTGGTGGTTAAGTCTAAGGATTTCACAAAGCATCTTGCCGATTTGCGAAAGGTGTTGGAATGCACAAGGAAACATGGTTTGGAAATGAATCCTAATAAGTGTGCATTTGGTGTATCGGCAGGGCAATTTCTTGGTTTTATGGTGCATCAGAGAGGAATTGAAATTAGTAGACGATCTATTGATGCTATCAACAAGATAGTTGCCCCTACCAACAAAACTGAACTCCAGTCTTTGATCGGCAAAATAAATTTTATCATGCGATTTATTTCCAATTTGTCTGGTAAAATTTGTGCTTTTAGTCCTTTACTTAAATTGAAAGCCGATCAAGAATTTATATGGGGAGAAGAGCAACAGTTGGCCTTAGATGAAATCAAGAATTATTTGACAAATCCTCCAGTCTTGATTCCACCTCAGCAAGGAAAGCCCTTCAGGTTATATTTGTCTACCGATGGGATGGTCATCAGTTCGCCTTTGATTCAAGAATTTGAAGGGAATGAGCGTGTGATTTACTATTTAAGTAGAAGATTGATTGATGCTGAGACCAGGTATTCGGCGATTAAGAAATTATGTTTATGATTATATTTTTCTTGCCTTAAATTGAGGCACTATTTGCTATCGGCGAACGCACTGTTATATGCAAAGATGATGTGGTTCGATATATGCTATCTATGCCGATTATGAGTGGTAGAATCGGTAAGTGGATTTTGGCACTATCAGAGTTCGATCTATGTTACGAATCGGCTAAGGCCGTTAAAGGACAGATTATGGCCGATTTTGTGACTCAACATTGCGGTGTAGTGGAAACTTTGGAAATTGTGCCTTGGACACTCTTCTTTGATGGATCCACGTGTGACCGGGGGGTAGGAATCGGCATAGTACTGATTTCCCCCGAGGGCAGAAAGTATGAGTTCTCTTTACCGATTGTTGCTACATCAACGAATAATCAAGCCGAGTATCAAGCTTTGATCAAAGGATTGGAATTGTTGAAAGAGGTTCATGCTGATACTGTTGAAATATTTAGGGATTCTATGCTAGTCATAAATCAATTGGCTGGAAGTTATGAATGCCGAAGTGAAGTCCTGATAACTTATTATGAAAAAAGTATGCAACTATTAAAGGAATTCAAAGATTTTTGATTAGAGCATATTCCTCGGTTGCATAATGAGGTGGCTAATCGGTTGGCTCACCATGCCTCGGGATATCAACCCATATTAAACACGTTATCGGCAATCAGTGCCGATGATTGGAGAAAGGAGATAGTTAATTATTTAAAAGATCCGTCCAAAAAGGTTGAAAGGCGTGTCAGGTTTCAAGCTACCAAGTATGTGCTCCTGGAAGATAAACTATATTACTGAACTATAGATAGAGTTCTTCTTAAATGCTTAGATAATGATGAAGCTAGGAGTTTGATGGGTGAGATCGATGAAGGGGTGTATGGAGCACATCAGTCGGCTTTTAAGATAAAGTGCACGATTAGGAGAAATGGGTATTACTGGCCGACTATACTCGAAGATGGCTTTAAATATTTCAAAGGGTGTCAAGCATGTCAGAAATTTGGCAATGTTCAAAGGGCGCCCGCATCAGCCATGAATCCTATTATTAAACCTTGGCTGTTCCGGGGATGGGCCATTGATCTAATCGGCCAGATTTACCCACCATCAAGCAAAGGGCATAAGTTCATCTTGGTTGCCACTGATTATTTCACTAAATGGGTTGAAGCTATTCGTTTGAAGACAGTTACATTGGCGAATATGATTAACTTCATGAAGGACCATATTGTGTACTGATTTGGTATTCCTGAAACGATTACTACCGATCAGGGTACTATGTTTACATCAGGAGAGTTTGATGAAATTGCAATCGGTATGGGGATTATGGTGTTGAATTCTTCTCCTTATTATGCTCAAGCCAATGGGCAGGCCGAGGCGTCTAACAAAGAAATTATTAAACTTATCAAACGGAAGATTGAGGAAAATCCTGAGGTGGCATACATTGTTGAATGAAGCTTTATGGTCATATCGGATGGCTTGTCATGGGTCGACCAAAGTTTCACCTAATCAGTTGGTGTATGGGCATGATGCAGTACTACCATTGGAAATTAAGGCTGGGTCTAGGCGATTATCTTTCCAGGATTAGTTGACTGCCGATGACTATGCTACTTTGATGAAAGATGAGTCAGATGATTTAGCAGGGCATCGGCTCAAAGCTTTGGTAAGTATAGAAGAAAGTAAAAAGAGAGTTGCCAGGTGGTTTGATAAAAAGGTAAAGGCTAAGGAGTTTATTGATGGAGATTTGGTATGGAAGCTGATATTGCCGATTGGGACTAAAAGTTCAAAGTTTGGCAAATGATCTCCTAATTGGGAAGGTCCTTATCGGATAAATCGGTCCGCTCCCGGTAATGCTTATATTTTGGAAACTCTCGAAGGAGTTGAATTTCCCAGAGCATTGAATGGAAAGTAGTTAAAGAGATATTACCCGAGCATATGGGTCGATGCGTGAAAACTTAAAGTGCCGATAACATTCCTATCAGCTGGATTAAAGTGTATCTCAGACTGAATACGATGTTTGAAAAGATGCCGATAACAGTCCTATCGGCTAGACCAAAATAATCAGCAGTTTTTGAAGAAAGAGCAAAACACACCGCCGATGAAAAGCTCATACATTTAGCAATGCTTGGATTGCTGATATAGCGCGCAGACGGATTTGATCGGCTTCTTCTATCTCCTTGATGTCTTCATCGGCAGAACCCTCCACTGGCTTCAGCTTCTTCTTCATCTGCAATGCCTTGTGGGCTTGAATGTTTCGCTCTTGTTCGAGGGTCTTGATCATTTCAGGCAGCTGACTTTCTTCTTGTTGAGCTTGTGGCAGAGTCTCTTCTACTTGCTTAAGCTCTGCCAACAGGGCTTCCCTTTTTGCCAATAGATCGTAGATCTTTTGTTTCAGCGTATCTTCGGAGGATTTTAGAATGCCGATGCTCTTGTGCTTCTCATCGGCAAGACGCTTCACTTTCATTACCTCCTCTGAGAGCTAGGCATGAGTGGCTCTATCGGCAAGGCGTTGGGCAGCTTTTTGATACTGAAGCTGACGGCTCTCTAAGTGCACAGCCTGAAAAAGAGTCTCCTCGGCATCGGCAGGGATTTGGCCTCTGAGAGCCTTAAACAGAGCCTTGGCTGGATCAGAGTCATCAACCAGTTGAGCCGTATCCTGATGAAGCAGGGCCAACAGATCTTCCAGCTTTGCTCTGATTTCTGCTAATGAAATCCCAACTACTTGAGAAGAGCTTGCTTCCTCGCCTTCATCATCATAAATTTTGATGGCAAAGGAGAACAAGCTGTGAGGAGAATCCTGTTCCTGAAAAGAAGATAAAATAAGTTATTTGATGATCAAGTACTGGTGATGAAAAATAAAAATCAGGTAACTTACTTGTTTCAGGGCAATTTCTTGCCTCTGGCTAGCTGAAGCCGATGGTACAACGGGTTGATCGGCTGGAGTTGCCGATGGAATGATGTCAGCTGAAAATGATATAATAATAATGAGTGTTGCAAGCTAAAAAAATCCATCAGCAAATAATCTTATGGACAGAACCCTACATTGAGGGGGTGCGATGCTTGTCTGGATCGAAGAAACTACCGATGCTATGATTGAACTCGCTGGATCGGCGGTCTGCTCATGTGCATCGGTTGATGTCTCTTCTAGCTGAGGTGCTTCTTGTGGCTGAGGTGGAGACGGTGCTTGCTGTGTCTGAGCTTCTGGTGAAGAAGGGGATGATTCCACATGAATCGGTGACCCTGGAGGAGGAGGAGGAGGCGCTGCTATCTTCTGACGTTTTGCTTGCGACTTAGTACTCTTGGGACCCTTTCTCTTTACTTGGCTGGACTGGGGGGCATCGGCAGTTGTCTTGGTACTTCTGGTCTTTGCCGATTCGCTAGTTTGCTGATACAATGATAAAAGTTTCATAAGTACGAGTGTAACAGAGTATTGATGGAATTTTGGTTGAAGCAGTGAAAGTTACCGATGAAGTTCCCATGGTAGCCGATGTATCCTGAAAAGGCCGTGTGAGTATAGAATGGAATCAGTAGAAATTGAAGAGATAAAAACTTTCTACCTTGAAAACTTGCGCCAAAGCAGCAGCAGCGACCGATGGAGATGTCTTGGCCCGCTTAGTGGTCATTTTCTTGAAGAGCACACCCCGGTGCATTAGAGCCGCTAAGCTTGGTGCATTGTTGCTGATCAAAGAGATCGGGCCCTATGGGAGGAGTTCGATTGGCTTGCCACTTCTGCTGACTGACAATGGAGTATCGTCGACCTGTGTAAAACAGAGGAAGTGAGTTGCCGATAAGAACGAAAGTAATAGGATTGAGGCATCGGTTGAAGACTTACAGTGTTCTCCGGGACCTTGTACGTGGAGTCAATCATACCGCGGTATGTAAGAGCCGATCTGCAAAACAAGTGCTCTTTCCACTCCGCCCACCATTGTTTGTACGCCTGGGTGATGAAGAGAGCTGGGATCCAGGCCGATAAGTCGATATCTGATGTATAGGCATTTGGTGGGAGTTGAGCTATTCGATCCACTCAAGACCACTGGTGATGATCTCCCTTGGTTTCACCACATCAGCGTAGCAGAGCGCAATCGGCAGCTGGCCGAAGGCCAATTGATGGGCAAATGCTGATGGATTGTAGAACTCGTAGGTAAGATTGGAAGCTTTCCCACTACCAAAGAAATTCACTGGTATAGCCCTCGGAGTGATAATCGCCATCATCAGATCATGGTCCTTGTTGAGAGCATCATCAAAGGGATGAAAAGCCAGGGGAAATCTGGTGTCTGGATCCTCATAAGGCATCCATGCCCATTGTTCTTTGGTCAGACCCTCATAAAGAGTGTGAAAGAATCGGCTAACCTGATCTTCATTACCACCGGTATCCGGTAGAACTATGACAGCTTCACCATAATTCAGAGGGGAGCGAGTTGCCGATTCCTTCTCATCCAGCTCATGATCTTCGACTATATCTCTGGGGAAGCGCTGTGCAAAGAGGTTGAATTCAAGGTGCTTATGCATGTGGACATTAAGCCACATGTTGATGAACCACCAGGGCCCCCCTAAGTTACCGATGGGTTGGCCTAGCAGGAGTTTCTTAGCTACCTGATGGAGAAGGTGATAAACAGAGCCGAGCAAATATCGGCCAAGAGGAAATCGGCCACCATTGGCCAGTCTTTCCACTGCCAATAGATAGACAGAGGTTGGCCCCGCCGATCGGCCACAAAATACAAACTTATCCAGCCACATGTTCAAGAAAATTGCCTGATCTCTTTCCCCGACAGATCCTGTTTTTCGGTACTTCTGAATGTATCCAGACCAACCACCGATAGCGCGAGTCTCTACCTTAGAACTGGGCTTGGTGTCAAACAGATGACTGTTATCGGCAGTGGATATGTCTAAGCCAGTGAGCATGAGTACATCGGCAAGAGTAGGTGAAGCAGGGCCATGGCCGAATACAAAAGCATTGACCAAAAGTACGAGGCAGCTATCAGCAGCGACTCGTTCCTCTCCATATCGGCAATAGATAATCTGATGCATTGGTCTAATTTCCACTCACCCCATTGAACTGCATTTGAATGGCTGACTCTCAGAAACCAGTCTTTCCATCCTTTGGTGGGATTGGGCCATTAACGGAAAGCATCTTTCCACAGATATAAGGTGAAGTTTTTGGCTCTAAAAGGGATCCTATTTGTCTCTGCGTTTATCAGATTGGTAGGATCTGGGTTTCCCAATGGACCAAGGCACTGGAAGTGAGGTTGATTGGTAGGAATAACAATTTTATCAGCCAACTCCTAAAGAGATAGAGGATGAAAGAACAGAAAAAGAAGAAAAAAGTACTCAGTAACTAGATTTGCAGATGAACAGGAGTAGAGTAAAAGTATAAAAGAAGGATGATAGGTTGACCTCAGGAACGATGAAGTTGATGGCCATTTCTTCCCGAGGAAGAGGGAGATTGAAGACTTGGAATATTGGTCGGGGAAGCCCTTGCTGGAGTTCTTGGAGTTCTTAGGCAATGCCGTCGCCAGGAAAGTGGACTTGAGGCTGTAGAATGACAAGATGGAGAAAGAGTTCCGGAGAAGAAAGTATTTATAGGACAAAACGGGCAGGGGCAAATCTGACATATCTCTTGCCGCATCCGTGAAATCCGAGGGTGTTCAGATGGATTTGGTAACTATTCGCACGATAATCAAGGGATTGCACAGGTGATTTGACAGCGAGCGGTCATAATTTTGAAGATATTTTACTGTGCAAGATCGCTTGGTCGGTCCATTGGTAGTTTTCTCAAACGGTAATATTGCCGATGAGCGCATAAGTAGGGAGGTTCGGTTCGAGAGGTTGAGAAATTCGAGGGATCTGCAGAAGAATCGGGCTAAGGTTGATTAGATTTGGTGGCTGATTACCAAATTGGGAGAAGTAATTGCGGAAAGGCATCATTACTGCAGAGAATTTCGGAGCATTAATGATTTGATACTCCGAAATTGGGGGACATGTGTTGACACCATTTTTGGACATGTATCTTTTGATGCACACCTAGAGTTAATGAGATGTAGATCGGCAGATGAAGCAGTAGTAACTAGTCTATAGAGGAATTGCCGATGAAGGTGGTTGCCGATGGGGAGACAACCGAATATGACCAAGTCCAGAAGTGGTGACGTGTTCGTGCCGATGATCAGTGCCGGAGTTTGCCGATGGCTGTGACAGGTAGTCTGCCGATGACTCTGAAGAAAAGCGCGGAGGTTGCCGATTGATTCGTGGCAGTGCCCCGATCGGTTACGGGGGGTAGTCTAATGTTTTCCTTAGTTATTAGGATTCGTTTTTCATACGGATTCCGTTTAATTTGGAATTCGAGTTCTAGTCGTGTCTGGTTGTAGCTCTTTGGAAAGGTATAAATATAGACCCTGGGGCAATGTAATGAGACATCTATCAATCAATCAAACACAAGTTTTTACTCATATTCTAGCATCTACTTTTTCGATGACTTCGTCATATTTTCTTTTTACTACAAGTTTTTAGGATTTCGTCGGGTCAAACTCGGCGTGTTCTCGAGTTCCGCGTGATCACCTCTTGGCCGCGACATCCAGGCGCATCGCTGTTGTCGGGACCAAAGTGTTCATATTACCACCTTTGTCGATTATAAGGTCAAATCGGCTCGCACGCCTTAATGTTTGAATCGGGTATTAGCCCATTGTGTTTGCAGATCAGCTTTTGCATCAATATCATCCTTGGCACCGATGCAAACGAGGACCAAATTGGCCGATTCTTTCAAACTCTATATGATGGCCTCTCCAAAGATCAACAAGCATGGATGCCCTATGAAGACCCAGAGTCCAGATTTCCACTCACCTTCCACCCCTTAGATGACACTCTTAATAAAGATAATGATGTGATGATGGTTGTTGGGCATTCTTAACGTCACTACCAAAGGTAGACTTAGTTTTCTAATTCTGATAACGGCGCCAAAAATGCCAAACCTATCCCTCATATCACTTATGCCAAGTTGTCATCCCCAGCATGACATCAGAGACGCGGTATTGAAATATGCAATTGCTCATCTAAATAAATAATGAATGTGATCTGCAAGCGCACAGATTAATACCGATGTAGCATTTTAACCGGGAAGTATTCCAGGTATCGTTATTTATATTTTTACCACTGGGAAGGGATTAGTAATCATCAATGTTGATTATAGAATGGAATATGAGATTGAGTATCTATAATTGCATGTATAATTGAGAACATTTATCTAACTCTTTCATACAGGGATAAGTGTCACATGAAAGATATATGAAGTAATGAATAGTGACAAAGATAATTAATCTGATCAGCATAACTTAACCACATATAAATATGATAAGTACCTCAATTAGATATTCTAGCAAGTCATTAGCATGGTATTAGAACAAACTACAAGAATATTTCCTAAGTTATTCTCAACTATACAGTCTAGCATTATCATAGTTAGTGCAAGCATACTTAGCAATCATTGTGAGACAGGACTACGCCCATGCATAGTGATATTAGCAAAGAATATGAGAAACATCGTAATCACTCCCCTGTAATAATGTTGCTCTGCCAGCCCAATACACGAGAGGGGGACCATATAAGAATCAATGAAGCTGTCACTATCACGAACCACCCCGCGATCTGGCACATTGGGTACAATCGCAGATAAATACGATATAGGCACCACGCCTACATAATATCTATCATTTACCCATGGATCCAATGGATAAATGCTATACGATCCTAAACATGTATATAGATCCAATCTAACTAAGCCAAGTATATAACTATGATAAACTAAGAACAATATAATCTTGAATATAAACAAGTAGAGCAAAGTCATAGGCAATATATTGAAGTAGAACAAAGTCATATTCATAATATTGAAGAACAAAGATGAACAATTAGAAGAACAATTAGAGAATTACCAAGAATCCTCTTGACAGATCCGGAAACCAAACGAAGATTGACTCCTTCTAGTTCTAATCCTATGTAGCTATGCTAATCTAGATGTCTAATTGATGTGGTGGCTCTAGGCTTGATCAGAGGCTTCTTCTCCCTTGAGGAATAATGAATTAGGGTTGAGAGGCTCTCTCCTCCAGGAGCCATGGGGTCTGGTATTATAGTCCTTCCAAGTGAATATGGGCCGTTGGATCAAACCGACATTGATTGAACGGTTATCCTTGATCCTTTAGGTCAGTGGAGCTTGATCCCGAAAGAGAGTCCTGATTGGACTCCAGAGGTGGGCGGGCGCCCAGGGCCAGGCCCTGTTTCGCCTCCGCTTCGTTCCCGTGGCTTCTGGAGTCTTCTAGATGTAAGATAATTGCGCGGCACGTTGATATCTCTATGTAATCCCGACGTGTGGGCCTTTCTTCTATATTTCCTGATAACCCCATGTAGAAATAGACAAACACCAAAACTCATGGAATTCTGTCAGATAAAACACTAAGTCTAGATGTTGATTTCATTTGGATCCTTTTCTTTGTTTATTTGATAATTAAATTTGATACTTAAGGACCTTCAACATTGGCAATCATCACTCCAAGAGCAATCCCAGTAAACAACTTCGGTAGCAGAAATAACATCAACACAACCTATGAGTTCTACAACCCATCGGCATTAGCTCGTCAATTGGCTTTTGGTCAACTACCGATCAAACTTTGTTATGCTGTTGTGGTAAAACCGAGGGAAGTGATAACTAGTGGTCTTGAGTGGATCAGAATAGCTCAGCTCCAGCTAGATGCCGATACGATAGACATTGATCTATCGGCTTGGATTCCAGCTCTCTTCATTACTCAGTCATACAAATGGTGGTGGGAAGAATGGAAGGAGCATCTGTTCAGGGTATTGGTTCATATGTACCGCAACATGATCGACCCCCGGCATGAAGTTCCCGATGACGTTGTAAGTCTCTTTTCTGATATTCGGTCCTTTACGTTAACTTCCACTCTATCGGTAACTAACCCCTTTTTCTTCAACAGGTTAATGACCCAGTGCCGACAGTGAGCAGAAGCGGAAGGCCGATTGATCTTGTCGGTGTTTTGACCCCGAGGGGTAACACCAATGAGTGAATTTATGTGTGTGCTCCCTCTTCCGGACGGTGATGCAAGAATGACACAAAGATTTATCCTGGTTCGGGCAAGAGAAGGCCCTACATCCAGCGGAGGAGGGGATTTTGTATTATCTTGCACCTAAGTGCATGTACATGGGTGAATACAAGTGGATGTAGTCAATGATTCTAAGTCCTAGTTGGTGGTGGTATGTGAACGGTGTTTTACGAGTTATTCCTTGTCTTGGATCCATATGTCGTCCTCAGTGCCCCCTTTTAGAGTTCCAAGCGAGGACCTAGGTTACAGAGAGTAGGTGTTAGAATAAGCCTCGATAGGGGTACGACGCACTGACCTACTCGAGGCCTCCGTACCGGGGTGGCCTCGAGCCATCTTGTAACAGCGTACTTTGATGATGATGGCGTGTGCTCCTCTGGATTCAACCCCTGTACATTGTCTCGGATTGGTTCAGGTATAAGCGTGCTTTTATGTAGCGGCAGTAGTCACGTCTAGGGTTGTTGAAGCGCTGACTTTCCTCGTCTGATCATTTCCCGAGAAGGGATGCGTCCATTTGAGGGTCGGGCGCGCGAGCGGCCTTGTTGTGTGGGAGCACCGATTTTGGGTGCCTCAAGGGATACTGTGATGGGACATCACATCTACCATACTGTGCCTAGTTGTACCTTTGTCCATTTTGAGGGATAAAGATGGAAAAGGTGGGGATTTGACAGGTGCTTGTTCCCTATCACGTTTCCCGTGACTGTCCGGTTAGGTGGGAGCATGGCAGACACATTAAATGCCCTGGCCTCCGTACCCACGACAGGCGGCGAGAGGCGCTTTTGCATTCGAGGCCCATTGGTTCGCTCGAGCCACTTCTGTACTCGACGGTCGCAGCTCATTGAGCCCCTATCGGTTCACAGGACCTCGTTTCCGTGTTCGAGGCTACGGTCGATGTCGAGCCCTGGTGGTTATGTGTCGATGTCGGAGCATCGAGTTGGAACCTCGATTTTCTAATTCTCTTGGCGTGAGTGATGGTTGGGGTACCCCCTATTGGTATCCTCCACAATAGCCCCCGAGTCTCTGCTTGAGCACTTGTGCTTGAGTAGAGGCTCCTTTGACGGTCGAGTCTTCGTGGGGGGTCGCGCGAGCGACCCCCGTGGGGGTAGCCCCCGAGCCATTGGAGGAGTCTTGGACTCCTTCGAGGGCTGTATTGCTTTTTCTGATGGGTCCGCTCCCGATTTCCCCTTTCTAAAAAAGGCGTTTTGTTCTGGAAGGGAGCTTCCGGCCCTTATCGATCATCCTTACTTTTTCGAGGCTGGGATCGTGATGTAATCCCGATGGAGCGAGCGTCATCGCCCAAGGTGAGTTCCTATCGGGAGATCCAAGCGAGAAACCTTGCCCCATTCGAGGGGGTTGGCTGCAGCGTGGAGGCGTCCACTTTTAAGCGGGGCTAGTGTGGTCTGGGATACTGGTCTCGTTCGATAAAGTCCAGTGGCTCATTGCCTCCCTCCATGGGGATTCCTCTCGACCTTCTTGCCCTTGCCTTGGATACTCCCTGCGAGTTCTCGAGGTAAGCCTCGTTTTTGACCCTCGTTGTGTGTCCCTGACTCTGGTACTCGAGGGCGACCGTCGAACCCGTCTAGCGGGCCAGTCTACGCTCCCTCGAGATTCTTTTGGTGGCGCGCCCCCCTCTTACCTTGCCATAGAAGGAAGAGCTGTGGCGGTTCGTTTTCTTGCCCGTTGGACGTGCCTTTTTAGGAGAAAGTCGTTGTGGCACTGTGCCGCCTGCAGAATCCGTAACGCCCTGTCAAGGGGAGAGAGAAGACTATTAGGCGGCACATTCAACAGGGATGTTACCATGTTTGTCGGATCTGCCCGTTGGGGTGGGTCGCCTATAAATATCGCAGGACCGCCCGACTGCTATTTCTTCCACCTTGCGCCATTGCTCTCGCCCTTGCTCTCCTGCCTCCTATTGCTTTTTTGAAGCGTAGCGCCCCCTCGAGTGCACTAGACCCGTAGAGCCGCTTTCCTCCTTCCGCCAGGATGCCTGTGAGACTCGTCGCCCCCGACGATTGGCGTCCGTCATCCATGACCGAGCGCCGGTTGAGGGACCTGGAGAAGGAGGGGCTCATATGTTCCCGTACTTCCTCATCGTGGCCTGAGTGGATCGCGTCGCCTGCAGACCACCGGGAACCAAATCCACCAAAGGGGTATGTTGTCTCCTTTGCCAAGTTCCACCGTCACGGCCTCAGCTCTCCCCCAAGCCGCTTCATGAGGGCGCTTTGCTATCACTATGGCGTAGAGCTTCAACATTTTTCTCCGAACACCATCACCGCTGCGGCGGTCTTTGCCGTGGTGTTTGAGGGCTACTTGGGGATAATGCCACACTGGGACCTGTGGCTCCACCTCTATCGAGGTGAGCTCTTTCGTGCCGCCGGTGGGGCCACAGGGGTGAGGAAGCCAGTGCGGGCCACCAGCCTCAACTTGGTGCAGAAGACCGGCCAGGTGGAGGAGCCCCGAGAGTACATCCCGATCGGGCTAACGTCGAACCACACCCAATGGGACACTCAATGGTTCTACCTCCGCAACGACGATGACCTTCTCCCCGCCTATATCGAGTGGTTGATCTCGGAGCGCCCGGAGAATTGGAAGTACGGCCTCGTCAAGATCCTTCAATCATGACTCCGCCCTCTTCTCGACGCCCTGAAGACACTGTGCAAGGAGTCTAACCGCCTTACTTGTTCTCTCGGTGGTCCACCATCGATGGGTACTCTCGTTGATGTGTCGACCGCTGAGGTTGGATGAGATGGGTCCTAGTGTCTCGTCTCGGGCCCTCGAGGCGTGCCGGATGTCCAACGAGGTGCCCGCGGACAAGGAAGTCGCCGCCACGGTTAGGGCGGCTGTCGCGGGCGGCTTCCAGCCGGAGCAGGTCAACGACTTTCCCATGAAGCCCGAGAAAGGATGCCTCGATTTGGTAAGTGCTTGGAGCCATCTCTATTGGATCTCTATTGTTGGGTTGTTTTGTTCTTCCCCTCGTCTTTCCTGTGCTGATTCTTTGACATTTACCAGGGGATGATCGACTTCTGGTCCTCGAAGCCTCTGGTGAAGGAGGACGATGTCGATCGTGAGAAGAGGCATGCTTCCACCAAGAAGCAGAAATCCACCAAGGATGCAGAGAAGAAGAAGACAAAGAAGAAGAACCTCGAGCGACAAGCGCTTGAGGCACGTCGAGCCAAGTCGAGGTGTGGAGGGGAGTCTGAGGTGGACTCCCCTGACGAGGACGACGAGAGTGATGATGGCGATGACGACGACGATTCTGAGGGGATGGCCGCTCGCCTCGACAGGATCCTAGAAGACCCACCGCGGACCGACGTTGATACACCGCACGCGGGGGCTTCCAAAGGGCCACCAGCCGGGCCTCGAGACGGGCGCCAGAAGGAGGTGTCGCCGCGCTGCTCGCGTGCCGAAACCCCCTTGCTCCCACACAGGGTTGGGTCGCTACCCAGCTGCAACCCCCTCCAACGCTCGGCTCGGGCCATAGGGTCAAGAGCCTAGCCACTAGGCCATTAACTTATGGCCGCGCTGCCGTGGCGGCTTCGAGCGAGGGAGGAGGGCGTCGTAGGAGTGCTAGTTCTAGCGTCCGTCAGGCCAGAGGCGCGGAGCCGAGGCTAGCACCAGCCCAGGAGAAGCCAGGGGCCACAACGAGGGGTGGCTCAAGACCTACTGGTTGAGGTACCGGTAGGAGGGTCGTCCTTCCCGTAGGGTAAGCTCTACGTGTTGTGATTTTGTCTCCGATGGGCTTGTTTGTCTGTTGGTTTCGGCATCTTTAGTCTACTTCTCTTCCGCTCAGGCTGAAGAGGCCGCTGGAGCAAGCTCAGCCCTCGATGGCCAAGAGGCTCAAGGCGGGGGCAGGCTCCAAGGGCCTGGGTGAGTGACTCGTTCCTCTTTTCGTGGTTCCGTGGTCAGCTTGTTCTAGCGCTGGGTCTCTTTGTGTCTCACGTATTGCTTTGGGGTATGTGCAGGTTCTTCCGACCCTCAACCACCTGCAAGCGATGATAAGACCCTGCCTCGACCTTCAAAGGGGGTGATGGCTTCGAAACTGTCCTGCCGTCCTCCGGACGTGGTGAGGCGCCTCGTCCCCATGGTCAGGTGGGAGCCCCCGAGCCGCCCCAGTTAGGGGGGAGTGGGCGACCCCATCACTATCAGTGATGAGCCTGGTGCCCCGGATAAGGGGGTCGAGACCCCTCAGGTTGAGGGACGGACACCATGGCATATCGGGCTTCACTACATTGAGGAGAAGAAGAGGAAAGATGAGGAGGAGAAGAGGAAAGAAGAAGAACAGCGTCGTCCGTAGGGGCAACTATCGCCTCAGCGAGAGGCGCAGGCGCAATAGCAGCAGCTGGAGCAGCAATAGCAGCAGTAGGAGCTGCAACAACAGCAGTAGCAGGAAAAGCAATGGCAAGAGCAGGAGCGGCTCGAGGAGCAGCTGGAGCAGTGCTGGCAGCAAGAAATCTGCTAGTGCTTGCGATTTGATCGCTTTGCAAGGCGCGTAGGTGAGGGTCTCACCCACGAGTGCGACCAACCATTTGGCGATCCTCCTAGTGGCCTGTCGACTTTGGATAATCTCACCCAAGAGGAAGGACGAGACCACCGTGATTGGGTGGCCGAGAAAGTAATGTTGCAGCTTGCGTCGAGTGAGAATTATGGCGTAAATCAATTTTTGAACCTGGGGGTATCGTACCTTGGTGTCCGATAGCGCTTCACTAATGAAGTAGACTGGCCATTGAACCGGTAGTGCATGCCCCTCTTCTGGTCTCTCGACCACGACCTGGGTCATTGCCGCAACATATAGGAGCAGAGGTTCTGCGGGTCGAGGGGGTACTAGGATCGGAGCGGTGGTCAGCGTCCTTTTTAGATTGTCGAGGGCTTCCTCGGCCTCGATAGATTCTTGAGGAGCCGGTATAATGGCAATTCCTTTTCTCCTAGCCTCAAAATGAAACGGCTTAGTGCTGCTAGGCAGCCCGTGACTTTCTACACGCCCTTAATGTCTCGAATCGGCCCCATCCTGGCAACGGCTAAGACCTTTTCGGGGTTAGCCTCAATACCGTGTTGGGAGACGATGTATCATAGGAGCATGCCTCGAGGCACGCCGAAGACACATTTCTCGGGATTGAGCTTGATCTTATTTGTGCGCAAACAGCTAAAGGCAATTTCGAGGTCCTAGATCAGGTCGCCTCGTCTCTTTGATTTGACGACGATGTCGTCGACATATGCCTCGACTGTCGACCCTATGTGCTTACCAAATACATGAAGCATGCATCGCTGGTATGTTGCCCCAGTGTTTCGAAGCCTAAAGGGCATGGTCATGTAACAATACATCCCAAAAGGCGTGATAAAAGATGTCACGAGCTGGCGGACTCTTTCATCTTTATTTGATGGTAACCGGAATAAGCATCAAGGAACGAAAGGGTCTCACATCCCGTGGTAGAATCGACAATTTGATCAATGCGTGGTAAAGGAAAAGGAACTTTTGGACATGCTTTATTTAAATTGGTATAATCGACACACATCCAAATTTTCCCATTCTTTTTCTTAACTAATACAGGATTTGCTAACCAGTCAGGATGATGAACCTCCTTGATGAATCCGGCCGTCAAAAGCTTGTGGATTTCCTCGCCAATGATCTTACATTTTTCCTCATCGAAGCGGCATAAGCGTTGCTTCACGGGCTTGGAACCGGCTCGAATCTCCAAGGAGTGCTCGGCGACTTCCCTCGGTATGCCAGGCATGTCCGCGGGACTCCATGCAAACATGTCGGCATTTGCACAGAGAAAGTTGACGAGCACGGCTTCCTATTTGGGGTCGAGGTCGGCGCTGATCGTCAACACCTTGTCGTCGGAGCTGTTGGGGTCGAGCGGGATTTTCTTCGTGCCCTTTGCCGGTTCGAAGCTGCCCGCATGGGTCTTAGGCTCTGGAGCCTCAGCGGCGAGAGCCTCGAGCCTCGAGGTGAGTTCAGCGGAGCTCTCGACTGCCTCCCCATACTCGACGCACTCGAAGTCGCATTCATATGCGTGCTCGTAGGAGGAGCTGATGGTGATGACCCCCTTGGGTCCGGGCATCTTCAACTTTAGGTAAGTGTAGTCGGGGATCGCCATGAAGTTGGCGTATCCCGGTCATGATATGACCACGCCAGTAAGCAAGATGTCACAAGCTCCAAGTCAAGCTACAACTACTCAAGTTTTACCTACACCGACACCAGCCCAAGTCATCGATGGACCGGTTACACGTAGTCGTGCAAAGAAGCTACAACAAGATGTCCACGCGCTACTTTGTGAGATTCATTTTAATGTTAATGAGAATTATATTCTACCTAAGTGTTCTACCTTGATTGTACTCAGGTATATAGAAGAAGAGAAGGATGAATCGGACGCTGAAGAACGAACCAGTGAAAGTCCTTGAAGACACGTCAAAAACGGACAAGTGGAAGTCAAAAACGGACCAGTGCAAAGAAATCTACATAACTTTTTAATCACAAAAGCTATGAAGGCCCATGAGGACTTGATGGAAAGCTTGTCGAGTCTACTTTCGAATGAATTTAGTGGCGACCAGTTTGTATACTCCATATTGCCTGCAGACCAGAATTAGTACAGACTGCTCAGAAGGTCAACAGTCTGCCGTGACAGAATGTTGGTACAACTTGCCGTGCAAAACGGTATCAATCTACAACGTTTCGTGGTGCATGGTATACATTGCTGGAAAGATCTTCGAGTTTAGTTTCACATCCAAGAAACGGTTCGTCATTTGGACTTCCCAGTAAGAAGTTATGGTCAGTTTATTGGAAACTGCTCTCGAGGCTAACAGTCACACGAAGCCAGTTCGGGAATCCATTTCGAGGGGACCTTTCACATTGCCTTCCCTCACAAACTCTATTTCGTTTTCATACCTATCTAGGAGGGTTGTTCCTAGTATAAATATCCCCTACCTCTAAGCTATTAGGAACCTTTGGTCATTTGATAAACTACATGATATTGCAGCCGTGCTTCTGAGTGCCTTACTCAACCTTTGTTCTACCTTGTTCTTCTTGGACTTGTGAAGAGAATCCTCTGGGTTCCCCTACTTCGTGCTATATGGCTTCCGTTCTGCTGTGCCGTATTGTGTGGATTAGTTCCAGATTGTGGTTCTGCGGTCGTTCGGAGATCGAGTCGAAGTCTTCGTGGTTTCGGTGCCTCTCTCCCCGTCGCTTGGTCGCATCCAACCTTTGTCAGATATAAAGCTAGTTACCCGCTGTTCGCTGCAAGTTATCCTTGTTCTATTGATCTACTGTCGTGAAGATCGGGCCACCGTCGTGCCGATTCATATTGGTAACCTATCAGGTCGCCTGATGATGGCGTGGTAAGTGCCTCGAAAACCCACCACTTCGAAAGTGAGGGTTTCCTTCCTGAAGTTGGCCGCTGTGCCAAAACAGACCGGTAGGTCGATTCGGCCCACCAGCAATGCCTTCTTCCCTGGCACAACGCCATGGAAACCACCTGCGCTTGGTTGGAGCTGCGCCCTCTCGATACCTAGGAGGTCGAGGGTCTCAAGGTAGATGATTTTGAGGCTGCTGCCACCGTCCATCAGAACTTTTGAGAGTCGAGTGTTGACGATGATGGGGTCGACGACGAGCGGGTAGACACCGGGAGCGACCACCCTATCGGGGTGGTCGTCATGGTCGAAGGTGATGGGGGTGCTCGACCAGTTGAGGTACAGTGGTACTGCCATCCTTGCCGCAAAGACCTTGCGGCATTCCCTCTTGCGCTGTCTCGTGGTGAGCTGCATCGAAGGCCCACCGTAGATCATGTAGCAGTCGTGGACAGCAGGGAACCCTTCATCTTCTTTGTTTCCCCTCTTGTCGTTGCTCTTGCCTTTCCTCTGGTCGTCCTTCTTCAGCCCTAGGCTGTCGAAGTATTTCATCAGCATGCGACAGTCCTCGAGCTTGTGGTTGGCCCCTCCCTTGTGGTAAGGGCAGGGCTCCTTGAGCATTTTGTCGAAGATGGCCCCCTTCGGAAGGCCTCAAGGCTTTTTGCGCTCAACGGCGGCGACGAAATCATCGTCGAGAGCCTCCCGCTTGATTGGTCGCACTTTCTTCTTCTTCTTGCTCTTCTTGGTCCCTCTGCCAGGGCCCTCGTCGTTGTCCACTGGTGCCTTCCCCTTGCCGCCCTCATGGTCGAAGAAAGCATAGTTTGCCACTACATCCATAAGCTCGTTGACGGTCTGTGGTTGGTTTCAACCTAACTTTCGCACCAAATCCTTGCATGTGGTGCCCGAGACAAAGGCCAAGATGACGTTGTGGTCGGGGATGTGCGGGAGCTCGGTGCGCTGCTTTGAGAAGCGTCGAGCGTACTCTCGGAGGGATTCTCCTGATTTCTGCTTACACTTGTTGAGGTCCCACAAATTGCCGGGGCGTATGTAGGTCCCCTTGAAGTTTCCTTCAAACACGCGGACCAGATCCGTCCAATCATGGATCATGGATCTGGTTGGCGGGGAGTTCCTCGAGCCACCTGCGAGCAGTGTCGGAGAGGAAGAGTGGCAATTGTCGGATGATAGCTCGATCGTCCCCTCGAGCGCCTCCCAACTGGCATGCCAGCCAGAAGTCTACCAGCCACAATTCAGGCTTGGTTTCGCTATTGTACTTGGCGATGCTGGTTGGGGGTCGAAACGGGCTTGGTAGCGGCGTGTTGCGGATTACCCTACTGAAGACTCGAGGGCCTGGCCGTTCTGGCATCATTCGGTCCTCGTCGCTATCGTAACGCTCGCCACGGTGAGCGTTGTAGCCACGTTCCTGTGCGTCCCCATGTCGGCGCCGGTGATGCTCATTGATATCATGCTGAGTGTCGTACTGCCCTCGATTGTCGACGAGGTGCTCCTGGACGGGCACCGTTTTCCTACCTCGAGGAGGTGGCCCCTGATGAACTGACGCATCCCTTTCGTTCTGGGCTGGGTCAGCGCGTTTTGCCGTAGCTGCCCCTCGACGTCAAGAGGCTAAGCTTTCGGCTTGTTGCGCTGCCACCACGTGGAGCAAACCCTGCACCTCGTCTCGGATGCGTCATGCCCGGGAGTTTGAGGGCTTAGGCATGTTACGTAGCAGCATGGTTGCTGCTGTTGGTATTTGGGAACGCAATAAGGAATTAATCCACAAGCGCACAGATATCGGTGAGCACTTCACCCGGGATGTTATCCAGAGTATCGTATTTATTTTTTTACCACTAGAAGAAAGAGTGCATCTGACTAACCCGGTCTATTACTACTAACCTTTAGGCTACAAAGAATGTTTCTCGATGTGAGCGATAAATAGAGAAGACTACAACCATAATCTCTTTCTAACCTTGGTAAGGATGATCTACTGTTCTATTGGGGAGGCTAACGAAATCTAGACACCACAGAGGATGTTCAACCCACACCTATAAACCCTATCATTCCTGCTAACGAGATATGGTTTGCAAAGGTAACTCGAAAATGTCACGTTCCTCGCTACTACCACGGTCTAGCTAGTCAGAGAATATCTATGAGTATCCTAGCCTAAACACCATGTCTATGCTAAAGATGATTACTCTAAACTCTACGTGAAGAGATTAAAGTAAACTCATAAACCAAACAACAATAAAACAAGAACTTACTAGAATTTAGAAGTCAAAATACAGAAGAATCCTATGAGCAAGCTTCGGGTTAGGAGAACTTGATCCCGCAGGTACAACCTCGGAGTAGACACCGACAGGCCGGGCTTCCTCCGATCTACACCTCCTTTCTATCTCTCTCAATCTAGTAGAAACTAGAAGATCTAATTCTACTCACATTGGATGCTCAGCCTAAAAAGAAATTTTATTTAGAGGAGAGGTATTCCTTCGAGGGCTCCTCTCAACTCTATGATGAACTTGTCTCCTCTAGGGGCTTGGGGGTCTGGTTTTATAGTCCCCTCAAGTGAACGTGAGCCATTGGATCAAACCGACATTGATTGGACGGTTATCCTTGATCCTTTAGGTTGGTGGAGCGTCGTCTGTGAAAAGAGTTCTGATTGGCATCCAGGAGGGGGCGGGCGCCCTGGTCCTCAGGGCGGGTGCCCTGGGCCAGGCCCCTTTCGGCCTCCGCTTTGTTCCCGTGGCTTCTGGAGTCTTCTAGATGGTAGAAAATTGCACGGTGCGTTGGTATCTCTATGTAATCCCGACATGTGGGCCTTTCTTTCTTATTTCCTGATAACCCTCTGCAGAAACAGATAAACAACAAAACTCTTGGATTTCTGTCAAATCAAACCCTAATTCTAGGCAACATTTGATAATCAAAATTGATACTTAAGAACCGTCAACAAATACCCCCATACTTAGGCTTTTACTCGTCCTCAAGAAAAGGATGGTTAAGAACAATATCTGGGGTAAAACATTTTAAAACATTCTCTTCATACCCGCAGGGTGTTAAAATCCACTATGTACTGTAGTCAGGGAAGTATATGGTTAAGAGTAGAGATCCTTTCTTCTCAATCCTGTCACTTGGAGTTTTTTGTATATTTTTGAAAAGAAGTTTAGCATACCTATTATCCTCATAGGTTCTCTCAGATCACTCATTATCTTTTATATATCTCACGGAGGCTGTTTTAATTTGTAAAAATTCTCAAGCATACTTACTTTGCATTTATTGCCTGCTCAAAACGGGATTCGAGGAGGGGAATGTCATACTCTTAGATCAAAGACTTTGGAAATTTAAAAACTTGTCAACTCTTGCTGGCGTATTGCTTATTAGAGGGACCATGGGCTATCATTCCCTTTCTTTTTCTCTTTTTTTAAGTGGATACCGAGGTACCCCTAATTCTACTGTTGGACACTTGTCCATTTTTTCTGCGAGGTTATCGAGCACTTGCTCCTTTTTATTTCCTCGAAATATCTTTATTTTTGCATAGCCCATGCCTCTAATGCAATAATACTTCGGAAGAGTGAATCTTTCTGAATAAATGTCTTGATCTTAGGAGCATGATAAATCTCTCAACAAGGGTCTAACTCATTTTGAACAAACTCAATATAGAGTAGATAGCTTTTTATAATTATCATTAGTTTTATCAGGCATATAAAACACTAAGGATGGTAGCTAGAATTTTGAAGATTTTGAAATAAATTCTCCAAGCAACAATGATATCAAGAATAAGAAACTCATACTCTACCATCTCACATTCCACATTGACTTAAGTAGCATAGGGTTTTAAAATGATTTTTCAATAATTGCATGTTTCAGGAAATATCACAGGGTGAGATTAATTATGATTTTAATCTTTTTAGTTTATCATATCAGAAACAATATTCTGCATAATCCAAGATATATATATATGTGTAAAGTGTGCAGAGTGTATACCTGAATCGTGGAGTGGTGTAGTCGAAGTATGTTTGACATGTCGAGGGATCTCCCCCATAATTGTTTTCTGCTTTCTTGCACAAAAATAAAGTAGAGACACACAAGACATAATAATAATAATATTCTTTATTAATCTTGAGGCATTTATTACAAATGACTAGTAGCAAACTTACGATAGTAACAAACTGATGATAATAGTAAACCTAAACCGAATTTAAAGATAGATAACTAAGATGCATTGCCTCAAGGTGTAATCTAGATAACTTAGCGGCGCTCTAACTCCTTGATCTTCTTATTGGCACTAGCAAGATCATTCCTAAGACTTAGTATAACGGTGTTGTGATTAGAGAGCTGCCTAGTGATGGAGTTAACCGAGGACTGGAGGTCTATGATGACTCTGTCTAGCCTGCGAACGTCCTCATCAATATCTACCATAGTCTTGCGACGCTTAGGAGGTGTCTCAAAAGCATTGAGAGCGTGCTTCGGGGCTGCCTTTGGAGGGATGAAACGGACTTTGGCTGCTCTAATCCCTTCAAAGTAAGGTCTCTCCTCCTCCGTAGTGTAGCGGATGCTTCTGATCTCACTGCTCCGGTTGGTCTTGACTCCAACGACCCTCTTATTGGGTCTAGGTGGAAGGATCCTCGTGCCGGTTAGCACCTTGATGGTCGTCTTCATTTTGGATGATGATCCCTTGAGGAGTAGGGGTTGTGGCGGTGCGGTGAGAACTGGTTGAGCATGGTAGGATTGGGCGGAGCTGCATTGGCTTAATGGCATGGCTTCTAGCTATCGCTCTGGGTTGGCCAGGACAAGAGCACTGGCGTCGGGGTCCTCCTCAGGCTTCATGTTGAGGTTGAAGGGGACGACTTCCCAATCATCATGGAACTTCTCGGCCATTGGAGCAGCGAGGGACTAAACCAGCTCTAATTGAAGAAGAAGAGAAGGCTTGGATAGATTGGTGTTTGAAAACTGACGTCAGGGTTCTGTTTATATAGGGGTCAAAAAGTGCCTCTAGGGGTTGTTCGGGTTGCTCTCGTCGATGTGCGTGCGAAACTTTCCATCTGAGAGATTATTCGGATTACCAAAAGTGTATTTTCCATAACGGAGGAAATCAGGACCGAGAGGGGGCAGGAGCTGGGCGCCCGCCCACCTGATCAGGGTGCCCGCCCTATGTCTGGCCCCTCTGTGGGCCCGCTTCCTCGAGCGTGTTTCTATATGGAAAACTAATTAGGAAAATATATGTATGACCCAAAAACGTCAGATTACAAAGGTCGGGCTCTAATTATCTATGGGAAGGTCAAAATGGACTACGTCTATTTCTTCTAATTCTTTATTGGGCTCTAAAAATACTTTAAGACGTTGACCATTTACCTTGAATAACGTACCTTCGTCATTTTGAAGTGTGATAGCTTCGTGGGATGATTAATTTGTTACCTTGAATGGTGCTTCTCATTTACTCCGGAGTTTTCCATGCCCGAAAAGCTTCACCCTAGAATTAAAAACTAATACCTTATCTCCGGGTGCGAACTCCTTCTTGATCCTCTTGTCATGCCACCTTTTGACTCTTTCTTTATAGATCTTCGAATTGTGATATGCTTTCTCTCGCCATACTTCCAATTTTGATAGTTGCATTTTTCTATGATCTCCAGCAACATCTAGGTCCATATTCCATCTCCTTATGGCCCAGTGTGCTTTGAATTCTAGTTCAACAGGTAGGTGGCAAGTCTTTCTGTACACCAATTGGTATGGGGACATTCCAATTGGGGTCTTGTGTCCTATCCGGTATACCCAGAGTGCATCGGGTAACTTGTCTTTCCATGCCGTTCCCATTTCATTCACCGTTTTCTGAAGAATATTCTTGATTTGCTTGTTGGAAGTCTCTGCTGGGCCACTAGTCTGAGGATGATAGGGGGTAGTGACGTTGTGACGGATTCCATGTTTTGATAGATATTGCTTGAAGCGTTTGTCGATGAAGTGTGCTCCTCCATCACTTATCACTACTCTGCGGACTCCAAATGTTGGAAATATAATTTCTTCAAACATCCTTTTTTAACTGATATTGTCGGCATGCTTGCAAGGTAGTGCCTCTACCCACTTGGAGACGTAGTCAACTGCCACCAAGATGTACTCACACTTCTTTGATGGGGGAAATGGACCCATGTAGTCTATTCCCCAGACATCAAAAAGCTCAATCTGAAGGTTGTTGGTGAGTGGCATGGCATTTCTTGTGTTTATGTTTCCGTGCCTTTGACATGGCCCACATCTTCTGATATATTGCTTCGTGTCTTCATACATTGTAGGCCAGTAGAATCCACACTGCCAGATCATTGAATGTGTACAGAATGCTCCATAATGACCTCCATATGGTGATGAATGACATCTGTCGATGATCTTCCATCCTTCCTCAGTGGTCACACATCTCCTGAGTAAGCCATCAGAGCATACTCGGAAGAGGTATGGCTCATCCCATATATGTGAACGACTTTCTTGAATAAGCTTCTACTTGTTTGCTCCTGGTGGTACATACCCTGAAACCATAAAATTAACAATATCTGCATACCAGGGGTCAGACCTGTTAATTCCGTAGAGCATGTCATCCCGGAGTGAATCATTGATGGGGGTTTCCTGTGGAATCTTAAAATACATTCTAGACAAGTGATCAGCAACAGAATTTTCTACTCCCTTTTTATATTTTATTTCGAAGTCAAATTCTTAGAGTAATAAGATCCATCTAATCAGGCGAGGTTTAGCATCTTTTTAGTGAGCAAATATTTTAGTGCAGCATGATCCGTGTAAATAATTATTTTAGCTCCAACTAAATAAGATCTAAATTTATCAATGGCAAAGACAACAGCCAGAAGCTCTTTTTCAGTGGTTGCATAATTAGGTTGAGCTCCTGTCAAAGTTTTACTGGCATAAGCAATTGCATGATGCTTCTTATTTTTAGTTTGTCCCAAAACTGCCCCCACGGCATAATCACTAGCATCACATATAATTTCAAAAGGCAACGACCAATCAGGGGGTTGAATGATTGGTGCAGAGATGAGTGTTTTCTTTAATAATTTGAAAGATGTTAGACAAGCATCATCAAATTCAAAAAGAACATCCTTGCCTAGCAAAAGAGTAAGTGATCTAGCAATGAATGAGAAATCTTTTATGAATCTACGATAAAAACCAGCATGGCCAAGAAAGCTTCAAATTCCTTTTATATTCACAGGTGGAGGTAGTTGTTCAATTACTTCAATTTTAGCTCTGTCTACCTCAATACCTCTTTCAGACACTAGGTGTCCTAGCACTATTCCTTCGCTAACCATAAAATGACATTTTTCCCAATTAAGGACTAAGTGCTTTTCTTCACATCTTTGCAAAACCTTGTCTAAGTTTTCAAGACAACTATGTATGTACCTAGCACTATTCCTTCCCTAACCATAAAATGACATTTTCCCAATTTTAGCTCTGTCTACCTCAATACCTCTTTTAGACACTAGGTGTCCTAGCACTATTCCTTCCCTTGTCTAAGTTTTTCCATAAACAGAGAAATCATCCATGAAAACTTCCATAATCTCTTCAATCATATCAGAAAATATAGACATCATGCATCTTTGAAAAGAAGCTGGTGCATTACATAACCCAAAAGACATTCTACGGTAAGCATAAGTTCCATATGGGCATGTAAAAGTGGTTTTGCTTTGATCATCATGATGGATCGGGATCTGGTGATACCCTGAATATCCATCTAAGAAATAGAAGAACGAATGGTTTGCTAATCGCTCTAGCATCTCATCTATAAAAGGTAAAGGAAAATGATCCTTTCTCGTGGCTTTGTTTAGTTTTCTATAGTCTATGCACATCCGCCATCCTATGATGGTGCGTTGCGGAATTAGCTCATTCTTTTCATTCATGATAACAGTCATGCCTCCCTTTTTAGGCACAACTTAAACTGGGCCCACCCACTCACTGTGCGGCACAGGATATATAATCCCTGCATGTAGCAACTTTATAACTTCCTTTTTAACTACCTCTCTCATAGTGTTGTTAAGTCTACGTTGGGGCTCTCGAGAAGGTGAAACAGAAGGATCTGTCGGAATATGATGGGTACAAATCATAGGACTGATTCCTGTAAGATCTTGGAGTGAGTAGCCGAAAATTGAGTGATGTTTCTCAAGAATGGTCATCAATCGCAGAGTTTGCTCCTGAGCGAGTTTATCACCAATGATCACAGGGAACTCTGGATTATTGTTTAGGAAAGCATAGATAAGACTAGGTGGTAAAGTTTTAAGCTCTATGGGAGGTCTAGGTGTTTCTGCAAACTCATCTAAGGGTTCAGGTTCAGAAGGTTCAGCTTCCTCTTCTATGAAGAAAGGAGTTTTGTCTTCCAAGTCTGGTTCATCTAAAAGCTCAAGAGATGCAGCCTTTACCTCCTCCATAGGATCAGGCAAAAGATATGACTCGGCCTTATTTTTCAAGGAGTGTGAAATTGTTATGGGAAATTTAAAGGTTTTTCCAAAAGAAATGTGTAGCTTTCCAGTATGCCCTTCACAAAGGAGTCTTCTAAAAGGTTGTCCTATCAGCATCCCATGTATCAAAGATATAGAAGTTCAAATGAACCATGGAGCCTTCTACCGTAAGAGGTAGGACATTGATAATTCCAAGACTGGGGACTAATCGTCCCGAAGATTCCTTTATGACCTTTGTTGTGGGGGTTAAGACAAGATTTTTAAACAATTTAAGTGCAAAAGATTCAGACATTATGTTGATCCCCACAACAGGATTATAGAGAGCATCAAATCGATCAGAATCATAAGCACAGCGTATAGTTATAGAGAGTGTGTCCAAACGGATCATATCAGAGGAAAGCTCTGATTCCTCCAACCATTCTCTACTCATGACTGCGATAAGTTCTCTCAATTGATATTCAGTTGGCAAACAAATGCTAAAATTGCCGTTTTGGGGTCTGTCTATAGAATGGTAGTTTGAAATGTTTCCAAAATCGGCAAAAAGATCAGATTCTATATCCAGCATGAAGTCCGGTGGTGGAATTTCTTCCTTTTGTGGATCAGAACTTGGTATAGCTAAAGTAGATGAAGAATTTGGCAGAGTGTCTACTTCGGCTTCGTGGGTTTCATCATGAAGGGTATTATCCATCTCAGCTTCTAGGATTCTATCTAGGATCACTCTAGCATCATCAGTAGGGATGCGAAAGAAAGAACCTCTAGACATTGTATGTAGCATTTGTTTATGATCTTTCTGAAGACCTCGAAAAAAACGAAATAAAAGAACAGGGTCTTCAAGATTAAGGTTTGGACCAGATTCTAAAAGATCAGAAAAATGTTTATAGGATTTTCCCAAAGTTTCATTATCTTTTTGTTTAAAAGATAGGACTTCGAGTCTAAGGTCGCCGATACGGTCGAGGGAATAAAAATCTAGACAAAAGTTGGCTCGTAAAACTCCCCATTCACCTCGTTGTTGACTTACCTTCTGACTGTACCATTGTCTAGCTTCTCCCCTTAAAGAAAAAGGAAAAAGCTTCCAACATAAAGTTTTATCAGAAATGCCTTCAATGCGAAGACAATCACATGTTTCCTCAAAATCTCTAATATGAAGGTAATGGTTTTCGTCTTCCTTTCCCGAAAAAGATAGGTTTTAAATCATGGCAATCAACCTAGAACTTAACCTATACTGGGATGTTTAGATAGGCTGTGATGACTCCCATGGTAAAAGGTCAGTTACTGAAGGTATTGCAGATTCATGGATCGATTTAGATTTTTGGTTTTGCATAAGGTAAGAGTAAAGAAAATAAATAAAGAATATAAAAGATAAGAAAAGATAAAAGTACAGATACAAGCAAGTAGTAAGACTCAAGGTTATCTCAGCAAACCGTCTTTCTCCCCGGCAACGGCGCCAGAAATGCTTGTTGATATTTGGGAACGCAATAAGGAATTAATCCACAAGCGCACGGATATCGGTGAGCACTTCACCCGGGAGGTTATCCAGAGTATCGTATTTATTTTTTTTACCACTAGGAGAAAGAGTGCATCTGACTAACCCGGTCTATTACTACTAACATTTAGGCTACAAAGAATGTTTCTCGATGTGAGCGATAAATAGAGAAGACTACAACCGTAATCTCTTTCTAACCTTGGTAAGGATGATCTACTGTTCTATTGGGGAGGCTAACGGAATCTAGACACCACAGAGGATGTTCAACCCGCACCTATAAACCCTATCCTTCCTGCTAACGAGATATGGTTTGCAAAGGTAACTCGAAAATGTCACGTTCCTCGCTACTACCACGGTCTAGCTAGTCAGGGAATATCTATGAGTATCCTAGCCTAAACACCACGTCTATGCTAGAGATGATTACTCTAAACTCTACATGAAGAGATTAAAGTAAACTCATAAACCAAAGAACAATAAAACAAGAACTTACTAGAATTTAGAAGTCGAAATACTGAAGAATCCTAGGATCAAGCTTCGGGTTAGGTGAACTTGATCCCGCAGGTACAACCTCGGAGTAGACACCGACAGGCCGGGCTTCCTTCGATCTACACCTCCACTCTATCTCTCTCAATCTAGTAGAAACTAGAAGATCTAATTCTACTCACATTGGATGCTAAGCCTAAAAAGATATTTTATTTAGAGGAAAGGTATTCCTTCGAGGGCTCCTCTCAACTCTATGATGAACTTGTATCCTCCAGGGGCTAGGGGGTCTGGTTTTATAGTCCCCTTAAGTGAATGTGAGCCATTGGATCAAACCGACATTGATTGGACAGTTATCCTTGATCCTTTAGGTTGGTGGAGCGTCGTCTGCGAAAAGAGTTCTGATTGGCATCCAGGAGGGACGGGCGCCCTAGGCCAGGCCCCTTTCGGCCTCCGCTCTGTTCCCGTGGCTTCTAGAGTCTTCTAGATGGTAGAAAAATGCGCGGTGCGTTGATATCTCTATGTAATCCCGACATGTGGACCTTTCTTCCTTATTTCCTGATAACCCCCTGTAGAAACAGATAAACAACAAAACTCATGGATTTCTGTCAGATCAAACCCTAATTCTAGGTGTTGTTTGCATATTGGTCCTTTCTCTTGTTTATTTGATAATTAAAATTGATATTTAAGAACCATCAACAGCTGCCACGATGTTCTGGCCTGCTCGAGGGAAGCGGCTAACGAGGGGCTCTGGTTCCTCATCCCCAATGATCTGCTGGTATACCTCTCGAGCACGACCATGTGCACCCCCACCATGCGGGTGTGGTTAGTCTCGCTCGAGAGCCAGCTCGAGTTGGGCGAGGCGCTCGCGATCCTCGTCAAGCTTGGCCTTGAGCTCTTATAGTTGCACAAGTTGTGTGGCCTTGTCGTCCTGAGGTGGGGGGTCGACCTGTCCGTCATTCCTAGGGGTCCTAGAATCTTCCCTTACTGCGGGTAGCCACGGCCCCGTCGATGTTGAAGCACTCCCTCGTAGGGTCGTAGGTGTCGGATTTAGAGTCAGGATCTGGCTCGGCGGTGTAGTAGCTTTTGCGTCCCTCCTCCACCAACTGTTGCCTGAGTGAGGCGATCGTGTACCGTCTGGGTCCTAGGCGTGGGAGCCCATGCACCCATGAAAAATCTGGCTGCTCGACCATTGGCTGAGCTTGCTGCCACGTCTCGGTGTCGCACGGGAGGACCAGTGGTCGCTCCATGTACGTCTTGGCACCTAGGCATATTGTCCTAGCAAGCAACGTCATGGCGTTGTCCAGGCCGAACGGGTATGTCCTCCTAGCGGCGAACAGACAGTGTGGTAGCAGTGCGGATGGAGGTGAGGGTGCACGAGGCACGCTACCACCCAACACTGTCACGCGGTCGTCCTGACGTTGGCTCGTCGTACCCATGGCCTTGGTGCATGGGGCCGCTGGCTCCTGTTCCGCTACCCGCCTTGTATGAAGTGGTGCTCACACAGCGGCGGTGTGGCGGTGGTGATGCTGCCTGTCGGTGTTTTCCCCACGGGGGGTCACACCAACGAGTAAATTTGTATGCGTGCTCCCTTTCCCAGATGGTGATGCAAGAAGACACAGAGATTTCTCCTGGTTCGGGCAAGAGAAGGCCCTACGTCCAGCGGGGGAGGGAAGTTTGTATTATCTTGCACCTAAGTGCTTGTACAGGGGCGAATACGAGCGTGGTATGGAGTATGGGAGTTCTACTGCGCATGGATGTAGCGTTGCGTGTGTGTCCTCTATCTATTCCCGGGTCCTTCCTTTTATAGCTCCAAGGAGGGACCTAGGGTACAGGTATAGGTGTCAGAGTAGGGGTCGATAGAAGCATGGACCGCTGACCTACTCGAGGCCTCCGTACCGGCGTGGTCTCGAGCCATCCCGTCTTGGTAGCCTGGTGATGATTACGCGTGCCCCTGCATTCTGCTCCGCGCCCCGTCTTGGGCAGGTTCACCGGTTGCACGCTTGTACGGTATGGCGGCTGATCCGGCGGGGTGGTTGCTGTGTTGTCAGTCGACGCCCGACTCGTCCCCAAGAAGGAACCATGTCTGGTCGAGGGTCAGACGCCGTGCAATGCCCTGATATCCGAGGGGGTCTTGATTAGACATCCCATCCCTGCTTCCCGCGCCCTGACATGCTCTGGGTCGTTTGGTGGGGAAGGCTGCAAAAAGAACGACGGGACGGATGCCTGTTCCCGATCACGCTTCCCGTGACTGGTGTGTTAGGTGAGAACGCGACAGGCGCATTAAATGTCCTGGTTCCCGTGCGCGCGTCAGGCGGCGGGCGGCGTCCTTGCGCTCGACGTCTCCTGGTTCGCGTGAGCCCGTTTCCGTATTCGACGGTGGCTCGCGTTCCAGCCCTGATCGATTCGCTCGACGCCATCTCCGTCTTTGAGGCTGTGGCCGTCGACGACCGTGCATATGTCTGATCAGAGCGTCGAGTTGAGGGCCTCGACATGTGTACGGGTAATCTCATTATGTGCATTGGTGAGGGTACCCCTTACTGATACCCTCGACAGTAGCCCCCGAGTCCCTATTTGAGCGCTGGCGCTCGAGTGGGGGCTTTATTTTGTGATCGAATTTCCGTGGGGGCGTGCGAGCGACCCCGCGGGGGTAGCCCCCGAGCCCTTGGAGGAGTTTTTGACTCCTTCGAGGGCTATATTGCCTAATTCGCAGAAACACCGTCGACACCAGTGGTGGAAGGTTCTGATTGGCTCTTTTTGCGCAGAGGTTTCGACGTACTCTCGATAGAGCGAGCGTCTTCCACCCTCAATTGAGTTCTTAACGGGTAGTCCAAGTGAGAACCTGTGCCCCTTTCGAGGGGGTGAGCTGTAGCCCGGAGGCGTTCTCGTGAAGCAGGGTCGACGTGGTCGGGGATACTGGTCTCATTCGATAGAGTCCAGCGGCTCGATGCCTCCCGTCGGGGGGATTCCTCTCGACTGTCTCGACCCTACCTTGGACATCGCCAGCAAGTCTTTGAGGCGGGCCTCGTTCTTCGACCGCTCGCTGGGGATCCCTGACTCTGGTGCTCGAGATCGGCTGTCGAACCCTTTCGGTGGGCCAGCCATCGACCTCTCGAGACTCTTGTGGGCACATCCCTTGGCTTACAAGGTAAGGAAGGAGTCGCGGCGGTTCGCCTTTCTGCCCGTTGGGCGCGCCTTTTTAGGTGGAGACGTTACGACACTGCGTCGGCGTGGAATTCGGAGCGCCCCACCTGTGAAGGGGGAAAGGACTGTTAGATGGCGCATTTATGGGGGGAGTTACCTCATTTCTCGGATCTATCCGTTGGCGGACTGCTGACTATAAATACGCCGTGCCGCCGCCGCCGTTCTTTCTTCTGCCTCCCGTCTTCATTCTTGCCTTAGCCCTCTCGCCGTCTTAGCTTTCTTGCCGTCTCACGCGCGCACAACCCCTCGAGTAGTATCGGATCCGCCATCCTTCCGGCTAGGATGCCTGTGAGTCTTGTCGCCGCAGACGACTGGCGCCCGTCGTCGATGACGGAGCGCCGGCTGCAAGAGCTCGAGAGGGAGGGACTCCTGCACTGCCGCACCTCGCTGTTGTCGCCGGAGTGGATCGCGCCGCCGGCGGACCACAGGGAGCCCAGGCCGCCCAAGGGCTACGTGGTTTCGTTCGCCAAGTTCCACCGCCATGGACTGGGTGCTCCCCCGAGCCACTTCATGCAGGCGCTCTGCCACCACTACGGGGTGGAGCTTCAGTACTTTTCCCCAAATGCCATCACCGTCGTGGCGGTCTTCGCCGCGGTGTGTGAGGGCTATTTGGGGATGATGCCCCACTAGGAGCTGTGGCTCCAGCTCTACAGGGGCGAGCTCTTCAACGCCCCCACCGGGACCACCGGCGTGAGGAAGCCTGTTCGGGCGGGTTGCCTCAACCTCGTGTTGAAGACCGAGAAGACGGAGAGGCCGCGCGAGTACATCCCGGTGGGACTGTCGACCAACCACGCCGGCTGGGATTCCCAGTGGTTCTACTTGAGGAACGACGACGATCTCCTGCCCGCCTACACCTGGCATCTGATCACGTAGCGTCCGGAGAATTGGACGTACGGCGTCGTCCAGGTTCATCAATCTCGGCTCGACCCCCTCCTCGACGTCATGAAGAAACTGCGCTCGGAGGGCTTGACCGCCCCCTCGTCCTCTCGGCCGTCCATCACCGGAGAGTTCTCCCGTTGATGTCTCGACCGCTGAGGATGGACGAGATGGCTCCCGGCGCCTCATCCCGGGACCTCGAGGCATGCCGGATGTCAAGCGAGGCTCCGGCGAACGACGAAGTCGCGGCCCGGGTCAGGGCCGCCATTGCTAGTGACTTCAAGCCGGAGCATGTTAACGGCTTCCCCATGAGGCCAGATGCAGGCTCGATCGATCTGGTGTGCTTTCTTCTCGTGCGTAGCCTCAATTCTGGGTTTCTTTTCTTCCCTTTTTTCTAAGTCCACCTTTGTTCTGGCAAGGACGGATTGATGTCCGGTCCTCGAGGCCTCTAGTAAAGGAGGACGAGGTTGATCGTGACGCGCGGCGCCGGTCCGCCAAGAAGTCAAAGTCTGTCAAGGACTCTAAGAAGAAAGGGGAGAAAAAGAAAAACCTCGACCGCCAAGCATTAGAGGCGCGTCGGTCTAAATCTAGGCAGAGGGGGGAGCCTGAGGAAGAGTCCCCCAGCGACGAGGATGGTGGAGATGATGACGAAGACAGCGATGACTCCAAGGGGATGGCGTCTCGCCTCGACCGCATCCTTGAGGGTCCGCCTCGAGGCAACGTCGACGCCCCGCGGATGGGGACACCAAAAGAGGGACCTGGCAGATCTCACCGCCGTCGTGCCGACACCCCCCGGCGCCCGCGACTGGTCAGGTCGCCCCGCGCCCTCCCCACGCGCCCAAGATGGGTGGCCATGCCAGGCCCCAGGCGACGGGGCCACTGACTCGCGGTCGTGCCGGGGCCTCCGAGAAAGGAGACACTGGCCGCAGGAGCGCGAGTCCTCGTCGCTGTCGTACCTCCCACCGTGATGTGCGCTGTAACCGCGCTCTTCCGCATCCCCATACCGACGGCGTCGATTCTCTTCGATGTCATGCCGCGCGTCGTGTCGACGCTGATTGTCGACAGGGAGGACGAGAGTGGTCTTTCTTCCTCGAGGGGGAGGCTGTTGATGGACTGACACCTCCTTTTCGTTTTGGGGCGGCTCATCGTGCTTTTCAGTGGTGGCTCCTTGTCGTCGAGAAGCCGAGCTTTCGACTTGTTGAACCGCCGCTACCTGGAGCGGAGTCTGCACCTCGTCTCGAATGCGTCGAGCTTGGGAGTTCGATGGCTCTGGCATGTTGCGTAGTAGCATTGTTGCTGCCACTACGTTCTGGCCTGCTCGAGGGAAGCGGTTGACGGGTTGCTCTGGCTCCGCGTCTCCGACGATTTGCCGGTGTACCTCTCGAGCTCGCCTACGGACACTTCCGCCGGGCGGGTAAGGCAAGTCTTGTTTGAGGATTTGCTCGAGCAGGACGAGGCGCTCACGGTCTTCGTCGAGCTTTGTCTTGAGCTCTCGTAGTTGCGCAAGCTGCGCAGCCCTGTCTTCTTGTGGAAGTGGGTCGACCTGTCCGCCGTTCCCAGGCGTCCTGGGGTCTTCCCTTGCTACAGGGGCTCCAAGGGGATGCTGTCCACGCCTCTTTTTGGGCGGGGAGGCGTGGTGGCGAGGGCATCTCGGGGCCTTCAACCGTGCTGGCGCAACGCGGGTTCCTCCCGGTCCTTTGATCGAGAGTAAGATCATGTCATAGCCGGAGCCAGTCGACAAGAACTCAAGACTCCCAAACCAAATCACCGTGGAGCGTGGAATCGGCGAAGCGAGAGTGGCCATCTGGAAAGGAGTGGGAAATCGATGAAAAACACGCAGGACCCCTACCTGGCGTGCCAACTGTCGGTGTTTTCCCCACGGGGGGTCACACCAACGAGTAAATTTGTATGCGTGCTCCCTTTCCCAGATGGTGATGCAAGAAGACACAGAGATTTATCCTGGTTCGGGCAAGAGAAGGCCCTACGTCTAGCGGGGGAGGGAAGTTTGTATTATCTTGCACCTAAGTGCTTGTATAGGGGCGAATCCAAGCGTGGTATGGAGTATGGGAGTTCTACTGCGCATGGATGTAGCGTTGCGTGTGTGTCCTCTATCTATTCCCGGGTCCTTCCTTTTATAGCTCCAAGGAGGGACCTAGGGTACAGGTATAGGTGTCAGAGTAGGGGTCGTTAGAAGCATGGAGCGCTGACCTACTCGAGGCCTCCGTACCGGCGTGGTCTCGAGCCGTCCCGTCTTGGTAGCCTGGCGATGATTACGCGTGCCCCTGCATTCTGCTCCGCGCGCCGTCTTGGGCTGGTTCACCGGTCGCACGCTTGTACGGTATGGCGGCTGATCTGGCAGGGTGGTTGCTGTGTCGTCAGTCTACGCTCGACTCGTCCCCAAGAAGGAACCATGTCTGGTCGAGGCTCAGACGCCGTGCAATGCCCTGATATCCGGAGCGCTGACTTTTTGGTTGTCTCGAGGGGGTCTTGATTAGACGTCCCATCCCTGCTTCCCGCGCCCTGACATGCTCTGGGTCGTTTGGTGGGGAAGGCTGCAAAAAGAACGACAGGACGGATGCCTGTTCCCGATCACGCTTCCCGTGACTGGTGTGTTAGGTGAGAACGCGACAGGCGCATTAAATGTCCTGGTTCCCGTGCGCGCGTCAGGCGGCAGGCGGCGTCCTTGCGCTCGACGTCTCCTGGTTCGCGCGAGCCCGTTTCCGTATTCGACGGTGGCTCGCGTTCCAGCCCTGATCGATTCGCTCGACGCCATCTCCGTCTTCGAGGCTGTGGCCGTCGACGACCGTGCATATGTCTGACCAGAGCGTCGAGTTGAGGGCCTCGACCTGTGTACGGGTAATCTCGTTATGTGCATTGGTGAGGGTACCCCTTACTGATACCCTCGACACTGCCCACGCCTCTTCTTAGGTGGGGAAGCCTGGTGGCAGTGTTGTCTTAGAGCCTTTGATCGTGCGGGCATGATACGACCCCCTTTAGGTCCTCTGATCGAGAGCAGGATCATGTCGTAGCCAAAGCCGGTGGACATGAACTCGAGGCTCCCAAACCAAATCAACGTGGAGCGCGGGATCGGGGAGACGGGAGTGGCCATCCGGAAGGAGATGGGAAATCAGTGGTAACATGTAGCACCCCTACCTGGCGCGTCAACTGTCGGTGTTTTGACCCCAGGGGGTTACACCAATGAGTGAATTTATGTGTGTGCTCCATCTTCCGGATGGTGATGCAAGAATGACACAAAGATTTATCCTGGTTCAGGCAAGAGAAGGCCTTACGTCCAGCGGGGGAGGGGATTTTGTATTATCTTGCACCTAAGTGCTTTTTATAGGGGTGAATACAAGCAGATGTAGTCAAGGATTCTAAGTCCTAGTTGGTGGTGGTATGTGAACGGTGTTCTAAGAGTTATGCCTTGTCTTGGATCCATATATCGTCCTCAGTGCCCCCTTTTATAGTTCCAACGGAGGACCTAGGTTACAGAGAGTAGGTGTTAGAATAAGCCTTGATAGGGGTACGGCGCGCTGACCTACTCGAGGCCTCTATACCGGCGTGGCCTCGAGCCGTCTTGTAACAGCGTACTTTGATGATGATGGCGCGTGCTCCTCTGGATTGAACCCCTGTACATTGTCTCAGATTGGTTTAGGTATAAGCATGCTTGTATGTAGTGGCAGTAGTCACGTCTGGGGTTGTTGAAGTGCTGACTTTCCTCGTCTGATCCTTTCCCGAGAAGGGATGTGTCCATTCGAGGGTCAGGCACGCGAGCGGCCTTGTTGTGCGGGAGCACCGATTTCGGGTGCCTCGTGGGATACTGTGATGGGATATCACATCTGCCATACTGTGCCTAGTTGTACCTTTGTCCATTTTGAGGGATAAAGCAGGAAAAGGTGGGGATTTGATGGGTGCTTATTCCCTATCACGTTTCCCATGACTGTCGGGTTAGGTGGGAGCATGGTAGACGCATTAAATGCCCTAGCCTCTGTACCCACGACAGGCGGCGGGAGGCGCTTTTGCGCTCGAGGCCCATTGGTTCGCTCGAGCCACTTCCGTACTCGACGGTCGCAACTAATTGAGCCCCTATCGGTTCACAGGACCCCGTTTCTGTGTTAGAGGCTACGATCGATGTCGAGCCCTGGCGGTTATGTGTCGATGTCGGAGCGTCGAGTTGGAACTTAAATTTGCTAATTCTCTTGGCATGAGTGATGGTTGGGGTACCCCCTATTGGTATCCTCGATAGATCTTCTCCTGTCAGGCACAATTTCTTTAATCGGCCACAATGCGCCAAGCTTAGCAGTCCTGATGCATCAGAATATCCGCTTCAAGGAGACGACCACCAAACGGTCGAATGTTTCTCCATCGGTAGCTGCTGCCACCCTGGCATAAGCTTTTAAGGTAAATTCTGAATTTTCCTCATCATACCGATTTCATCCCATACTTACATCATCATTTGAGAGTACATCGGCTAGGACATCATCAGTAACTTTGTTTTGCACCAAACTTTATTCCTTAGTAAAAACTTCACCAACACCTTTTTTACTATATCTAACTGATAAAAGTTTGGCTTTCTGTAATACCAGACCGGCGCATCGGCAAAGACCAAGAGCACTCAAACATCAGGTCCCGATGCCCCCTAGCCTAGTCAAGCTCCACCTAAGAGAAAGGGTCCAAAAAGCACCAAGACCTAGCCAAAGCGACAGAAGACAGCACCATCCTCTCCGCCTCGTCTAGCATCCCCGATCCAAGTAGCATCTTGGAGTTTGCCGATGGGGACTTAGTTTGGAAATTAATTCTGCCAATTGGGACTAAGAATTCAATGTTTGGTAAATGGTCTCCTAACTGGGAAGGTCCTTATCAGATAAGTCGATCTGCTCCTAGTAATGCCTATATCTTGGAAACCCTCGAAGGGGTTGAATTTCTTAGAGAATTAAATAGAAAATATTTAAAGAAGTACTACCCTAGCATTTGGGTTGATGCATAAAAGTTAGGAGCCGATAACAAACCTATCGGCTGGACAAAATACTAGTGTTTATGAGAGAACTGGTATGACATACTTCCGGTGAAAGAAAATTACAAGTTCAGCAGAGTCTGGATAGCCGATATCGCACGTAGATGGATTTGATTGGCTTCCTCTATCTCTTTGGTGTCCTCATTGGCTGAACCCTCCACTGGCTTGAGCTTCTTCTTCATTAGTAGAGCTTTGTGGGCTTGGGCGTCCCTTTCTTGCTGAAGGCCTTTGATCATATCGGGCAGCTAGCTTTCTTCTTGCTTGGCTTGAGTCAACGCTTCTTCGACTTGTTTGAGTTCAGCTAGCAGAGCTTCTCTTTTTGTCGACAGATCTGTAATCTTTTGCTTCAGTTCGGCACCTGAAACTTGTAAATTGCCGATGCTTTTATGCTTCTCATCGGCAATGGACTTCACTTGTAGCATCTCTTCTTTAAGCTGAGCTTGGGCAGCTCTGTCGGCAAGAAGTTGAGTGGCCTTTTGATATTGAAGCTGACGACTCTCCAGATGGGCAGCTTGAAAGAGCGCTTCCTCAACATCGGTAGGGACTCCACCATGAATTGCTTTGAAGATGACTTTTGCTAGGTCTGAGTTGTCCACTAGCTCAGCTGTATTTTGTTCCAGCAAACTCAACAAGTCTTCTAGCTCTGATTGCACTTCTACCGATATAGCCCCGAGCGCCAGTAAAGAGCTTGCTTCTTCTCCTTCGTCATCAGATGTCAATGGCGAAAGAGAACATGATATTAGGGGAGTCTTGTTCCTAAAAAACAAGGAGGAGATAAGTTAATCAAGGTTAAGAATAGATAATGTAGAATCAGGCAAACCAGATAACTTACTTGCTTCAGGGCAATCTCTTGCATTTGGCTAGGAGATACGACTTGGATTGTGCCTTGATCAGCTGGATGTGCCGATGGGATATCTTCAACTATAGAATCAGTTAAGTGCTGAGAATGATGATAATTTCTTTGCAAAGTTCATCGGTAGTAACTTAATGAATGATCAATATTTTACCTTGAGTGGGAGTGATGGTCATTTGTTTGGGAACGATGGCCGATGACGTGCCTTGGTCAGACGGATCAGTTGGCTACTGAGGTGCATTGGTCGGTTCGGCTTGGCTTTGAGGTAATGGTTGAGGTGGAGAGGATGGTGTTGCTTTCTGCCATTTTGGCTGAGTTTTGGTGCTTGTTGGAGCCTTCCGTTTGGGTTGAGCTTTAGTGACTACTGGCTGGGGGCATCTGCACCCAATGGTTGAACATCCTGAGCTCTTGCCGATACACTGGTTTGTTGCTGCAAATTGAATGAAGTATGAAAGTCTTATAAGTTGAGTATAAAAGCAGAAAAATATTTCTAGAAATTCATTAAGATTAAAAGTATTAAGTGCAAGGTGAAGTTACCGATGACGTTCCATTTGTGGTCGATACGCCCTGAAAGAAAGAATAGTGTGAGTATAGGCTGAAATCAGTAAGATAAAGATGATTAAGGATTTTACCTTGAAAGATTGTGCTAAGGTGGCAGCCGTGACTGATGGAGTAGCCTTTGAGCGCTTGGTGGTCATCTTCTTTACGCGGATTCCTCGATGCATCAGAGCTGCCAGAGTGGGGGCATCATGACTGATCAAAGAGACTGGGGATACTGGTTGGAGGTCAAACGGCTGCCCACTTTTGCTCACCTATGGTGCTGGGTCATCAACCTGTCAAAATGAAAGAGTCAGAGGTTAGAAATAAAGAAAATGGTAAGTGCTGGGAAGAGGCTTACCGTGTCGTTAGGGATCTCATGCTCGGGGTCTATCATGTTCCAATATATATGAGCTGATGCTGTGAACAGTTGTCCTCTCCACTCTTGCCACCATGAATTATAGGATTCAGTGATGAAAGAAGCTGGTACCTATTGACGGTCCTTAATGCTCACATTTAACCGTCAACTAATCATGGAAACGGATCCAAATGCAACCAACACCAAGACTTAGGGTTTTATCTGACAGGATTCCACGAGTTTTGGTGTTTGTCTATTTCTACAGGGTGTTATCAGGAAATACGGAGGAAAGGCCCACACGTCGGGTTTACATAGAGATATTAACGTGCCGCGCAATTTTCAATCATCTAGAAGACTCAAGAAGCCACGGGAACAAAGCGGAGGCAGAACGGGGCCTAGCCCAATCAGGGTCAACTTTGCGGATCGTGCTCCACTGACCTAAGGGATCAAGGAAAACCGTGCGATTAATGTCGGTTTGATCCGACGGCCCAGATTCATCTGAAAAGACTATATAAGCAAGGCCCCCTGGCCCCTGGAGAGCATACCTCTTGTTGACACCGTTTTTGGGCACGTGTCTAGGATGGCAGGATAGGGTGGCAGTACGAAGCGGGTTGCCGATGAGGATGGTTGCCGATGAGGGAGAGGTTGAATGTGACTAAGTCCACAGGCAGTAATATGGTGCCGATGGCTGGATAAAAAGGTCTGCCGATGACTATGGCAAAGGGATTGCCGATGATGCAAAGGAGGAGTCCGGAAGCTGCCAGTTGTCATGTGGAGGAGTTTCGGTTTGTCACGAAGGATAGTTTTGTTATTTCCTTAATTATTTGCATCGTTTTGTATATGGATTCCGTGTAATTTGGAATTCGAATTCTAATCGTGTCTGGTTGTAGCTCTTTGAGCAGGGTATAAATATAAACCCTAGGGCCTTGTAATGATCAATCAAGAAATCAATCAAACACGCGTTTTTACTCATATTCCAGCATCTACTTTTCGACGACTTCGTCATACTTTTTTCTTTTTATTACGAGTTCTTAGGAATTCGTCGACTTAAGCTCGGCGTGTTCTCGAGTTCCGCGTGAGTACCTCTTAGCCGTGACATCCGGGCGCATCGCTGTTGTCAGGACTAAAGTATTCGAGTTATCGCCTTTGCCGATAGTAAGGTCAAATCGGCTGGCACGCCTTAACGTTTGAATCGGGTATTAGCCCTTTGTGTTTGCAGATCAGTTTTGCATCAACACATCTTTTTGGCACGCCCAGTGGGACAGATTCAAGATCAAGATCAACATGTCGATCTCTGACCTCGATCAAGAGAACGTCATCCCTGTGACGGAGGCCAACCTCAAGGATGAGCAGAAGCAAGCTATTGCCCAAGCCATGGAAGAGTTCAAGCAGCAATGCCTGAGGTCTTTCAGCATAAACAGGAGCGGCGAAGTGGTCCAGAAAGATGCACTGCCGGCACCACGGCAGGTCCCTTTGACGCCAATCCTGGCAAGCTTCAAGATATGGTTGACAATGCCATCAATCGAGCGTTGATTAACCAAGCTGGTGTACTGTCTAATACGGTTTTCAATGCCGTGGCAAGAACTTTCAAGGAAGGACAAATCCCGCCAGATTATGTGGGGCCCTCCCATCATCAGCCAACGGCACCAGAGGTCACGGCTCCATCGGCTGCCTTGACGAATGCAAGTGCACAACCTGCCGTCCCTCCAAGTACATCGGGGACTACTGGTGCACTATCTATGCCGATGGCAACCAACCCACAAATTTCAGTTGGGCAGCATAAACTGACAACAGATATGTTGGCATCGGCAATGTCAGGGTTGACTCTTCCTCCCAACTGGTGGGGTTATGGTATGCCTCCAGAGTTGACGCCGGGGACATCACAAATAACCGACATGAGGGGCAAAACTCCTATGACATCGGCACCTCCCAATGCGCCGGTAAACCAGAGTCCTCGGTATACCACAACTACTACTGCAAGGCCTCACACTGGGAATCCTCAAGATTCAATATTCCAGATGCCCAACGCATCGGCAGAGTCAATGCTGATGCAACAGAGGCCTATGGCCCAGTCGGGGTATGTCAATTCAACGACGGTACCCAATTACCAATCATCGGTAGCACCTATGCCGATGAACGCTAATAATGGATGGCTTGGGCAGCAAGCCTTTCCACAATCGCCCCAGCAGGGTTATCAGACTACAGGGTTCCAGCAAGGGCAGGTCTATCCCGGGTTCCAAGGTCAGGGGATTCCCAACCAGCCAATGAATTTTGGACAGCAACTCGGAGGACAGCCAATCGGTGGACAGCAGTTTGGTGGTCCGCAGATTGGAGGACAGGTGATCAATACAATGTTCCATGCAGATCACGTCCCGAACAGACACGTGGAGGTTCGCCACCAAGTGCCAGATCCGCAGCCGCCTCATCGGCAAGATGCCGATGCGTATTGGGCCGATAAGATTGCTGAAGTAATGAGGGAACAATTTGGGATAAAACCCAAAGTCAACACTTATTCTTATCGGACACCGTATCCTCCCGCGTATGATTTGATCCCGCTTCCACATCGGTACAAGGTACCGGATTTTACAAAGTTTTCCGGACAGGACGACACGTCAACTATAGAGCATGTCAACAGGTTCATTATTCAATGTGGAGAGGCTGGTAACAGGGACGAGTTGAGGGTTCGTCTATTTTTGTCATCATTGTCTGGATCAGCCTTTACTTGGTTTATATCATTACCTCCCAACTCAGTAATTACTTGGGCCGATCTGGAGAAGCAATTCCACAAATACTTCTTCTCGGGGGTTCATGAGAAGAAGATCACCAGCTTGGTCAAGTTGAGGCAACATAATGATGAGTCGGTTGAAGGATTTGTGCAGAGGATACGAGAGGTCAAGAATAAATGCTATAGCCTGGTTCTGGATAATCGGCAGCTAGCCGATTTGGCTTTCCAGGGTTTGTTGCTACATATCAGGGATAAGTATGCCTCTCAGGAGTTCGAAAGTTTAAGTCATTTGGTGCAGAGGATTTCTGATCAAGACATCAAGCCTTTCGAGCCTAAGAGAGCATGGAATAAGAAAGTGTCGTTTGTTGATGAAGCCACAAGCTCAGATTCTGATGAAGAACCAGTAATCGGTTTGGCAGAGTGGGTAAAAAATAAGAAGCCGATGTCTTGTCCTTTTGGGCAGAAGGAACGAGAGAAGTTTGCTTTTGACACTGCTAAGGCTGATAGGATATTTGACTTTCTACTTCAGGAAGGTCAGATCAAACTGTCACCTAACCATGTGATTCCATCGGCAGAAGAGTTGAAGAGGATGAGATATTGCAAGTGGCATAATGCAACGTCCCATGACACCAACGAGTGCAAAGTATTCAGACAGCAGCTGCAATCGGCTATAGAGTCAGGGAGAATCAAGTTTGACAATTCCAAAGCCCAGAAGCCGATGAAGATAGACCAACATCCTTTCCCGACAAACATGTTGGATGCTAAGGGGAAGGCTAAGGTCTTAACATCGGAGACAGCTGAGAAGAGTGCATCGGTAGATCCTCAGCATCAAGTTACTACTGCCGATGCAAGAAGTAAGGGCTTGGTCCAGGAAGGAACTAGCTCAGGAAGGCTTCCTCGATCTGGTATCGTCATAACTCATAGAAGGCCTCGAGAAAAATGGCAAGAACGGGAAGCTTCGGGTGTGCATTGATTTCAGGAATCTCAATAAAGCTACGCCGACGGATGGATACCCAATGCCTGTCGCAGATCTACTGGTTGATGCTGCGGCTGGCCATCGGGTCATCAGCTTCATGGATGGTAATGCAGGTTACAATCAAATATTCATGGCAGAGGAGGATATTCCGAAAACCGCATTCAGGTGTCCTGGTCATGTTGGGCTATTTGAATGGATAGTCATGACTTTTGGGTTGAAGAATGCTGGTGCTACTTATCAAAGGGCTATGAATTTTATATTTCATGAGTTCATCGGCAAGCTCGTAGAGATTTATATTGATGATGTGGTGGTTAAGTCTGGAGATTTCTCAAAGCATCTTGCCGATTTACAAAAAGTGTTAGAGTGCACAAGGAAGCATGGATTGAAGATGAATCCCAACAAGTGTGCATTTGGTGTATCGGCAGGGCAGTTTCTTAGTTTCATGGTACATCAGAGGGGTATTGAAATTAGTCGAAGATCTATTGATGCTATCAATAAAATAGTGGCCCCTACCAACAAAACCGAGCTCCAATCCTTGATCGGCAAGGTAAATTTTATCAGAAGATTTGTATCGAATTTGTCTGGTAGGATTCGTGCTTTCAGTCCTCTTCTTAAATTGAAAGCCGATCAAGAGTTTATTTGGGGAGAAGAACAGCAGTTGGCTCTGGATGAAATCAAGAAGTATCTGGTAAATCCTCCAGTCCTAGTTCCACCTCAACAAGGGAAGCCCTTCAGATTGTATTTATCTACCGATGGATCGGTTATCGGTTCAGCTTTAGTTCAAGAATTTGAAGGGAAAGAAAGGGTAATTTATTATTTGAGTAGGAGGTTGATTGATGCTGAAACCAGGTATTCGGCCATTGAGAAACTATGCTTATGCTTATATTTTTCATGTTTCAAGCTGAGACATTACCTGTTATCGGCCGAATGCATTGTCGTTTGCAAAGATGACGTGGTCCGATACATGCTATCTATGCCGATTATGAGTGGTAGGATCGGTAAATGGATTTTAGCGCTGTCGGAGTTTGATTTGCGTTACGAATCGGCTAAGGCAGTCAAAGGGCAGATTATGGCCGATTTTGTGACTCAGCATTGCGGTCTAGTGGAAACCTTGGAAATTGTACCCTGGACGCTCTTCTTTGATGGATCTACTTGTGACCGGGGGGCAGGAATCGGCATTGTATTAGTTTCCCCTAAGGGGAGGAAGTATGAGTTTTCCTTGCCGATTGTTGCCACATCGACAAATAATCAGGCTGAGTATCAAGCTCTGATCAAGGGATTGGAGTTGCTGAGAGAAGTTCGTGCTGATGCTGTTGAAATATTCGGGGATTCTATGTTGGTTATAAATCAATTGGCCGGAAGCTATGAATGCCGAAGTGAAGTTCTCATAACGTATTTCGAAAGAAGTATGCAACTGTTAAAGGAATTCAAGGATTTCCGATTGGAGCATGTTCCCCGATTGCATAATGAAGACGCTAATCGGTTAGCTCAACATGCCTCGGGATATCAGCCAATGATTAATGCGACATCGGTAGTCGGTGCCGATGATTGGAGGAAAGAAATTATTGATTATCTAAAAGATCCATCCAAAAAAGTTGAAAGACGGGTTCGATTTCAGGCAACCAAGTATGTGCTCCTTGAAAATGAATTGTATTATCGAACTATCGACGGAATTCTTCTCCGATGCTTGGGTGATGATGAAGCCAGAAGTTTGATGGGGGGAATCCATGAGGGAGTGTGTGGAGCGCATCAGTCAGCTTTTAAGATGAAGTGGATGATTCGAAGGAATGGATATTTTTGGCCAACCATACTTGAAGATTGTTTTAAATATTTCAAGGGATGTCAAGGTTGTCAAAAGTTTGGTAATATCCAGAGAGTACCCGCATCGGCTATGAATCCTATAATAAAGCCTTGGCCGTTCCGGGGATGGGCCATCGATCTGATCGGCCAGATTTATCCACCATCTAGCAAAGGGCATAAGTTCATTCTAGTTGCCACTGACTATTTCACTAAATGGGTTGAAGCTATTCCTTTGAAGAAAGTCACATCGGCCAATATGATTGATTTTGTGAAGGAGCATATTATTTACCGATTTGGGATTCCCCAAACGATTACTACCGATCAGGGCACCATGTTCACATCGGAGGAGTTCGATGAATTCGCAATCGGTATGGGAATTAAAGTGTTGAATTCTTCTCCTTATTATGCTCAAGCCAATGGGCAGGCCAAAGCGTCTAACAAAGGAATTATCAAGCTTATTAAACGGAAGATTGAAGAAAATCCTAAGCGGTGGCATACATTATTAAATGAAGCATTGTGGTCTTATCGGATGGCATGTCATGGATCGACCAAGGTATCACCCTATCAATTGGTGTATGGACATGATGCAGTGTTGCCTTGGGAAATTAAGGCTGGATCTAGGCGATTATCTTTTCAAGATCAATTAACTTCCGATGGTTATGCCACTTTGATGACCGATGAATTGGACGATCTAGCAGGGCATCGGTTAAAAGCTTTAATGAGTATAGAAGAGAATAAGAAAAGAGTTGCTAGATGGTACGATAAGAAGGTGAAGGCTAAAGAGTTTGCCGATGGGGATTTGGTATGGAAATTAATTTTACCAGTTGGGACCAAAAGCTCGAAGTTTGGAAAGTGGTCTCCTAATTGGGAGGGTCCTTATCGGATAAGTCGATCGGCTCCTGGTAATGCCTACATTCTAGAAACCCTCGAAGGAATTGAATTTCCCAGAGCATTAAATGGCAAATATTTAAAGAAGTACTACCCCAGTATATGGGTCGATGCATAGAAGTTTAGGTGCCGATAACACTCCTATCGGCTGGATCCAAATGCTTGGGGACAAGACTTGGTGTTTCAAAAGTTTAGGCGCCGATAACAGTCCTATTGGCTAGACTAAAAGCTGAGGAAGCAGGAAAGCGCAGATACAATGCCGATGGAAACTCTATGTGTTAAGCAGCGTCTGGATTGCCGATATAGCGCGTAGCCGAATTTGGTTGGCTGCTTCTATCTCCTTGATGTCATCATCAGCAGAACCTTCTATCGGCTTCAGCTTCTTCTTCAGTTGGAGTGCTTTGCGACCATGAGCATTTCGCTCGCGCTCAAGAAGCCTGATGGTCTCTGGCAATTGGCTCTCTTCCTGTTGGGCTTGGGACAGAGCGTTCTCTACTTCCTTAAGCTCTGCCAATAGGGACTCTTTTCTTGCCGATAGATCGGATATCTTCTGCTTCAGCGCGTCTCCAGAAGATCTCAGGATGCCGATGTTCTTGTGCTTCTCATCGGTCAAAAGCTTTTCTTTCCTCATTTCATCGAAGAGTTGAGTCTGAGCGGCTCTATCGGCAAGCCGCCGAGAAGCTCTTTGGTACTGCAGCTGGCGACTCTCCAGATGAGCGGCTTGGAACAGGATTTCTTCAACGTCGGCTGGGACTTGGCCTCTGAGAGTTCTGAACAGGGTCTTGGTAGGGTCGGAATCATCAACCAATTGCGCTGTGTCCTGGTGAAGGAGAGCTGACAATTCTTCCAGCCTGACCCTGACCTCTGCCGATGTGATGCCGACTGACTGAGAAGTGCTTGCTTCTTCACCTTCTTCTTCAGAGAAATCGATGGCGAAGGAGAACAGGCTATCGGGAGAATCTTGTTCCTGGGAGGGAAAGCAAAATTAGCCCATACTTAGAGAATCGGCAAATAATGCTAGCGGTAAACAGTGACTTACTTGCTTCAAGGCGATCTCTTGCCTTGGACTGGGAAGTGCTGACGGAGCTGCGGGCTGACCGGCCAAAGATGTCGATGGAACTACAGGTTGATCGGCTAAGGTTGCCGATGGGACGATATCGACTGAAAGAAGACAAGAAAGGTTATGAGACTAAATAAGAATAAGCTCATCGGTAGCGATATTGTTAAAGTATGTTACCTAGAGGAGGGATAACAATTGTCTGAATCGGGAGAACTGTCGATGGAATAATTGGGCCCACTGGGCCAGTTGTTTGTTCACCCGTGTCAGCTGATGTACCTTCTGTTTGAGATCCTTCCTGTTGGGGTTCTTCTATCTGTGGTGCTTCCTGCATAGGTGGAGGAGATGGTGCTTGCTGTGGATGGGCTTCTGGAGAAGAAGGAGAAGACTCCACCGGAATTGGAGATACCGGAGGAGGAGGGGGAGTTGCTACCTTTTGGCGCTTTGTTCCAGTCTTAGCACCCGTGGTACCCTTCCTCTTTGGCTGGCTGGACTGGGTGGCATCGGCACCTTGACGTGTGACCTTTGCCGATGCACTGGTTTGCTGCAATAACGAACAAGGGTTTATAAGTATAAATAAAACCGATATAAAGATAGTCAGCGTAAAAGATAAAGATTTGACAAATTGCCTTGAAAGCCCGCGCCAGAGTGGGAGCAGCTACCGTTGGTGATGTCTGGGTTCTCCTGGTTGTAACTTTCCTGAGGCGCACACCCCGATGCACGATGGAAGCCAGAGTGGGAGCATTGTGGCCGATTGAGGAAATCGGGCCTGATGGAAACAAGTCGATCGGCTTGCCACTCCTGCTAACCGATGGAGGAATATTGTCAGCCTGGAAAAGGAATACAAGGGTAAGCTGCCGATGGAAGTAATAGTGAGAAAATGAAATGTTGGTTTGAGTTACTTACAGTGTCATCGGGAACTTCGTATTCGGGGTCAATCATGCTGCGGTATGAAAGTGCCGATCTGCAGAATAGATGCTCCTTCCATTCTGCCCACCATAACTTGTATGCCTGAGTGATAAAAGCAGCCGGAACCCATTCTGACAGATCTACATCTACATCGGCGTTTGGTGGTAGTTGTGCTACTCGAGTCCACTCAAGAAGGTTGTTGATGGTTTCTCTGGGTTTTATCACATCGGCATAAGGAAGTGCAATCGGCAACTGGCCGAAAGTTAACTGGCGAGCTAATGCCGATGGATTGTAAAATTCGTAAGTCTGGGGAGAAGTTTTTGTGCTACCGAAAAAATTCACTGGAATGGCTCTGGGAGTCACAATTGCCATCATCGCCTCATTATCCCTGTCGAGAGCTTCATCAAATGGATTGAAGGTCAGAGGGAGCATGCTATCTGGGTCATCATAAGTCAACCATGGTCGTTCATCCCTGGCCAAACCCTCATACAGAGTCTCGAAGAATCGGCCAATTTGATCCGGATTACTCCCTGAACCAGGTAGGACTATGACGGCTTCGCCAAAGTTCAAGGGGGCACGCGTTGCCGATTCCTCTTCACCCAACACATGATTTTCGGCTATATCTCTTGGGAAGTGCTGTGAGAACAAGTTGGAATCAAGGCGCTTATGCAGGTGCAGATTGAGCCACATATTAATAAACCACCAGGGGCCTCCCAAGTTGTCGATGGATTGGCCAAGCAAGAGTTTCTGGGCTACCTGATGGAGAAGGTGGTAAACAGCGCCAAGCAAGTATCGGCCGAGAGGAAATTGGCCACCATTAGCCAGTCTCTCTGCTGCCGATAGATAGACGGAAGTCGGTCCTGCCGATCGACCACAGAATACAAACTTGTCCAGCCACATGTTCAGAAAGGTGGTTTGCTCCTTTATGGTGACAGGCCCTCTCCCGCGGTACTTCTGAATGTACCCTGACCAACCGCCGATAGCGCGAGTCTCCACTTTGGCACTGGGGGCAGTATCAAAAAAGTGGGTGCTATCGGCAGAAGATATATCTAGCCCAGTGAGCATGGCTACATCGGCAAGGGTAGGAGAAGCAGGGCCGTGGCCAAAAACAAAAGCATTGAGGGTGTCTGACCAAAAGTAGGACGCAACTATCAGTAGTGACTCGTTCCTGTGCATATCGGCAATGGATAGCCTAATGCATTGGGCTAGCTTCCTTTCACCCCACTGGACTTCATAAGAATTGCTGACCCTCAAGAACCAGTCTTTCCACCCTACGGTAGGGCTGGGCCAAGAGCGAAAAGTGTCTTTCCACAGATCTAAAGAAAAGTTTTCAGCTCTAAAGGGGATCCTATTGGTTTCTGCGTTAATAAGGTTGGTTGGATCTGAATCCCCTAGAGGGCCGAGACATTGAAGGTGTGGTTGATCGGTGGGGATGACAATTTTATTGGACAACTCCTAGTGATTTTGGGGGAATAAAAATACAAAGAAAAAGGAAAAGGAGAATATTCAGTAAGATGAATCGCGGATGAACAGGAATAAAAAATACAGAAGATGAGATGGAGATCTGACCTCAGGGACGACGAAGCCAATGGCCATCTTGTCGTGAAGAGGACGTTGGAGGGCACCGGAGTTGATGAAGAGAAGTGCTTGTCGGAGGTCTTGAAGGTCGTAAATAGCGCCGCCGCTGGAAAAGTAAAGTTGGGTAGTAGAATGGTGTGATGGGGAAGGAGTACCCAAGAAGGAACTATTTATAGGACAAGATGGGCAAGGGCAAATCCGACTTATCTCTTTGCCGTATCCGAGAAACCCGAGGGTACTCAGGTGGATATGGTAACTGTTCGCACGGTAATCCAGGGATTCTGCAGGTGATTTGATGGGAAGCGGTCATTATCTGAAGATATTTTACTGTGCGAGATCTCCTGGTCGGTCCATCGGCGATATTCTATAACGGTCATCTTGCCGATGGGCGGATAGGGGGGAAGTAACCGTTTTTGCGAATATCCTGGTCAGAGCATCGGCAGATCTTTGTAACGGTATTGTTGCCGATGTACGACTGAGAAAAATGCCCGTTTAGGAAGTTGGGGATTTCGAGGAATCTGCGGAGGATTAGGATCAGAGTTGTCCAGATTGAGGTTGTCGGTTACCAGATTAGGAGCATTAATTGCGGAGAAGGCATCATTACTGCAGAGAATTTCGGAGCATTAATAGTTTTATACTCCGAAACTGGGGGGCATGTGTTGACACCGTTTTTGGGCACGTGTCTAGGATGGCAGGATAGGGTGGCAGTACGATGCGGGTTGCCGATGAGGATGGTTGCCGATGAGGGAGAGGTTGAATGTGACTAAGTCCACAGGCAGTAATATGGTGCCGATGGCTGGATAAAAAGGTCTGCCGATGACTATGGCAAAGGGATTGCCGATGATGCAAAGGAGGAGTCCGGAAGCTGCCAGTTGTCATGTGGACGAGTTTCGGTTTGTCACGAAGGATAGTTTTGTTATTTCCTTAATTATTTGCATCGTTTTGTATATGGATTCCGTGTAATTTGGAATTCGAATTCTAATCGTGTCTGGTTGTAGCTCTTTGAGCAGGGTATAAATATAAACCCTAGGGCCTTGTAATGATCAATCAAGAAATCAATCAAACACGCATTTTTACTCATATTCCAGCATCTACTTTTCGACGACTTCGTCATACTTTTTTTCTTTTTATTACGAGTTCTTAGGAATTCGTCGACTTAAGCTCGGCATGTTCTCGAGTTCCGCGTGAGTACCTCTTAGCCGTGACATCCGGGCGCATCGCTGTTGTCAGGACTAAAGTATTCGAGTTATCACCTTTGCCGATAGTAAGGTCAAATCGGCTGGCACGCCTTAACGTTTGAATCGGGTATTAGCCCTTTGTGTTTGCAGATCAGTTTTGCATCAACACCTCTTCTACAGAATCAAAGCTAGGGTTTCAATTCTTCATCCAAGTAGAGAGGATCCCTCTAGTTCATCTAGTTCTAGTTCTAGTTAGTTCTAGTTGTAATCTAGAAAACAGGGAGAGAGAAGAGGAGAGCGGAGGAGGAGCCGGATGTGTCGGATCTTCCTCAACATTGTACTTTTGCAGCAACTGGTTCGTTCTTCATCGTTCTCCAAGTTCTTCAATTCATAATTCTTGAGTTCTTTAATTACTTCTATTTACATTCAAGTTATTTATTGGATTCCCGCTTGCATCAAGTGCTCTAGTCTTTATAACACTAGAGTAGTAATTAATAGATTAGACATGGTGTTTAGTCTTGCAATTACCTGGAATTGCACCCAATCCTACGGATTGTTGTGGTAGCCCTAGGGTAGTGACAGCCCTAACGGCCGACGTATTCCACCTCGTTCGGATCGGTGTTTGTAGGACCGTAGTCAGAGCTTCCTAGCCCCCTTCTCATCTCTTTCTGTGGTTAGTGTTCTGATGTCCTGAAATAAATAATCTTTGAAGTATTTCTTGATTCTTAGATCAACAAGAGAACTCTCAGGAAACTTCCTCTCTTCCCACAAAAAATAATTATATAGTTATCCTTGGGCGATCTTGAATCATAATTAGTACACTCACGTTCCCTGTGGAAAATTGATACTCTGGAATACTCCCGGGTGAAAGCTACATCGGTATCCGTGCGCTTGCGGATTTTTCTGTTTGCGTTTAAAATACCCAACAAGCTTTCTGTCATCGCTGCCGGGAAATGGTAGCTATGCTAGTTTCGAACCAAGTCGTCTGTGTATCCTTTTTCTTTTCCTTTTTTACCACATTCATCTTACCATTTTCACCACACCACATGGATTTCACTCCAAGCATTAATGAGCATGGAATTTATTTCATAGCCACTTCATTTACTCCATGCTCATATGCAACATCTTCCCAATCTTTTGGTCTCTCCAACATCACCACATTCGAGATCTCCGACCCCCTCTTCCTTTCTATTTATAAAAACTTCAAAAGGGCGGTTGTTGATGCATATGTCTGTAATAAATATTGGAGATCTCGTTGAGTTGATCTTGATATAGGTCAGCGTTGGAGGGGAAACCACTTCGCTGACCTAAATTGATGGTTTCCCAAGGACAAGCTTAGTGTTCTAAAATAAGCACTGATCAGATCGTAACACGAGCTTTTAATTATTTGCAACATTACCTTGTGTGTTGAGCATATAAGGATAATTGTAAAAAAAATTACTTTAGGTATTCTTGTCACTAACCTTTCCAGGATTGGAGCAAGAAGATCGGATGAATGACAAGTACAAGGTATGTCCAACCAATCATCATACAACATTGAATTAAATTCATCCAAACTTGAATTTTGCAAAATTCAAGCTTGGGGGAGTACTTTACATAAAAACATCTTTTACCATGTTGCTATGTTGGTTGTCCCTACCTTTGAGACATGCTCAATTTGTTAAATACTAATCACACTACTTCATCTCCACTAGAGTAGAACTCTATAAATGCTCTCATGCTACCTTTATTTGCTTTAGTATATGTCTAGGTTTGGAGTAGTTTTATTTATCTCTTAATTAAGCATGGTGCTTAGTTAGGAATGTTGATCTTACTTCCAAGGGATTTTAAATTAAGCATGGTGCTTAGGTTACAATGCCCTCCTAAATCAAATTAAGATTCAAGATCGCCCAAGGATAACTATATAATTATTTTGGGTGGGAAGAGAGGAAGTTTCCTGAGAGTTCTCTAGTTGATCCAAGAATCAAGAATTACTTCAAAGATTATTTATTTCGGGACATCAGAACACTAATCACAGAAAGAGATGAGAAGGGGGCTAGGAAGCTCTGAATATGGTCCTACAAACACCAATCCGAACGAGGTGGAATACGTCGACCGTTAGGGCTGTCACTACCCTAGGGCTACCACAACAATCCGCAGGATTGGGTGCAATTCCAGGTAATTGCAACACTAAACACCACGTCTAATCTATTAATTACTACTCTAGCGTTATAAAGACTAGAGCACTTGATGCAAGCGGGAATCCAATAAATAACTTGAATGTAAATAAAAGTAATTAAAGAACTCAGGAATTATGAATTGAAGAACTTGGAGAACGATGAAGAACGAACCAGTTGCTGCAAAAGTATAATGTTGAGGAAGATCCGACATATCCGGCTCCTCCTCCGCTCTCCTCTTCTCTCTCCCTATTTTCTAGATTACAACTAGAACTAACTAAAACTAGAACTAGAGGAACTAGAACTAGAACTAGATGAACTAGAACTAGAACTAGATGAACTAGAGGTAGAACTAGATGAACTAAAGAGATCCTCTCTACTTGGATGAAGAATTGAAACCCTAACTTTGATTTTGTAGAAGAGGTATGATCTCAAGGGGCTATGGGGCCTTGCTTATATAGTCTTTTCAGATGAATCAGGGCCGTCGGATCAAACCGACATTAATCGCATGGTTTTCCTTGATCCCTTAGGTCGGTGGAGCACGATCTACAAAGTTGATCGTGATTGGTGGAAAAAGGTGGGCGGGCGCCTGTCCCTGAGCCCTCTCGGCTTCCCGTTCGTTCCCGTGGCTTCTGGAGTCTTCTTGATGATAGAAAATTGCGCAGCACGTTAATATCTCTATGTAAACCCGACGTGTGGGTCTTTCCTCCGTATTTCCTGATAACCCCCTGTAGAAATAGACAAACAACAAAACTCGTGGAATTCTGTCAGATAAAACCCTAAGTCTAGGTGCTGATTGCATATAGGTCCTTTTCCATGATTAGTTGACGGTTAAATGTGAGCATTAAGGACCATCAACAAGCTCCCCCAAGCTTAACCTTTGCTCGTCCCTGAGCAAGGATGAACTCAAGAGTTTTTGCAGTGGTTTCATGCCTTAAAGGTACACATGCGTTCAAACAAGATCTCATCTCTGGGTTAGGGTAAACTGTTAAGATTTAAACTTACTCATTTTACCTTCCACCATGGGGCTTACAACCGTCACTTGTGTCTTGAGTAGTTAAAAGACAGAACGGTCTAGTCAAGCGCCATGTCTCTTGTTCTACGATTAACTATAGCTCCGGAGTTTTTATAGATTTTCAAATAAAACTCAGAGATTCCTTGTATGACTCTCTCTAGTCTCTCTTTTGTGATATTTCTAGATCCTTACCAAGGCAGTAATGGTGTATGCCTTCTCTCAAAGAATGTGGTATTTTTGGTACGAGGCATAATGGCATTGCCTTCTCTCTCACCCTACTCTAATAAGGTTTTGATATCTAGAGTTCATAGGTGAGAGACAGCTAATACATACTTACAAGACATTTATTGCATAGTCAAACCATGGATCCAAAAGAACAAGTCAATAAGTCAAATCAAGATATGCATGTGTGGCGAATGAATGGTGTATGATGATGATGGTGATAACAATGGTGAAAGTATAATTCTACTTGTGCTCTTTTGAGGGGATACATACCTTTCTTGCTCTTTTGAAACTTTTTGAGGAGAATGAGATGCTCTATATTTTATTTTTCTTTTCTCTCAGCGGGTATCTTGTACCCCTAATTCTACTGTCGAACACTTGTCCATTTTTACCTCTCGAATCACCTTTTTTTTCTTTCGAGGTTCCGGACACTTACCCCTTTTTATTTCCTCGTATCTTCTCTTTTTTAGAGCACTCACCTCTTTAAATAATGTCGCAATCGGTAGTAACCGAAATAACTTGAGCATTTATTTCACTAGGGAAAACAGAAATAGGAGAATGTTTTTGGCTATTCTCTCTCGGATTAAGAGTAGAATATTTTTGGGTGGTTCTGGAGATGGAAATGGGTGGATATATGTGGATGCGTACTTCCGGAGTAGAAGCAGCATGTATGAGTGAACGTGCAAGTGAATCTTGATTTTAACCACATGACAAGCTCCTAAGGGTCTACACAGCTTGACCACACTCAATGCTCATGAGCAGTAAAAAGTAAATGTGTGGCTCAAAGTCTAGCAAGCATGTATATATGGCTGTGGTAGGAATTTAAACTCTCATCATACAGGAACTCATCATGTGATATTTTAAAGATTTTCAAAGATAAAATTCTCCACAATTCTAGCATCTCTAGGAACAGATAAACAGCAGCTCAACCTTCCCATATCATATCCGTTAACAACTTAGACTTTAGATCAAGTACTCTTCCCACAAGTTCAGGTTTAGAGCAAATTTTAATTCATAACAGTCATGCCTAAACTTGAGAGAGATTTCAATTTTGAGAACTAGTCATGGCAGAGCAACTATTCATCATTTCCATGTGAGAGCTTATCATGAGGGTTCATAGCAAACTTTATTTATTTATTTATTTAGCAAACTAAGCAGAGATATATATATATATAAGCACAAAATCTTTATTTGGGTTTTTATGATTATGCATCTTTTTATTATTTGAGTAAAGTATAAACATGAGTAGAACACTTAGCTATATAAATGGGGGTGCTCTCCCCCAAGCTGGATTTTGATGTAATTTCTTCTAATGTAGCTAGCAGGTGGCGGAGGTGTATTTGAATGTCGGCAGCACCCTGACAACGATTAGGATGTCCTCCGTCTGCTAGTCTTCTTTAATCCTTGAATTCTGTGGAGCTCAATTAGACAGCAAAGCTTTGCGGAACTGATTAAGTGTTAGCATAAAGATCTAGCCATTATCATGTTGAGCCTCCTCAATAAATGTTACTCTCTTTAGTAGGATCATAAATTTATTTTTATATTTTTATTTTTATAGGACAGGAATATATTTATTTCATTTTTATGCCACCACAGTGAATGTACTTATGGGTTTTATGCCATGAGCATACTCACATGGGGCTTACTATTTTTAACATTTTTATTTTCTTTTCAAGATGATATGAACCTGATTAACTAAGCAAACTATTTTAAGATAATTGAAAGGAAAAGGATAGCTACCAAGTTTACCTCTTGGCAAGGCTTTTGGTGTTTTTAAGTCCTCCGAACGGGACTCTTCGTTTTCTCAGTCGTCCTGGGATTCGCTGAATGGCGTAGTCGGTGGTTCAGGCAGCGCCTCCTCTTCGTGTATAACTATCTTCTTTCTCCACACCTGACTCGGTGATACGGTCTCCTCAGGACAGTTCTTTTCAAGCTGTATGTCTTTAGACCTTACTTCTCCTTCGTAGTCTGCCCATCCGTCCATGATGATTTGCCTCCTCTGGTTGCGGTTGCGTCGTCTTCTTCTTGTCCTGACCTGCTTAGAGTCTTCAACTATATAGTTAGGGTCAATAAAATAGCGGCGTACCTTCTCAGAGGGGAAGTGCATGTGGACTTCTCAGGTTCCAATGTAGATGATTGCTTTAACGGTGCTGAGGAATGGTCTTCCAAGGATGATGGGTGGATCGTACTCGTCTTCTCCCATGTTAATAACCTGAATGATCGTCTATTTTGATAGGGATATCAGTTACTATACCTTCAACCTTTAGGAATGTCTGATCTGCCATCTAGAGCTGAATGTATGTCGATTTTAGGGGCATGGTTACAAATAGGAGCTGATAGATGACTGCGGCCATTATGTTGATGCTTGACCCGGTGTCGTAAAGCGTCTTCTGGAAGTTGTATCCATTAATGGAGCACTGGATGCTTGGCATACCAGGGTCATCCTTTTTGGTTAGAAACGGTGACTTAAGTTGACGATCTTGACCTCCTTGAACTGTAGTGACCATTTTAGCTGACTCGGTCCACATTTGCTTGTTCATGTTTCTCCTGTTGGTCCTCTTCCTTGGTTCATGTCGGGATTGCTCTGAGCTTTGTGTAGTCTTGTTCTTGAAGGAAAACGTCTCCTTCTTCCCCTTAATGTAGAAACTAATCTTGGCAGCACTAGCGTAGATGACAGCTCCCGAGATGTTCAGGAATGGCCTCCCTAGGATGATGGGTGCCCTCTCATCAGTGCCAGTCTCTATCACCACGAAGTCTGCTGTAGCGTATAAGGTACAAACTCGGACGTAGAGGTTCTTCAATATTCCCTTTGGGAAACTTAGTGTCCGATCCTAGGCATAATGTTGACGTTGGAGCCAAAGTTGCAGAGTGCTTTTGGGAAGTCCACCATGCTGTTGACGGTCCTTAAGTACTAAAATTAATCATCAAATAAACATGGAAAAGGATCAATATGGACCAAACATCTAGAATTTGGGTTTTATCTGACATAATTCCACAAGCTTTGGTGTTTATCTATTTCTGCAGGGGGTTATCAGAAAATATGGAGAGAAGGCCCACATGTCATGTTTACAACAAGATAATTACGTGCCGCGCAATTTTTCTCAATCTAGAAGAGTCCAGAAGCCACGGGAACGAACGAGAAGAGAATCGGGCTCGGGGGCAGGGCGGCCGCCCACCCCCCTTGGGCGCCCGCCCAGGGTTGGAGTCCAAACAGGACTCTCTTTCGGGACTACGCTCCACCGACCTAAAGGATCAATCTAAACCATACAATCAATGTCGGTTTGATCCAACGGCCCAAATTCACTTGAAAGGACTATATAACCAAGGCCTCTCCACCCCTGGGGGAGAGAGGAGAAGAGAAGAAATCATTATTCAGAGGTAGCCATCAAAGATAGGGTTTAGAGCTTCTCTCCCACAGAAAATTAGAATTAGCTACTCCCTAATCCTTCAAGTTTAGAGGTTTGATTAGATAGCAATTAGAGAAGTAGAGCACTACGCTCTGGATTCTGATCTTCGGTAATAAAGATTGGTATTATTCATATCTTTCTCTAATTCTTTGTTCTAATTGCATTATGTCTCTAATTATTATGTTCTTAGTTTGCTCTAGTTCTATATTTGATATAGTTATGATTGATAATGAGTTTATGTATAAGTTTGCAAAGCGCTTAGCTCTTGACGCGAGGGAGTTAAGTGATAGATCACATGTGAGCGTGGTGCTTAGATATTATTTATCTGCAAATGTATCCTGTCGAGGGTATCGGTAAGGGGTACCCTCAGCGATGCGCATTATGAGATTGCCCGTACGAAGGTCGAGACCCTCAATTCGACGCTCTAATCTTACGTATGCGCCGCCATCGACGGTCGCAGCCTCGAAGACGGAAATAGCGTCGAGCGAATCGGTCAGGGCTCGAGCGACGACTGCCGTCGAAAACGGAAGCGGGCTCGAGCGAACCGAGAGGCGTCGGGCGCAAGGACACTGTCCGCCGCCTGACGCGCGCACGCGGGCCGGAGCATTAAATGCACCTGACGCTTCCCCACCTAACACACGGGTCACGGAAGGCGTGATAGGGAACAAGCTTCTATCCCATCGTTCTTTTTGCAGCCTTCCCACCGAACGACCCAGGGCGTGTCAGGACGCAGGAAACAAGGATGGAACGTCTAATCGGGACCCCCTCGAGACACCCAAGGTCAGCGCTCCAGATATCAGCATATTACACGGCGTCCGACCCTCGACCGAACAGGGTCCCTTCCTAGGGACAAGTTGGGCGTCGACTGACAACACCACGGCTACCCCGCCGGATCCGCCACCATACCGTACAAGCATGCGACCTCAGAACCAGCACAAGGCGGCTGGCAGGGCAGAACGCAGGAGCACGCGTAATCATCACCGGGCTATCAAGATGGGACGGCTCGAGGCCATGCCGTACGGAAGCCTCGAGTAGGTCAGCGCTCCATGCGGCTATCGATCCCTACTCTAACATCTACGCATGTACCCTGTGTCTCTCCTTGGAGCTATAAAAGGAGAAACTCAGGAATAGAAGAAAGGGGACATCACAACACAAGACCACGCTCATACGTAGTAAAGCTCCACACTTCATACCACGCTTGTATCCGCCCCTGTACAAGCACTTTGGTGCAAGATAATACAAACTCTCTCCCCCCGCTGGACGTAGGGCCTTCTCTTGCCCGAACCAAGATAAATCTCTGTGTCTTCTTGCATCACCATCCAAAAAAGGGAGCACGCATACAAATTTACTCGTTGGTGTGACCCCCCGGGGGAAAAACACCGACATATCCTATTGGCCGGGTCGTGTGGTAGTTCGCGATAGTGACAGCTTCGTTGATTCTTATATAGTCCACCCTCCGTTGATAGGACAGGCAGAACTGGTATTGTGGAGTAAGTCTTGCGATGTTCTGATTTACTTTAGCAATGTTCCTTATACATGAATGAAGAGTCTTTTATGCTATATATGATTTTGTAGATAACTAGAGTAGATTATGACTTAGTAGATAGTAGATAACTTAGAAATCTTCTCTAGCTAATCCGACATCACCTACATACATGAGTAGTAGTCTATTTTCTAATGGTTGTGTTATTTACCCTTGAACTTATAATTCATTATCATTATCTTTATGGTTTACCCCCTGCCAAAGTAAGTGACTATGTGACGAGTTTCTCATTAGTAATCATGTCTTGCAAGTTTATCTCTAGTCTATGCCTTGATAGATTTTGTCCTTAATTTAATTTCATCCCTTTTGTTCTCTTAAGCAAAATTATAAATAACAATACCTGGAATACTTATCCTGGTGAAATGCTACAATGAGGTGTTTTATCTGTGCTCTTGCGGATAGAATAGATTATTTTCTAGAGAGCCTTTACATTTATAAATACCTTTGTACACTCTGGCATCATGCTGGGGATGACAACCTAGTATCTAAGTGGTGTTAGCTAGTGTCAACACATGCCGATGGAGATCGGGATGACGGGGCATCCTGGATTGCCTCTCTTGATTTTGTTGAGGACGGTTGTAGTTGTTGTTGTTGGTGGTGGTGGTGTAGTTTACGTACTCAAGCATCTTAGAGCAGTGATTACCTGAGTGTCCAGTATCTCCAGTGTGTTTGTGCTCGTAGATCTAGGTTCTTCACTTGGTGGAGTCTAGGAGTTGTAAAAGTCCTTCATATTTTGCTCGAAGTGTACCTGCTTATAGAGACAAGGCAGAGATCAAGTGCATGGGCCCTGTTGGTGGAAAACACCAACAGAACCAAAAGTGTATTTATTCTTCTCTATCCTTAAGCATAGTGAGCAAGACAAAGTTGAAGGATAATAAGATCATGAGTCTAACATTTAAAACATTTGTCAGATCAGATCGCTCAAACTAATGGAAAGATAATCTATCTATACTTATGTTGTTTTTTTATATGTATCTTCTAAAGATTATGTGTGCAACATTTTAGCTCACATGATTAGGAGTGTGGGATCACAACGGTGGAAGGACTAAACATATTGAATCGATTGGGTTGGTTAATCTAGAGTTGTAAATCATAGATTTTTGTCTCTTTTATCCATGTGAATGCCAGAACCAAGGAGAAGCTTATAAAAAGTGATAGTCAAGTACCTTAAGATGTTACCTTACTTGAAGAGTGATGGTACAGTATCACCTTGTGGAAGCTTTCCTTTCTTAGCGGTTGTGCATCGTGTTTGTGGCAGCCTCCATGGATCATCTCTTGTGAGCTAAGCCTTCCTTGTGTAAATTGTTAACCTTCATGCGTTTCTCTCTTTGTCTCCAATGTGAGTTTATCTCAGGACTTCCCAGGTCGATATTGAAAGTTTTCCTGCAGGGGTTAGTCCAACAAAATATCCAATATCTACTATAGCATACTATCGGCTCAAAGATCAACCTAGACGCCATGTCTAATTTGATTAGGAGGGCATTTTAACCTAAGCACCATGCTTAACTTAAACTCCCTTGGAAGTAAGATCATCATTCCTAAACTAAGCACCATGCTTAATTAAGAGATAAAGGAAACTACTCCAAACCTAGACATATACTAAAACAAATAAAGGCAGCATGAGAGCATTTATAGAGATCTACTCAAGTGGAGATGAAGTAGTGTGATTAGTATTTAAAAAATTGAGCATGTCTCAAAGGTAGGGACAACCAACATTGCAACATAGCAAAGGATGTTTTTATGTAAAGTACTCCGCCAAGCTTGAATTTTGCAAAATTCAAGTTTGGATGAATTTAATTCAATGTTGTATGATGATTGGTTGGACATACCTTGTGCTTGTCATTCATCCGATCTTCTTGCTCCAATCCTAGAAAGGTTAGTGACAAGAACACCCGAAGGAATATTTTTACAATTATCCTTATATGCTTAATACACAAGGTAATGTTGCAAATAATTAAAAGCTCATGTTACGATCTGATCAGTGCTTATTTTAGGACACTAAGCTTGTCCTTGGGAAACCTTCAATTTATGTCGGCGAAGTGGTTTCCCCTCCAACGCTGACCTATATCAAGATCAACTCAACGAGATCTGCAAAATTTATTATAGACATATGCATCGACAACCACCCTTTTAAAGTTTTTATAAATAGAAAGGAAGAGGGGGTTGGAGATCTCGAATGTGGTGATGTTGGAGAGACCAATGGATTGTGAAGATATTACATATGAGCATGGAGTAAATGAAGTGGCTATGAAATAAATTCCATGCTCATTAATGTTTGGAGTGAAATCCATGTGGTATAGTGAAAATGGTAGGGTGAGTGTGGTAAAAAAGGAAAAGAAAAAGGATACACAGACGACTTGGTTCGAAACTAGCACAGCTACCGTTCCCCGGCAACGGCGCCAGAAAGTTTGTTGGGTATTTTAAACGCAAACAGAAAAATCCGCAAGCGCACGGATACCGATGTAGCCTTCACCCGGGAGTATTCCAGAGTATCGATTTTCCACAGGGAACGTGACTGTACTAATTAAGATTCAAGATCGCCCAAGGATGACTATATAATTATTTTTGGTGGGAAGAGAGGAAGTTTCCTTAGAGTTCTCTAGTTGATCCAAGAATCAAGAATTACTTCAAAGATTATTTATTTTGGGACATCAGAACACTAACCACATAAAGAGATGAGAAGGGGGCTAGGAAGCTCTGAATACGGTCCTACAAACACCGATCCGAACGAGGTGGAATACCTCGACCGTTAGGGCTATCACTACCCTAGGGCTACCACAACCATCCGCAGGATTGGGTGCAATTCCAGGTAATTGCAAGACTAAACACCACGTATAATCTATTAATTACTACTCTATCGTTATAAAGACTAGAGTACTTGATGCAAGCGGGAATCCAATAAATAACTTGAATGTAAATAAAAGTAATTAAAGAACTCAGGAATTATGAATTGAAGAACTTGGAGAACGATGAAGAACGAACTAGTTGCTGCAAAAGTATAATGTTGAGGAAGATCTGGCAGATCTGGCTCCTCCTCCGCTCTTCGCTTCTCTCTCCCTATTTTCTATATTACAAATAGAACTAACTAGAACTAGAACTAGAGGAACTAGAACTAGAACTAGATGAACTAGAACTAGAACTAGATGAACTAGAGGTAGAACTGGATGAACTAGAGGGATCCTCTCTACTTGGATGAAGAATTGAAACCCTAACTTTGATTCTGTAGAAGAGGTATGATCTCCAGGGGCCAGGGGGCCTTGCTTATATAGTCTTTTCAGATGAATCTGGGCCGTCGGATCAAACTGACATTAATCGCACGGTTTTCCTTGATCCCTTAGGTCGGTGGAGCATGATCCGCAAAGTTGATCATGATTGGTGGAAAAAGGTGGGCGGGCGCCCTAAGGAGTAGGGCGGGCGCCCTGTTCCTGAGCCCTCTCGGCTTCCCATTCGTTCCCGTGGCTTCTGGAGTCTTCTCGATGATAGAAAATTGCGCGGCACGTTAATATCTCTATGTAAACCCGACGTGTGGGTCTTTCGTTCGTATTTCCTGATAACCCGCAGCAGAAATAGACAAACACCAAAACTCATGGAATTCTATCAGATAAAACCCTAAGTCTAGGTGTTGATTGCATATAGGTCCTTTTCCATGATTAGTTGACGGTTAAATGTGAGCAATAAGGACCGTCAACAGAGAGACACATGAAGGTTAACAATTTACACAAGGAAGGCATAGCTCACAAGAGATGATCCATGGAGGGTGCCACAAACACGATGCACAACTGCTAAGAAAGGAAAGCTTCCACAAGGTGATACTGTAGCATCACTCTTCAAGTAAGGTAACATCTTAAGGTACTTGGCTATCACTTTTTATAAGCTTTTCCTTGGTTCTGGCGTTCACATGGATAAAAGAGACAAACATGTATGATTTACAACTCTAGATTAACCAACCCAATCGATTCAATATGTTTAGTCCTTCCACCGTTGTGATCCCACACTCCTAATCATATGAGCTAAAATGTTGCACACGTAATCTTTAGAAGATATAAAAAAAACAACATAAGTATAGATAGATTATCTTTCCATTAGGTTGAGCGATCTGATCTGACAAATGTTTTAAATGCTACACTCATGATCTTATTATCCATCAACTTTGTCTTGCTCACTATGCTTAAGGTTAGAGAAGAACAAATACACTTTTAGTTCTGTTGGTGTTTTCCACCAACAGGGCCCATGCACTTGATCTCTGCCTTGTCTCTATAAGCAGGTACACTTCGAGCAAAATATGAAGGAGTTTTACAACTCCCAGACTCCACCAAGTGAAGAACTTGGATCTACGAGCACAAACACACTGGAGATACTGGACACTCAGGCAATCACTGCCGTGAGATGCTTGAGGACGTAAACTACATCAACAACTACTACTACTATTGTCCTCAACAAAATCAAGGTTGGAATCAACAGATGCCTAACTACTCAGCTTGCAGATCGGACACTAAGTTTCCCAAAGGGAATATTGACGAACCTCTGCGTCCGAGTTGGTACCTTGTACGCCCTAGCAGACTTCGTGGTGATAGAGACTGGTAGTGAAGAGAGGGCACCCATCATCTTAGGGACGCCATTCCTGAACACCTCGGGAGTTGTCATCTACGCTAGTGCTTCCAAGATCAGTTTCTACATCAAGGGGAGGAAGGAGACGTTTTCCTTCAAGAACAAGACTACACAAATCTCAAAGCAATCCCGACATGAACCAAGAAAGAGGACCAATAGGAGGAACAGGAACAAGCAAATGTGGACCGAGTCAGCTAAGATGGTCACTGCAGTTCAAGGAGGTCAAGATCGTCGACTTATGTCACCGTTTCTGACCAAAAAGGACGACCCAGGTATGCTAAGGATCCAGTGCTCTATTAATGGATACAACTTCTAGAAGACGCTTTGTGACACCGGGTCGGGCGTCAACATAATGGCCGCAGTCACCTATCAGCTCCTGTTCAGAACCATGCCCCTAAAGCCGACATACATTTAGCTCCAGATGGCAGATCAGACATTTCGAAAGGCTAAAGGTATAGTAACTGATGTCCCTATCAAAATAGACAATCATTTTGTCCATATAGATTTTCAGGTTATTGACATGGGAGAAGACGAGTACGATCCACCCATCATCCTTGAGAGACCGTTCCTCAGCACCGTTAAAGCAATCATTTACATTAGAACCGGACAAGTCCACATGCACTTCCCCTTTGAGAAGGTACACCGCTATTTTATTGACCCTAACTATATAGTTGAAGACTCTAAGCAGGTCAGGACAAGAAGAAGACGACGCAACCGCAACAAGAGAAGGCAAATCATCAAGGACAGATGGGCAGACTACGAAGGAGAAGTGGTAAGGTCGGAAGACATACAACTTGAACAGAACAGTCCTGAGGAGACCGTAGCACCGAGTCAGGTGTGTAGAGAGAAGATAGTTATATATGAAGAGCAGGCGCCGCCTGAACCACCGACTATGCCACCCAGCGAATCCCAGGGTGATTGAGAAAACAGAGAGTCTCGTTCGGAGGACTTAAAAACACCGAACGCCTTGCCAAGAGGTAAACTTGGTAGTTATCTTCTTCCTTTCAATTATTTAAAATAGTTTGCTTAGTTAATCAGGTTCATATCATCTTGAAAAGAAAATAAAAATGTTAAAAATAGTAAGCCCCATGTGAGTATGCTCATGGCATAAAACCCATAAGTACATTCACTTTGGTGGCATAAAAATAAAATAAATATATTTATGTGCTATAAAAATGAAAATATAAAAATAAATTTATGATCCTACCAAATAGTGTAACATTTATTGAGGAGGCTCAACATGATAAAGGCTAGATATTTATGCTAACACTTAACTTGTTCCACAAAGCTTTGTTGTCTATTTGAGCTCTACAGAATTCAAGGATCAAAGAAGACTAGCAGACGGAGGACATCCTAATCGTTGTTAGGGTGTTGCCGACATTCAAATACACCTCTTCCACCTGCTAGCTACATCAGGAGAAATTACGTCAAAATCCAGCTTGGGGGAGAGCACCCCCATTAATCCAGCTAAGTGTTGTACTCATGTTTATACTTTACTCAAATAATAAAAAGATGCATAATCATAAAAACCCAATTAAAGATTTTGTGCTTATATATATATATATATATCTTTGCTTAGTTTGCTAAATAAATAAATAAATAAAATTTGCTATGAACCCTCGTGATAAGCTCTCATATGGAAATGATGAATAGTTGCTCTGCCATGACTAGTTCTCAAATTGAAATCTCTCTCAAGTTTAGGCATGACTGTTATTAATTAAGATTTGCTCTAAACCTGAACTTGTGGGAGGAGTACTTGATCTAAAGTCTAAGTTGTTAACGGATATGATATGGAAAGGTTGAGCTGCTGTTTATCTGTTCCAAGAGATGCTAGAATTCTGGAGAATTTTATCTTTGAAAATCTTTAATATATCATTTGATGAGTTCCTATATGATGAGAGTTTAAAATCCTACCACAGTCATATATACATGCTTATTAGACTATGAACCATTCATTTACTTTTTACTGCTTTTGAGCATTGAGTGTGGTCAAGCCGTGTATACTATTAGGAGCTTGTCATGTGGTTAAATCAAGATTCACTTGCACATTCACTCAGACATACTGCTTCTACTCCGGAAGTACACACCACATACATCCACTCACTTGTCATGTGGTTAAATCAAGATTCACTTGCACATTCACTCAGACATACTGCTTCTACTCCGGAAGTACTCTAAAAAAGAGAGAAGATACGAGGAAATAAAAAGGGGGCAAGTGCCCGGAACCTCGAAAGAAAAGAAAAAGTGAGACGAGAGGTAAAAATGGACATGTGTCCGACAATAGAATTAGGGGTACAAGATACCCACCTGAGAGAAAAGAAAAAGAAAATATAGAGCATCTCATTCTCCTCAAAAAGTTTCAAAAGAGCAAGAAATGTATGTATCCCTCAAAAGAGCACAAGTAGAATTAGACTTTCACCATTGTTATCACCATCATCACCACACACCATTCATTCGCCACACATGCACATCTTGATTTGACTTATTGACTTGTTCTTGTGGATCCATGGTTTGACTATGCAATAAATGTCTTTTAAGTATGTATTAGCTGTATCCCACTTATGAGCTCCAGATATCAAAACCTCATTAGAGTAGGGTGAGAGAGAAGGCAATGCCACTATGCCTCATACCAAAAATACCACATACTTTGAGAGAAGGCATACACCATTACTTCCTTGGTAAGGATCTAGAAATACCACAAAAGAGAGACTAGAGAGAGTCATACAAGAAATCTCTGAGTTTTATTTGAAAATCTACAAAAACTCAAGAGCTATAGTTAATCGAAGAACAAGAGAGATGGCGCTTGACTAGATCGTTCTATCTTTTAACTACTCAAGACACAAGTGATGGTTGCAAGCCCTATGGTGGAAGGAAAAATGAGTAAGTTTAAATCTTAACAGTTTACCCTAACCCAGAGATGAGATCTTGTTTGAACGCATGTATATCTTTAAGGCATGAAACCACTGCAGAAACTCTTGAGTTCATCTTTGCTCAGGGACGAGCAAAGGTTAAGCTTGGGGAGCTTGTTGACGGTCCTTAATGCTCACATTTAACCGTCAACTAATCATGGAAAATGATCCAAATGTAACCAACACCCAGACTTCCACGAGTTTTGGTGTTTGTCAATTTTTGTAGGGGGGTTATTAAGAAATACGGAGGAATGGCCCACACGTCGGGTTTACACAGAGATATTAACGTGCAATTTTCTATCATTTAGAAGACTCTAGAAGCCACAGGAACAAAGCGGAGGCAGAACGGGGCCTGGCCCAGGGCGCCCGCCCTAGAGACCTGGGCGCCCACCCACCTTCTGTGCCCAATCAGGGTCAACTTTGCGGATCGTGCTCCACCGACCTAAGGGATCAAGGAAAACCTTGTGATTAATGTCGGTTTGATCCGACGGCCCAGATTCCTTTGAAAAGACTATATAAGCAGGGCCCCCTGTCCCCTGGAGAACATACCTATTCTACAGAATCAAAGCTAGGGTTTCAATTCATCATCCAAGTAGAGAGGATCCCTCTAGTTCATCTAGTTCTAGTTCTAGTTCCTCTAGTTCTAGTTCTAGTTAGTTCTAGTTGTAATCTAGAAAATAGGGAGAGAGAAGAGGAGCCGGATCTGTCGGATCTTCCTCAACATTGTACTTTTGCAGCAACTGGTTCATTCTTCATCGTTCTCCAAGTTCTTCAATTGATAATTCCTGAGTTCTTTAATTACTTTTATTTACATTCAAGTTATTTATTGGATTCCCGCTTGCATCAAGTGCTCTAGTCTTTATAACGCTAGAGTAGTAATTAAAAGATTAGACGTGGTGTTTAGTCTTGCAATTACCTGGAATTGCACCCAATCCTGTGGATTGTTGTGGTAGCCCTAGGGTAGTGACAGCCCTAACGGTCGACGTATTCCACCTCGTTCGGATCAGTATTTGTAGGACCGTAGTCAGAGCTTCCTAGCCTCCTTCTCATCTCTTTCTGTGGTTAGTGTTCTGATGTCCCGAAATAAATAATCTTTGAAGTAATTCTTGATTCTTAGATCAACTAGAGAACTCTCAGGAAACTTCCTCTCTTCCCACCAAAAATAATTATATAGTTATCCTTGGGCGATCTTGAATCTTAATTAGTACACTCACGTTCCCTGTGCAAAATTAATACTCTGGAATACTCCCGGGTGAAAGCTACATCAGTATCCATGCGCTTGCGGATTTTCCTGTTTGCGTTTAAAATACCCAACAGTACCTAGGTCGATAGGTCGATGTCTGCAGTATTGGTATCTGGCGGGAGTTGAGCTACTTTGATCCAGTCGAGACCACTGGTGGTGGTCTCCCTTGGTTTGATCACGTCGGCATAGCAAAGCTTGATTGGCAATTGACCAAAAGACAGTTGACGGGGTAAAACCGATGGATTGTAGAATTCATAAGTAGCATTGGTGTTCTTCCCGCTACCAAAAGTATTCACTGGGATCGCTCTAGGAGTGATGATGGCCATCATCAAATCATTATCCTTATCAAGTGCTTCATCAGCAGGATGAAAGAGGAGAGGGAATCTGGAGTCCTCATCGACATAGGGCATCCAAGCCCGATGCTCCTAGGAGAGACCATTGTAAAATTTCTGGAAATATCTGCCAATCTAATTTTTGTTTGCTTCGGTACCAGGAAGGACTATGATTGCTTCACCGAAGTTGAGGGGCAAGCGGGTTGCCGATTCATCTTCTGCTAACTCGTAATCTTCAGCTTTGTCCTCTGGGAATTGCTGAGCAAAGAAGTCCCAAACATAGGATGGGTGGCATGGTGGATAGATGGCCAAACCACTATTTCCTTTTGCTATGGTAGTTTGGCCATCTATCAACATGTACCAAACATAGGATGGGTGGCATGGCTGATTTCTGGACAGCAGGAGTAGCAGTTTCCATGGCCTCGATATCTCGGCCACTGTGGCACTTATGGACAAGCCAACTTACTGAGGTATGTGTGTGTTCATGATACACAAGTGGGCAAAAGGATTTGACAAATGGACTAACGGATTTGTTTGGGAACGCACTCGCCAATCTGCAGCAGCGCTACTGCGGAGCAGCAGGGAGAGCGAGCACTAAAAGAATGATATATGGTTCGTCTTTGATCTTATGGCCACAACTTCTCAGAGACGTGTGCAAGGATATGAGACACATTTTGGTTGAAGGACATGGTCATTGGAGTGACGGAACAATGGGAACGCACATGCCAATTAGCAGAAACTCTTGCTGCGGGGCTGCAGGGACAGTGAGCAAAAGATAGGATCATATCTCTTGCATATTTGATCATATAGACATGAAACTTTGCAGAGGCATGTGCAACAATAAGACACACATGCTGTATGAAGGGTTTGGTGATTTTACTAATGTATTATGGGAAACAACACTACCAAACAGAGGCGAATGCTGCTGAAACAGCATGGACAGTAAGCACTAAAAAGACGATGATATATCTTTCATCTTGAAGTCTCATGCTATGAAATTTTGCAGAGATGTGTGTAAATATATAAGTGATGTTATAGTCAAAGGATTCATCGTAGAGCTTCTTGGATCCATGGAGATCATGAACGCTGACCGCCAACAGCACCGCTGTCCAAAACGGACAACAACACAATTGGGGGGAAATTTTGTCGGAATTCGATCAAACTTGGACTATGGCTCGCAATTTATGGAAAATAACATGTATACTAGATGGGGACAGGGGAGAGGGGCTCACATCGAGGTTCATGGTTGCTGGAAAAGACCTCAATGTCGTCTAACACCAATGATGGACAGCAAACGGTTGGTGATCAATGAGATGGCGACAATTTCCACAAAATTGGATAGCTTGCACCATGTTGAGGAGGCTTGGCTTGAGCTCAAACTCAAGATTTTCTGTTTCTAGTACTGGACCAGTGTGAATGTTCTCCGCTATTGGAGCAGCGAACTCCAACAAGGTCTTTTCAGCCCTAGCTTCAGGTACTGGTGACGACCTTCCTTCTTGATTGATCCAATTCAGATGAAGAGTTTAGTAAATCAATTTCAATCTTGCTAATACCCTATATAAATATAGATATAGAAATACAAACAGCAGTAAACCTGCAAAGTAGAGGTGACTAGCAAGCTACCACTCATTTACTAAGTATCTGTTTAGGCAATTGTTTCTCAAAAAGTTTATTCCTTCCCCAGCAACAACACCAAAAATGCTTGTTGACACTTCTAACACCACTTAAGCTAAGTTGTCATCCCTAGCATGGAGCCAGAAGTGTTAGTATAAAAACTGCTCACTAATAAAATAAATATAGGATCCGCAAGCATACAGATTAAATACCATTGTAGCACTTCACTAGGAAGTATTCCAGGTTTTGTTACTTATATTTAGCTTAAGGGAAAGAAGTAAGGACTTAAACAATGATATGAACTTACAAAACATGATTACTTATGAGTGATTGGATTGAAGCTTAGGGGATAAATCACATAGAGATTAGATATAGGCTACTCAGCTTAATAGTAGGTAGACGTCTAATTAGTTCAAGTGATAGAAAATCCTAAGTAGCTCTAATTTAACAAATCATTCATCTACTCTAATCCTACACTATCATATATAGCACAAAAGACTCTTCATTTATGTATAAGGAGCATTGCTATAAAAAGCCAAGACATAGCTGGACTTCCTACGCAACTGCATTCTACCTATCCTACCAACAGGGGATGGAATAACTCAACGGAACTGTCACTTCCGTGATCTACCACACGACCAGTGCAATACGGTGTAATTCCAGATAAATGACATCTAAGCACCATGCTTACATAACATCTATCACCTAACCCTCCCGTGAAGAGAACTATCTGCAACATGATTACTTAATATATACATAAACTCATCACCAATAATAACTATATCAAATGTAAAACTAGAATAAACTAGGAAACTAACAAATAGAAACATAATAATATTTAGAATAAATTCACAAGAAATATACAAGATAATATGATTCTTTGACGATGAAGATCCGGAGTTCCGAGCATAGGCGCCCGACTCTTCTTCTATCTAGTTTAAACCTATGTAAAAGATGAAGATTAGGAGTAGCTAATCTAATTCTCTGGTGGAGAGATCTCTAATCCCTGACTATAATGGCTACCTCTAATTCTCAGATGAGAATAATAATAATTATGTTTTTCTTATTCTGAGCTTTCCTCTAAGGGTGTCAGGGTTGTATTTATAGCCCCCTAGGAAGCACCACAGCCCTCAGATCAAATCAACCTTGATTGATGGCCAAGATTACCCCTCAAAGGTGGTGGAGGCAGGATCCGCAAGGTTGCACCTGATTGGTGAAACCCCCCGGTCGGCCACTCCTGTGGCCTAGGCGCCCACCCCTGCCCTTTGCCAGGTGGGCCCTAGCTTTGGGGTGCTGTCTTCCTGAGTCTTCTAGAGTATTCTCGAGTTACCGACGTTGTCTTCTCTCTATGTAAATATGACATGTGGGTCTCTTTTGGTTATTTTCTGACAACCCCCTACAGAACTAGACATTCACCAAAACTCATGGAATTTAATAGTGAAAACCCTAAGTCTATGGTGATGTTCAGTTTTATCCCCTTTTGTCTCCTTGGTTGACATATGAATTTGATGGTTAACAACCGTCAACAACCATCCAGAGAACCATCTATCTCGAAAAGTGTCTAGGTCACTCAAGACCGAGAGCATGACTGATATATCGGTTTTAAAACACTCTGCAGAGTTTGTACACTTTCACCATGAGTCATATTACACATATAACTGAGGTGATTCGCATCTTGACCCACTTTCAAGGTAAGTTGGCATGGTTCACTATAAAGCTTTTCAAAAGTCCCCTAACAAGTTAGTAGCGGCTAGGTTTCAGTGGCAAGTGTGCATAGGTGTCCTTCTCCAAGAGGCACATGTAGTCACGGCACTGTACACACCAAGGCAGGAAAACAACTATACACCATGAGGCACCCCTCTCTTGCACCTTTTGGTATCCACTAACAAGCTAGAGAAGTTTAGTTTACTGAGCTAGAACCAGAGCCATGTAGCATTATATGGGTGGTGTAGAGGTGCACTTCGAAGCCTCTTTTTATTTTGTTTATTTTTCTTGATGAGGCTATCTACCAATTGAGGTTGTATCTCAACCTCCTTCATGCCTTGTGGGTTAGCCCTTGAAGCCCTTCAGTCGGTTGACAAACTAGCGACCTACTTAAACTATGCGGCAAAGCTTGTCTTAATTGTGTTTCATCTTTTTTTCTTGTGTTGCAGATAGTAGTGTCGTCTTTAGTGGAGCTAGCCATCTTGGAGATATCTGGGTTGCAAGAAGATCATAACCATATCCGATCAAGGTGCTATAATCACTGACATTGGAATGTCAGTTTCATTTTGGATGTCTATGTCTTCTAAAAGCTATATATTAGTTGTGGGTGTATTTGGATGTTATTTCACTGTGATTAAAAACTATGTAAGTTGCTATCATTTTGTATGGATATTTGCGTCGGTGGTGTTCTAAAATATATATAGGTCGCTAGCGATGCCTAAATCATCAAATTTCTGCATTATGGTTGCTATAATGTATTGTGAACAATAATGATGCAGAACGGTAACACTCGTAGTAATGGACAAAATACTACCGCTAAAACAAACACAACAGCGCCGGTGACGCTGCCTCCTTATTACCATTGGAGGGAGCACCTACCGCATGTGCTAGCATGCACCTACATCACCGCTGGTTGGTACTCTAGACTAGCGTTGATGTTCTCATCAGCAAAACTAGATGGTAAGGCAGACTGGTGTTGCTGTTCTCGTCATCACTGCTAGATGGTACGATGGTCCGACATTGATGTTCTCATCATCACAACCGGATGGTACCCTGGTCTGATGTCGATAGGTTCATCATCACCACTAGTTGCTAGGCTATCCCGACGATGACAGGTACATCATCATCGCCGAATGGTGCGCTAGCCCAACATCAATGGCTGCATCATCACCGCCGGACGATACGTCGTGCTGGTGTCACTGGGCCTAGCATCACCATCAGATGGTATGTGTTGACGGTTCTTAAGTATCAATTTTAATTATCAAATAAACAAGAGAAAGGACCAATATGCAAACAACACCTAGAATTAGGGTTTGATCTGACAGAATTCCACGAGTTTTGTTGTTTATCTGTTTCTGCAGGGGGTTATCAGGAAATAAGGAAGAAAGGCCCACATGTCGAGATTACATAGAGATATCAAAGAAACTGCGCAATTTTCTACCATCTAGAAGACTCCAGAAGCCACGGGAAGGAAGCGGATGCCGAACGGAGCCAGGCCCTGGGCGCCCGCCCAGTTGACCTGGGCGCCCGCCCTCTACAGAGTTGGATCAGGACTCTCTTTCGGGACTAATCTCCACCGACCTAAAGGATCAATGATAACCGTCCAATCAATGTCGGTTTGATCCAACGGCTCACGTTCACTTGAGGGGACTATACAACCAGACCCCCTAGCCCCTGGAGGAGACGAAGTTCATCATAGAGTTGAGAGGAGCCCTCAAAGGAATACCTCTCCTCTAAATAAAATTTCTTTTTAGGCTTAGCAACCAATGTGAGTAGAAATAGATCTTCTAGTTTCTACTAGATTGAGAGAGATAGAGTGGGGGTGTAGATCGTAGGAAGCCCGGCCTGTCGGTGTCTACTCCGAGCTTGTACCTGCGGGATCAAGTTCTCCTAACCCGAAGCTTGCTCTTAGGATTCTTCAGTAATTCGACTACTAAATTCTAGTAAGTTCTTGTTTTATTGTTCTTTGGTTTATGAGTTTACTTTAATCTCTTCGCGTAGAGTTTAGAGTAATCATCTCTAGCATAGACGTGGTGTTTGGGCTAGCATACCCATAGATATTCCCTGACTAGCTAGACTGTGGTAGTAGCGAGGAACGTGACATTTCCGAGTTACCTTTGCAGACCATATCTAGCAGGACGGATAGGGTTTATAGGTGTAGGTTGAACATCCTCTGTGGTGTCTAGATTCCGTTAGCCTCCCCAATAGAATAGTGGATCATCCTTACCAAGGTTAGAAAGAGACTACGGTTGCAGTCTTATCTATTTATCACTCACATCGAGAAACATTCTTTGTAGCCTAAAGCGATAGTAGTAATAGACCAGGTTAGTCAGATGCACTCTTTCTCCTAGTGGTAAAAAAATAAATACGATACTCTGGATAACTTCCCGGGTGAAGTGCTCACTGATATCGGTGCGCTTGCGGATCAATTCCTTATTGCGTTCCCGAATATCAACTAGCATTTCTGGCGCCATTGCCGGGGAGAAAGACGGTTTGCTGAGATAACCTTGAGTCTTACTACTAGCTTGTGTCTATACTTTTATCTTTTCTTATCTTTTATATTCTGTATTTATTTTCTTTACTCTTACCTTATGGAAAACCAAAATTCTAAATCGATCCATGAATTTGCAACACCTTCGGAAACTGACCTTTTACCTTGGGAGTCATCACAGCATATCCAAACATCCCAGTATAGGTTAAGTTCTAGGTTGATTGCCATGATTCAAAACCTACCTTTTTGGGAAAGGCAGACGAAAACCCTTACCTTCATATTAGAGATTTTGAGCAAACATGTGATTGTCTTCGCATTGAAGGCATTTCTGATAAAACATTACATTGGAAGCTTTTTCCTTTTTCTTTAAGGGGAGAAGCTAGACAATGGTACAGTCAGAAGGTAAGTCAACAACGAGGTGAATGGGGAGTTTTACGAGCCAACTTTTGTCCAGATTTTTATTCCCTCGATCGTATCGGCGACCTTAGACTCGAAGTCCTATCTTTTAAACAAAAAGATAATGAAACTTCGTGAAAATCCTGGAAACATTTTTCTGATCTTTTAGAATCTGGTCCAAACCTTAATCTTGAAGACCCTATTCTTTTATTTCACTTTTTTCGAGGTCTTCAGAAAGATCATAAACAAATGCTACATACAATGTCTAGAGGTTCTTTCTTTCGCATCCCTACTGATGAAGCTAGAGTGATCCTAGATAGAATCCTAGAAGTTGAGATGGATAAGTAGACACTCTGCCAAATTCTTCATCTACTTTAGCTATCCGAGGTTCTGAGCCACAAAAGGAAGAAATTCCACCACCAGACTTCATGCTGGATATAGAATCTGATCTTTTTGCCGATTTTGGAAACATTTCAAACTACCATTCTATTAACAGACCCCAAAACGGCCATCTTAGCATTTGTTTGCTAACTGAATATCAATTGAGAGAGCTTATCTCAGTCATGAGTAGCGAATGGTTGGAGGAATCAGAGCTTTCCTCTGATGTGATCCGTTTGGACACACCCTCTATAACTATATATTGTGCTTATGATTCTGATCGATTTGATGCTCTCTATAATCCTGTTGTGGGGATCAACATCATGTCTGAATCTTTTGCACTTAAATTATTTAAAAATCTTGTTTTAACCCCCACAACAAAGGTCATAAAGGAATCTTCGGGTCGATTAGTCCCCAGTCTTGGAATTATTAATGTCCTACCACTTACGGTAGAAGGCTCCATGGTTCATTTGAACTTCTATATCTTTGATACATGGGACTTTGACCTGTTGATAGGACAACCTTTTAGAAGACTCCTTTATGAAGGTCATACTGGAAAGCTACACATTTCTTTTGGAAAAACCTTTAAAATTCCCATAACAATTTCACACTCCTTAAACAATAAGGCCGAGTCATATCTGTTGCCTGATCCTATGGAGGAGGTAAAGGCTGCATCTCTAGAGCTTTTAGACGAACCAGACTTAGAAGACGAAACTCCTTTCTTCACTGAAGAAGAAGCTGAACCTTCTGAACCTGAACCCTTAGATGAGTTTGCAGAAACACCTAGACCTCCCATAGAGCTTAAAACTTTACCACCCGGTCTTATCTATGCTTTCCTAAACAATAACCCAGAATTTCCTGTGATCATTAGTGATAAACTCACTCAGGATCAAACTCTGTGATTAATGACCATTCTTGAGAAACATCACTCAGTTTTCGGCTACTCACTTCAAGATCTTACAGGAATCAGTCCTCTGATTTGTACCCATCGTATTCCAACAGATCCTTCTGTTACACCTTCTCGAGAGCGCCAACGTAGACTTAACAACACTATGAGAGATGTAGTTAAAAAGGAAGTTATAAAATTGCTGCATGCAGGGATTATATATCCTGTGCCGCACAGTGAGTGGGTGAGCCCAGTTCAAGTTGTGCCTAAAAAGGGAGGCATGACTGTTATTATGAATGAAAAGAACGAGCTAATTCCGCAACGCACCGTCACAGGATGGCGAATGTGCATAGACTTTAAAAAACTAAACAAAGCCACAAGGAAGGATCATTTTCCTTTACCTTTCATAGATGAGATGCTAGAGCGATTAGCGAACCATTCGTTCTTCTGTTTCTTAGATAGATATTCACGGTATCACCAGATCCCGATCCATCCCGATGATCAAAGCAAAACCACTTTTACATGCCCATACGGAACTTATGCTTACCGTAGAATGTCTTTAGGGTTATGTAATGCACCAGCTTCTTTTCAAAGATGCATGATGTCTATATTTTCTGATATGATTGAAAAGATTACGGAAGTTTTCATGGATGATTTCTCTATATATGGAAAAACTTTTGATAGTTGTCTTGAAAACTTAGACAAGGTTTTGCAAAGATGTGAAGAAAAGCACTTAGTCCTTAATTGGGAAAAATGTCATTTTATTGTTATGGAAGGAATAGTGCGGGGACACCTAGTGTCTGAAAGATGTATTGAGGTAGACAAAGCTAAAATTGAAGTAATTGAACAACTACCTCCACCTGTGAATATAAAAGGAATTCAAAGCTTTCTTGGCCATGCTGGTTTTTATTGTAGAATCATAAAAGATTTTTCATTCATTGCTAGACCACTTACTCTTTTCCTAGCCAAGGATGCTCCTTTCGAATTTGATGATGCATGTCTAACATCTTTCAATTTATTAAAGAAAGCACTCATCTCTGCCCCAATCATTCAACCCCCTCATTGGTCGTTGCCCTTTGAAATTATTTGTGATGCTAGTGATTATGTTGTGGGGGCAGTTTTGGCACAAATTAAAAATAAGAAGCATCATGCAATTGCTTATGCCAGTAAAACTTTGACAGGACCTCAACTTAATTATGCAACCACTGAAAAAGAGCTTCTAGCTGTTGTCTTTGCCATTGATAAATTTAGATCTTATTTAGTTGGAGCTAAAATAATTGTTTACACTGATCATGCTGCACTAAAATATTTGCTCACTAAAAAAGATGCTAAACCTTGCCTGATTAGATGGATCTTATTACTCCAAGAATTTGATTTAGAAATAAAAGATAAAAAGGGAATAGAAAATTCTGTTGCTGATCACTTGTCTAGAATGTATTTTAAGAGTCCACAGGAAACCCCCATCAATGATTCACTCCGGGACGACATGCTCTACGGGATTAACAGGTCTGACCCCAGGTATGCAGATATTGTTAATTTTATGGTTTCAGGGTATGTACCACCAGGAGTGAACAAGAAGAAGCTTATTCAAGAAAGTCATTCACATATATGGGATGAGCCATACCTCTTCCGGGTATGCTCTGATGGCTTACTCAGGAGATGTGTGACCACTGAGCAAGGATGGAAGATTATCGACAGATGTCATTCATCACCATATGGAGGTCATTATGGAGCATTTCGTACACATTCAAAGATCTGGCAGTGTGGATTCTACTGGCCTACAATGTATGAAGACACGAAGCAATATATCAGAAGATGTGGGCCATGTCAAAGGCACGGGAACATAAACACAAGAGATACCATGCCACTCACCAACAACCTTCAGATTGAGCTCTTTGATGTTTGGGGAATAGACTACATGGGTCCATTTCCCCCATCAAAGAAGTGTGAGTACATCTTGGTGGCAGTTGATTATGTCTCCAAGTGGGTAGAGGCACTACCTTGCAAGCATGCCGACAACATCAGTTCAAAGAGGATGTTTGAAGAAATTATATTTTCAAGATTTGGAGTCCCCAGAGTAGTGATAAGTGATGGAGGAGCACACTTCATCGACAAACGCTTCAAGCAATACCTATCAAAACATGGAATCCGTTACAACATCGCTACCCCCTATCATCCTCAGACAAGTGGCTAAGCAGAGACTTCCAACAAGCAAATCAAGAATATTCTTCAGAAGACAGTAAATGAAATGGGAACAGCATGGAAAGACAAGTTACCCGATGCACTCTGGGCATACCGGACAGCATACAAGACCCCAATTGGAATGTCTCCATACCAATTGGTGTACGGGAAGACTTGCCACCTACCTGTTGAACTAGAGTTCAAAGCACACTGGGCCATAAAGAGATGGAATATGGACCTAGATGTCACTGGAAAACATAGAAGAATGCAACTATCAGAATTGGAAGAATGGCGAGAGAAAGCATATCACAACTCGAAGATCTACAAAGAAAGAATCAAAAGGTGGCATGACAAGAGAATCAAGAAGAAGGAGTTCGCACCCGGAGATAAGGTATTACTTTTTAATTCCAGGGTGAAGCTTTTCGGGCATGGAAAACTTCAGAGTAAATGGGAAGGACCATTCAAGGTGATAAGTTCATCATCCCACGGTGCTATCACACTTCAAAATGACGAAGGTACGTTATTCAAGGTAAATGGTCAACGTCTTAAATTGTTGTTAGAGCCCAATAAAGAATTAGAAGAAATAGACGTAGTCCATTTTTACCTTCCCATGGAGAATTAGAGCCCGACCTCTTTAATCTGACGTTTTAGGGTCATACATATATTTTCCTAATAAGTTTTGCATCTAGAAACACGCTCGAGGAAGTGGGCCCACAGAGGGGCCAGACACAGAGCGGGCGCCCTGATCAAGTGGGCGGGCGCCCAGCCCCTATACCCCTCTCGGTCCCGATCTCCTCCGTCATGGCAAACACATTTATGGTAAACCAAATAATCCTTCAGATGGAAAGTTTTGCATGCACGGTGGCGAGAGTAACCCGAACAACCCCTAGAGGCACTTTTTGACCCCTATATAAACAGACCCCCGACGTCAGTTATCAAACACCAAAGTATTCAAGCCTTCTCTTCTTCTTCAATTATAGCTTGTTTAGTCCCTCGCTGCTCCAATGGCCAAAGAGTTCCACGACAATTGGGAAGTCGTCCCCTTCAACCTCAACATGAAGCCCGAGGAAGACCCCGACGCACGTGCTCTCATCCCGGCCAATACAGAGCGACAGCTAGAAGCCATGCCATTACGCCAACGCAGCTCCACTCAATCTTGTCATGCTCAACCAGTTCTCACCGCATCGCCACAACCCCTACTTCTCAAGGGATCATCATCCAAGATGAAGACCACCATCAAGGTGCCAGCCGACACGAGGATCCTTCCACCCAGACCCTATGAGAGGGTCGTTGGAGTCAAGACCAACCGGAGCGGCGAGATCAACAGCATTCGCTACACTACGGAGGAGGAAAGACCTTACTTTGAAGGGATTACAGCAGCCAAAGTCTGTTTCATCTCTCCAAAGGCATCCCCGAAGCATGCTCTTAATGCTTTTGAGACACCTCCCAAGCGTCGCAAGACCATAGTAGATATTGATGAGGACGTTCGCAGGCTAGACAGAGTCATCATAGACCTCTAGTCCTCGGTTAACTCCCTCACTAGGCAGCTCTCTAACCACAACACCGTTATACTAGGCCTTAGGCAGGATCTTGCCAGTGCCAATAAGAAGATTAAGGAATTAGAACGCTGCTAAGTTATCTAGATTAGATCTTGAGGCAATGCATCTTAGTTATCTATCTTTAAAATTCGATTTAGGATTACTATTATCATCAGTTTGTTACTATTATCGTCAGTTTGCTACTAGTGATTTGTAATAAATGCCTCAAGATTAATAAAGAATATTATTATTATTATTATTATGTCTTGTATGTCTCTACTTTACTTTTGTGCAAAAAAGTAGAAAACAAGTATAGGGGAGATCCCTCGACATGCCAAACACACTTCGACTACACCACTCCAAGATTCAGGTACACACTCTGCACACTTTACACATACACATATCTTGGATTATGCAGAATATTGTTTCTGACATAATAAATTAAAAAGATTAAAATGTTTCTAATCATGATTAATCTCACTCTCTGATATTTCCTGGAAACTACAAATTATTGAAAATCATTTTAAAACCCTGTGTTACTTAAGTCATTGTGGAATGGAAGAGTATGAGTTTCTTATTCTTGATATCATTGTTGCTTGGAGAATTTATTTCAAAATCTTTATAATTCTAGCTACCATCCTCGGTGTTTTATATGCCTAATAAAACTAAAAATATTAATTATGATTATAAAAGCTATCTACTCTGTATTGAGTTTGTTCAAAATGAGTTAGACCCTTGTTGAGAGATTTATCATGCTCCTAAAATCAAGACATTTATTCAGAAAGATTCACTCTTCCGAAGTATTATTGCATTAGAGGCATGGGCTATGCAAAAATAAGGATATTTCGAGGAAATAAAAAGGAGCAAGTGCTCGATAACCTCGCAGAAAAAATGGACAAGTGTCCGACAGTAGAATTAGGGGTACCTCGGTATCCACTAAAAAAGAAGAGAGAAAAGAAAGAAAATGATAGCCCATGGTCCCTCTAATAAGCAATATGCTAGCAAGAGTTGACAAAGATTTTAATTACCAAAGTCTTTGATCTAAAAGTATGACATTCCCCTCCTCGGGTCCCGTTTTGATCAAGCAATAAATACAAGGTAAGTATGCTTGAGAATTTTTTTGCAAATTAAAACAGCCTCAGCGAGATATATAAAAGATAATGAGTGATCTGAGAGAACCTATGAGGATAAAAGGTATGCTAACTTTCTTTCAAAAATATAAAAAAAAACTCCAAATGACAGGATTAAGAAGAAAGGATCTTTACTCTTAACCATATATTTCCCTGACTACAGTATACAATGGATTTATACAACACCCTGCAGGTATGAAGAGAATGTTTTAAAATGTTTTCCCCAGATATTGTTCTTAACCATCCTTTTCTCGAGGATGAGTAAAAGCCTAAGTATGGGGGTATTTGTTGACGGTTCTTAAGTATCAATTTTAATTATCAAATAAACAAGAGAAAGGACCAATATGCAAACAACACCTAGAATTAGGGTTTGATCTGACAGAATTCCACGAGTTTTGTTGTTTATCTGTTTCTGCAGGGGGTTATCAGGAAATAAGGAAGAAAGGCCCACATGTCGGGATTACATAGAGATATCAACGCACCGCGCAATTTTCTACCATCTAGAAGACTCCAGAAGCCACGGGAAGGAAGCGGAGGCCGAACGGAGCCAGGCCCTAGGCGCCCGCCCAGTTGACCTGGGGCCCGCCCCCATGCAGAGTTGGATCAGGACTCTCTTTCGGGACTAATCTTCACCGACCTAAAGGATCAAGGATAACCGTCAAATCAATGTCGGTTTGATCCAACGGCTCACGTTCACTTGAGGGCACTATAAAACCAGACCCCCTGGCCCCTGGAGGAGACAAAGTTCATCATAGAGTTGAGAGGAGCCCTTGAAGGAATACCTCTCCTCTAAATAAAATTTCTTTTTAGGCTTAGCAACCAATGTGAGTAGAAATAGATCTTCTAGTTTCTACTAGATTGAGAGAGATAGAGTGGAGGTGTAGATCGGAGGAAGCCCGACCTGTCGATGTCTACTCCGTGCTTGTACCTGCGAGATCAAGTTCTCCTAACCCGAAGCTTGATCCTAGGATTCTTCAGTAATTCGACTTCTAAATTCTAGTAAGTTCTTGTTTTATTGTTCTTTGGTTTATGAGTTTACTTTAATCTCTTTACGTAGAGTTTAGAGTAATCATCTCTAGCGTAGACGTGGTGTTTGGGCTAGGATACTCATAGATATTCCCTGACTAGCTAGACTGTGGTAGTAGCGAGGAACGTGATATTTCCGAGTTACCTTTGCAGACCATATCTCGTTAACAGGAAGGATAGGGTTTATAGGTGCGGGTTGAACAGCCTCTGTGGTGTCTAGATTCCGTTAGCATTCCCAATAGAACAGTGGATCATCCTTACCAAGGTTAGAAAGAGACTACTACGGTTGCAGTCTTCTCTATTTATCACTCACATCGAGAAATATTCTTTGTAGCCTAAAAGGTTAGTAGTAATAGACCAGGTTAGTCAGATGCACTCTTTCCAATAGTAAGATACACTCTGGATAACTTTCCGGGTGAAGTGCTCACCGATATCCGTGCGCTTGCGGATCAATTCCTTATTGCGTTCCTAAATATCAACAGTATGTTAGGCCTGTAGACCACCGGATGGTAAGCAGAGCCAGTGTCGATGGACACACCATCACCCGCTAGATGATACACCGGGCCAACGTCGAAGGACAATTATCACTGCTAAATGGTATGTCAGGCCAGTGGTGGTAAGATACTGTCACCATCATATGGTACGCTAGACCAACCATGGCAAAAAACCGTCATCGCTAACCCGCAACCGGCGGAGATAAAAGTTGCCGATGACCGCTGACATACAGCAACAGTGGCCAAAACCATCGATAATGAGGGTTTTGGAGCCGGCAGTGTTTAGCTTTCTATAGTAGCGTATTTTGTAATTCTTTCGCTCCTTTATAGTATAGATAGATAAATATTATACAAGTTGTTGATACTTCAGGTTAATAATTTCCAAGTGAAGGATGCTTGTTGCTTTGAAAACATCACCAATGTGTGATGGTTGTTAGGAGCATGTGTATCTATTCTAGAGTTCCAAAATAGTTTGTATATTAGGCTGCCAATCTATCACAACACAGTGGTTCTTTTCTAGGTACAATTTTTTAATTCTACATGTGTACTGTCAGATTTCATATACAGCAGCTGCTCGTCCATGTCCGTGCAATCAGCACCTCTGCCAAGCCCGGGTGCTGCGCATCCCACACATTGACTGTGATGTTACCTCTTGCACGACAGAGGACCTGTAGGCTAATGATTACAAGAGCCTCAGGACCACCTCAGGTCCTAAGTTTCACTTCTAATAGGAGTGAATTTTCCACAATTCTACGGTGTTATAATTTTAGTAGTAGGCAACGTTCCTGTTGACAGTGAGGCATCTATGGTGATTTCATCAATCTCGGTGACATACTGTCCCAATCTTTGCAGATGCTCATAAGTTTAGGGTTTGCATTGTGCGTTCATAGGAGTGAGTGTTCTTGTCGGTGTTTTCCCCCGGGGGGGGTCACACCAACGAGTAAATTTGTATGCGTGCTCCCTTTCCCGGATGGTGATGCAAGAAGACACAGAGATTTATCCTGGTTCGGGCCAGAGAAGGCCCTACGTCCAGCGGGGGGGGGGGAGTTTGTATTATCTTGCACCAAAGTGCTTATACAGGGGCGAATACAAGCGTGGTATGAAGTGTGGAACTCTACTACGTATGAGTGTGGTCTTGTGTCCTGATGCCCGTTCTATTCCTGAGTCTCTCCTTTTATAGCTCCAAGGAGAGACCCAGGGTACATGCGTAGATGTTAGAGTAGGGGTCGATAGCCGCATGGAGCGCTGACCTACTCGAGGCTTCCGTACGGCATGGCCTCGAGCCGTCCCATCTTGATAGCCCGGTGATGATTACGCGTGCTCCTGCGTTCGGCCCTGCCCGCCGCCTCGCGCTGGTTCTGAGGTCGCATGCTTGTACGGTATGGCGGCGGATCCGGCGGGGTAGCTGTGGTGTTGTCAGTCGACGCCCAACTTGCCCCTAGGAAGGGACCCTGTTCGGTCGAGGGTCGGACGCCGTGTAATGTGCTGATATCTGGAGCGCTGACCTTGGAGGTCTCGAGGGGGTCCTGATTAGACGTTCCATCCTTGTTCCCTGCGTCCTGACACGCCCTTGATCGTTCGGTGGGAAGGCTGCAAAAAGAACGATGGGACAGAAGCCTCCCGTGACCCGTGTGTTAGGTGGGGAAGCGTCAGGTGCATTAAATGCCCTGGCTCTCGTGCGCGCGTCAGGCGGCGGACAGTGTCCTTGCGCTCGACGCCTCTCGGTTCGCTCGAGCCCGCTTCCGTATTCGACGGCAGTGGTCGCTCGAGCCCTGACCGATTCGCTCGACGGCATTTCCGTCTTCGAGGCTGCGACCGTCGATGGCCGCGCGTGCGTACGGATGGCCTGGTTATACGCATTGGTGAGGGTACCCCTTGTTGATACCCTCGACAGTAGCCCCCGAGTCTTCATTCGAGCGCTGGCGCTCGAGTGGAGACTTTCGTTTTTACGGTCGAGCTTCCACGGGGGCGCGCGAGCGACCCCGCAGGGGTAGCCCCCGAGCCCTCGAGGGAGTATTCAACTCCTTCGAGGGTTATTTTGCCAAAATTGCAGAAACGCTGTCAACACCCGTGGTGGAAGGTTCTGTTCGGCTTTGCCTTGCGTGGAGGTTTCGACGTACTCTCGATAGAGCGAGCGTCTTCCACCCCAGATTGAGTTCCTAGCGGGTAGTCCAAGTGAGAACCTGTGCCCCTTTCGAGGGGGTCAGCTGTAGCCCAGAGGCGTCCTCATAAAGCGGGGTCGACGTGGTCGGGGATACCGGTCTCATTCGATAGAGTCCAGCGGCTCGATGCCTCCCTTCGGGGGGATTCCTCTCGACTGTCTCGACCCCGCCTTGGACATCGCCAGCGAGTCCTCGAGGCGGGCCTCGATTTTCGACCGCTCGCTGGGGATCCCTGACTCTTGGTGCTCGAGATCGGCTGTCGAACCCTTTCGACGGGCCAGCCATCGACCTCTCGAGACTATCCTGGGCGCATACCTTGGCTTACAAAGTAAGGAAACTGCCGTGCCGGTTCGTCTTTCTGCCCGTTGGGCGCACCTTTTGAGGTAAGTGACGTTGCGACACTGTATCGGCGTGGAATTCGGAGCGTCTGGCCTGTGTGGAGAGAAAGGACCGTTAGACGGCGCATTTATGGGAGGGAGTTACCTTATTTCTCGGATCTGTCCGTTGGCGGACTGCTGCCTATAAATACGTCGTGGCGTCGCCGCCGTTCCTCTCCCTTCCGCCTTCTCGCTTTTATTCTCTCGTCGCCTTTGCTTTCTCGCCGTCTCACGCGCACACGCCTCCTCGAGCTGTAGTGAATCTACCGTCCCTCCAGCCGACATGCCTGTAAGACTCGTCGCCGCCGACGACTGGCGCCCGTCGTCGATGATGGAGCACCGGTTGTTAGAGCTTGAGAAAGAGGGACTGCTGCGCCGCCGTACCTCGCTATCGTCGCCAGTGTGGATCGCGCCGCCAGCGAGTCACAGGAGGCCTCAGCCGCCCGAGGGCTACGTGGTGTCGTTCGCCAAGTTCCACTGCCACGGTCTGGGCGTGCCCCCGAGCCGCTTCATGCGGGCCCTCTGCTTCCATTATGGGGTGGAGCTCCAGCACTTCTCTCCGAATGCCATCACCGTAGCGGCGGTCTTCGCCGCCGTATGTGAGGGTTACTTGGGGATGATGCCGCACTGGGAGCTGTGGCTCCACCTCTACAGGGGCGAGCTTTTCCATGCCCCCACCGGAACCACGGGCGTAAGGGAACCCGTGCGGGCGGGATGCCTCAATCTGGTGCAGAAGACGGGGAAGACGGACAGGCCGCGGGAGTACATCCCGGTAGGGTTATCGACCAACCACGCCGGCTGGGACTCCCAGTGGTTTTATCTGCGGAACGATGACAACCTCCTGCCTTCCTACTCGGGCCGTCTGATCATGGAGCGTCCAGCGGATTGGACATACGGCGTCGTCCAAGCTCATCAATCTCGGCTCGACCCCCTCCTCGACGCCCTGAAGAAGCTTCGCCAGGAGGGTTTGACCGCCGCTCTCGTCCTCTCGGCCGTCCATCACCGGAGAGTTCTCCCTTTGATGTCTCGACCGTTGAGGATGGACGAGATGGGCCCTGGTGTCTCATCTCGGGACCTTGAGGCGTGTCGGATGTCCAACGAGGCTCCGGCGGACGACGAAGTCGCGGCCCGAGTCAGGGCTGCAATTGCCGGTGATTTTCAGCCGGAGCATGTTAACGGCTTCCCCATGAGACCTGACGCAGGCTCGATCGATCTGGTACGCCTTCTTCTTGCGCGCAGCCTCGATTCTGGGTTTCCTTTCTCCCCTCTCTTTTTTCTAAGTCTACCTTAGTTTTGGCAGGGTCGGATTGATGTCCGGTCCTCGAGGCCTCCGGTAAAGGAGGACGAGGTCGATCGTGACAAACGGCGCCAATCTGCCGAAAAGCTAAAGTCTGCGAAGGACTCTGCGAAGAAGGGGGAGAAGAAGAAAAACCTCTACCGCCAAGCATTAGAGGCGCGTCGAGCCAAATCCAGGCAGAGGGGGGAGCCTGAGGAAGAATCCCCTAACGATGATGACGAGGACAGCGACGACTCCGAGGGGATGGCGTCGCGCCTCGATCGGATTCTCGAGGGCCCGCCTCGAGGTGACGTCGACGCCCCCCGAACGGAGGTGCCTGAGGAGGGTCCGAGCGGATCTCGTCGCCCCCGGGCCGACACCCCTCCCGCGCCCAAGGCGGGCCAAGACGCACCGCGCCCTCCCCCGGTGCCCAGGGAGAGCAGTCTGGCTAGGCCCCAGGCGTCGGGGCCACTAACTCGTGGTCGCGCCGCGGCCTCTGAGAAAGGAGATGTCGGCCGTAGGAGCGCCAGTCCCGGCGCCCGCCAGGCGGGGACCGACGTGCCTAAGCCAGCGCCTGCCCTCGAGGGGCCTGGAGCCCCGACGCGGGGTGGCTCGAGGCCCACTGGTCGGGGTGGTGGAAGGCGAGCCGTTCTCCCTGTGGGGTAAGCCTTTTTGATGTTGCAGTTTTTGTCTTCCCATTCTTCCACCTTTCCTCATATGCCAACCTTTTCTCAGGCTGAAGCGGACCCTTGAGCAGGCCCAACCGTCCATGGCAAAGAAGCTCAGAACGGGTGCCGCCTCCAAGGAACCAGGTTCGTAGTTTATTTCTGCGCGTTGCGATGTTCCTGTGTCGGTTATCATAACGTCTGACCCTTACCCTTTGTTTCGTAGGCTCCTCCAGCTCCCAACCTCCAGCCGGCGTCGAGAGGGCTCCGTCTCGTCCCGCGCCTACTCCGTTGCCGCCGACTCGTGATGAGGCGCCCCAGACGCAAGCGTCAGAGGGAGCCCCCGAGCCCCCACGATTGGGGGTCGAGGGGGAACCCATCACCATCAGCGATACGTCCGATGGTAACGAAGCGTCTGGGGGCGCTCGCCCTATGGAGGAGGAAGCGTCGACCCCCAACGTCGCGGGATCGACTCCCTGGCCCGCCGGCCTCCGCACCCTCGAGGAGCAGAGGAAGAAGAGGGAGGAGGATGAACAGCGGGAGCACGAGGCGGCGCGGCGGCCACGGGAGCATGAGGCACAGCAACAGCAGCAACAACAACAGCAGCAGCAACAGCAACAGCAGCAGCAGCAACAGCAACAACAGCAGCAACCACCGCAGCAGCAACTGCAGCAGCGGCAGGCGGGCCAAGAGGAGGGACCGCTCGAGCCTCCGCCCCAAGGTTCGGCCCAGCCAGTGCTACCGGAGCCGCAAGAGCTCGGCGAGGAGGAGGACCTACCGGTGTACGGCCCCCCAACCCCGGCGTGGCTCCTCCCGGGGGCACCGGCTGCGATCCGGGCAGAGCCGGGGCGTGCGGACGGAGTGGTGGCGCTCGCCTGCCTGAAGCGCACGCCTCTCGACGCCGAGTCTGATATCAAGAGGACAATTTACGGCATGGACGGGATCGCTCCAGGGTTCCTCCGGGAACGTCGGGCATGGGAGGACCGCTTTCCTTCCGAGGAGGATGAAATTGGGGCATCGGGGACCAAGGATGGAACCTGGAAGACGGTGGACGACGACGGACGGTTCCCATGCCTCGTCAACCTGTTCCTGCGCCATGGGGGCTCCCTCGAGACCGTCGAGGGCCTCATCCGCGGCGTTAAGGCGCGGGCTGACCGGGAGATGGAGCATTGGTGCCCCGACCGCATCCGTATCCGGGCCTCCCACGACCCGTCTTAGCCCGACATCTTCCTCGACGATCGGAAGGAAGCGGAGAAGTGGGAACACGTCGAGGAGCTCCGCCTTTGGATGAAGCATGTGGTGGGGCTCCTCTCGGACGTTATCAACAACGGGCTCGACCCGGCTTATTTCGTAAGTGTTTCTCGAACTCCAATCCTCATGGTGCTTTCAGGTTTCTGTATTCTAATCCATCCGACTCTTGATTCGCAGGATATGAAAGAGACCTCCCGCATCAAGTCCAGCTTCATACACGCCACGAGGGGCGGTTGGGAGCAGCTCCCCCTCCTCAAGGATCAACTCCTCGAGTCGCCGGAAAAGCTCCTTAAAGCTTACAAAGATCTCATAGCGCTTGAGGAGGAGAAGAAGGCGAGGGAGGCTGCCCTGGCTGAGGCCCGAGAGGCCTCGAAGAAGGCGGAGGAGGAGACGATGCAGCTACGGGAGCGGGCTCTTACGGTCGAGGAAGCCGCGTCCAGAGCCCGGGAGGAGGCCCTGTCCTACAAGAGCGTTATCACGGATCTAGACAAGGAGAAGGGCCTCCTTAAATCCGACCTGGACTCTCTCCGAGAGTCCTTCCGAAAGAAGAAGGTGGAGCACGTGAACGGCGAGGTCGCCAGGGGCGCCGCGGAGGAAGCCAAGAAGAAGGCCCTCGAAGATCTCGAGGCGGAGCGGGCTCGATCCCGCAGTCTCTCTAACGACGTCGAGCGTCTGAAGGGAGAATTGCTGGAGAAGAGTGGGGCCATTGCTCAGGCTGGCAAGGCGATGGAGGATCTCCGCGATGCCAACACCGAGCTGGCACGCTCCAACAAAGAGATCGAGGGGGCCAACACCAGGCTGGTCGGCGAGAACACGGCCCTCGAGGAGACCGTACGTGGTATGTTTCCTCTATCAGATTTCTTTTTCCGAGGTGTGCTTAGTTTTTCCTAAGGTTTCTTTGTATTGGCTTTTACAGGGCTCAAGGACGAGCTCCTGGCCGCCCAAGCCGAGGCTCGCAACGCCAAGGCTCAGCTCGAGGCGGAGGTTGCTTTGAACCGTCGAGTACGGACGGCGATAAGTGATCTCTCGACCTCTTGGGAGGTCGAGCCTATGGATGAGTCGAGGGAGGACGCTCGAGGCGACGCCCTGGTCGACCAGTTGTGCTACATAGGCGCGACGCTGCGAGATCGGGTGCGGGACGCCCTCCATATCGGGGTGAAGCGGGCGATGGCGGTTGTCTGCTCGGGCTTCTCCTACGACATGGAGGTGGTGTCCCATGGCTTCGTCACCGACATCTCTAAGACCGACGCGGAGAACGAGGAGAGGCTCCATGCCTTGATCGACGACGCGGAGGCTCCTGGGGAAAGGTTGGCCAAGCTTTTCGAGCCTGAGGTGCTCCCTCCTGAGGCTAGCTCGGGCGGAGGCGAGGGCGGTGAGGATCGTGCCGCGGACTAAGGCCTGCGAGCCTGCTCAGGGCGCCTGAGGCCCCTTGTACAATACTTTGTGAATTCTGTGGTTAACTGATGCTGTATCACTTTCGTAATTGTCAGATGCTTATTTTGTCTTTCCGCTTGATGCTTTCGTCTCTCTTTGCGCCTACGTTTGTATCCCTTGCTCGATTTTTCGTAAAAGACCACCTCGATCACTTCAATGGTGGGGAAGCGAGTAGAGTTTCCGTAGCCCGGGGGCGTAGGAGTTGTCTAGCTCGTTGTCCCTCGGCCTTTGAGGGGCTCGAGGTGCCTTAGCAACTTGAACCGTGCAAGGTTTACTATGTAAGAAAAGAAAACTTCTCGGTTTTTTCGATACTCGGGGGGGGGGGGTGTCGTCCCCCTGGTAGCCCCCGAGGGGGTGCTGACTATGATGGGTCATAGTCGGCGCCCCCTTCTAACGTCGAGATCGTGATTTATTAATCTTCTCGGCGCAAAGAAAGAAGAATTGTTTCGAGGGAAAGACTTTATTTATTCATTCATTCGTTTACAAAGTCTTGGTACAAAACGTAAGCAGGAACATAAGTTTAGAACTTCTAGGGGTAGAATCGACGTAGCTGTTCGATGTTCCATGCGTTGGTGAGAATTGCCCCCTTTTCGTCCGCTAGCTTGTACGTTCCCGGCTTTAGGACCTCGGCTACCACGTACGGACCTTCCCAAGGCGGAGTCAGCTTGTGGCGTCCCTGATTGCTTTGCCGGCGTCATAGGACTAGGTCACCCACGTTGAGGTCCCTCTTGCGCACATGCTTGTCGTGGTAGCGTCGAAGCCTTTGCTGATATCTGGCAGAGTTGAGGAGGGCCATGTCTCTAGCCTCCTCAAGTTGGTCGACCGCGTTTTCTTGAGTCTCTTTGTTCGATTGCTCGTTGTAGGCCTTGAGTCGAGGTGACCCATACTCGAGGTCTGTGGGCAGGATAGCCTCAGAGCCGTAGACTATGAAGAACGGGGTGTATTTTGTGGCCTTGCTTGGTGTTGTCCTAAGGCTCCATAGGATTGAGGAAAGCTCCTCGACCCATTTTTTGCCGAATTTCTTCAATCTATTGTAGATCCTTGGCTTGAGTCCTTGCAAAATCATGCCGTTGGCACGCTCGACTTGGTCGTTAGTTCGAGGGTGGGCTACTGCAGACCAGTTCACACGGATGTGATGCCGATCGCAGAAGTCCAAGAACTTTTTGCCGGTGAATTGGGTGCCGTTGTCGGTGATGATGACATTGGGGATCCCAAACCGATGGATAATGTCGGTGAAGAAAAGGACGGCCTGCTCGGAGCGGATGTTGGTGATGGGTCGAGCCTCGATCCATTTGGAGAACTTGTCAATGGCCACCAGCAAATGGGTGAATCCTCCTTTTGCCTTTTGTAGAGGTCCTACTAAATCGAGCTCCCACACCGCAAACGACCAGGTAATGGGGATCATCTGAAGAGCGTGGGCAGGCAGATGCGTCTGCTTGGCGTAGAACTGACACCCGTGACATGATCTTACGAGCTCGATGGCGTCCGCCACGGCCGTTGGCCAGTAGAAGCCTTGTCGAAAAGCGTTCCCTACAAGGGTCCGTGGAGCGGCGTGGTGACCGCAAGCCCCCGAGTGCAGGTCATCGAGGAGTTTTCGGCCTTCTTCCACAGTGATGCAACGTTGCAAGACCCCCGTCGGGCTCCATCGATATAGCTCGTTGTCTTCGCCATAGATCACATATGATTTGGCCCGCCGAGCGATACGACGAGCTTCTGACCTGTCTTCTGGCAACTCGCCGCGGATAAGGCAGTCGAGGAACGGTGTGCGCCAATCGAATGGTCGGCCTGGTCGTCGTTCTATCTCCATCATTGCTTCCACCATCAAGAGCGTATCGACAGCGTTGGTCGGTTGGGCGGTGGTGGCGTCGACGCCAGCCCCCGTGCCTAGGTCGACGGATGGCTCATGAAGATCTTTTGAGAATGCATCAGGCGGCACCGTGCCTCTGGTCGATGCGATCTTGGCGAGTTCGTCGGCTGCCTCGTTGTAGCGTCGAGCGACATGGACAAGCTCGAGACCGTGGAACCTGTCTTCGAGTCGGCGGACCTCCTTGCAGTACGCTTCCATTTTTGGGTCGTGGCAGCTCGAGGTTTTCATTACTTGGTCGATGACGAGTTGGGAGTCTCCTCGGACGTCGAGGCGTCGGACTCCTAACTCGATAGCGATCTTGAGACCGTTGACCAGGGCCTCATATTCTGCGACATTGTTTGATGCGGCAAAATGAATCCTGATTACATACCTCATGTGGACGCCTAAGGGTGAGATGAACAGCAGGCCGGCCCCGGCCCCAGTTTTCATGAGTGACCCGTCGAAATACATTGTCCACAGCTCCGCCTGGACCTGAGTCGGGGGAAGCTGGGAGTCCGTCCATTCCGCGACGAAGTCTACCAGGGCTTACGATTTGATGGCCTTCCGAGGCGCGTAAGTGAGAGTCTCACTCATGAGCTCGACCGACCATTTTGCTATTCTTCCCGTGGCCTCTTTGCTCTGGATTATTTCTCCTAAAGGGAAAGACGAAACCACCGTGATGGGGTGACCGAGGAAGTAATGCTGCAGCTTGCGGCGGGCAAGGATTACGGCGTAGATAAGCTTCTGGATTTGGGGATAACGCGTCTTGGTCTCCGAAAGCACCTCGCTGACGAAATAGACTGGCCTTTGGACCGGCAGCGCATGACCCTCCTCTTGTCTTTCGACCACCACCGCCGCGCTGACGACCTGGGTCGTCGACGCGACGTAGAGGAGCAGCGGCTCCGCAGGTTGAGGTGGAACCAGGACTGGGGTCGAGGTCAGCGTCTTCTTCAGCCTTTCGAGTGCTTCCTCGGCCTCGGGGGTCCAAGAAAAACGCTCGACCTTCTTTAGAAGTCGATATAATGGTAATGCCTTTTCTCCTAGTCTCGAGATGAAACGGCTCAGAGCCGCCAGGCACCCCGTGACTCTCTGTACACCCTTGATGTCTCGGATCGGCCCCATTTTCGTGATGGCCGAGACTTTCTCGAGGTTGGCCTCGATGCCGCGCTGTGAAACGATGTAACCTAGGAGCATGCCTCGAGGCACACCGAAAACGCACTTCTCGGGATTGAGCTTGATCCGGCTGGTGTGTAGGCAGCTAAAGGCAATCTCGAGGTCCTGGATCAGGTCTCCTCGTCGCTTTGACTTGACGACAATGTCGTCGACGTAGGCCTCGACCGTGGACCCTATATGTTCGCCAAACACGTGGAGCATGCAACGTTGATACGTGGCTCCCGCGTTTCGAAGCCCGAATGGCATGGTCACGTAGCAATACATCCCAAAAGGCGTGATGAAAGAGGTCGCGAGCTGGTCGGACTCCTTCATTTTTATTTGGTGGTAACCAAAATATGCATCAAGGAAAGAAAGGGTTTCACATCCCGCGGTAGAATCGACAATCTGATCAATGCGTGGCAATGGAAAGGGAACTTTTGGACATGCTTTATTCAGACTAGTATAATCGACACACATCCTCATTTTCCCATTCTTTTTCTTAACTAATACAGGGTTTGCTAACCAGTCAGGATGATGGACCTCCTTGATGAATCCAACCGTCAAAAGCTTGTGGACTTCCTCGCCAATGATCTTGCGCTTCTCCTCGTCGAATCGGCGCAACCACTGCTTCACTGGCTTGGAACCGGCTCGAATCTCCAAGGAGTGCTCGGCGACTTCCCTCAGTATGCCTGGCATGTCCGAGGGACTCCATGCAAACATGTCGGCATTTGCACGGAGAAAGTCGACGAGCACAGCTTCCTATTTGGGGTCGAGGTCGGTGCTGATCGTCAGCACTTTGCCGTCGGAGTTGTTGGTGTCGAGCGGGATCTTCTTGGTTCCTTCCGCCGCCTCAAAGCTGCCCGCGTGGCGCTTAGGCTCTGGAGCCTCAGCGGCCAGGGCCTCGAGCTTCGCGACGAGCTCGGTGGAGTTCTCGACCGCCTCCCCATACTCGACGCACTCGACGTCGCACTCGTACGCGTGCTCGAAAGAGGAACTGACAGTGATGACACCTTTGGGACCGGGCATCTTCAGCTTCAAGTAGGTGTAGTTGGGTATAGCCATGAACTTGGCGTAGCCCGGGCGCCCGATGATGGCGTGGTACGTGCCTCGAAACCCAACCACCTCGAAGGTGAGGGTCTCCTTCCTGAAGTTGACCGCCGTGCCGAAGCAGACCGGTAAGTCAATCCGACCTACTGGCAGCGCCTTTTTTCCTGGCACGACGCCATGGAACCCGCCGGCACTTGGTTGGAGCTTCCCTCTATCTATGCCGAGGAGGTCAAGGGTCTCGAGGTAGATGATGTTGAGGCTGCTACCGCCATCCATCAGCACTTTCGAGAGCCGGGTGTTGACGATGATGGGGTCGACGACGAGCGGGTAGACGCCTGGGGCGACTACCTTGTTGGGGTGGTCTTCTCGGTCGAAAGTGATAGGAGTGCTTGACCAGCTAAGGTATTGGGGCACCGCCATTCTTGCTGCAAAGACTTCGCGACGCTCCCTTTTGCGCTGCCTCGTGGTCAACTGAGTCGAGGGCCCGCCATAGATCATGTAGCAGTCGTGGACGGCGGGGAAGCCGTCGTCATCTTTGTTGTCCTCCTTGCTGCCAGCCTTCTCTTTCTTGGAGTCATCACGCGTATCTTTTTTGAACCCCTGACCGTCGAAATGCTTTCTCAGCATACGACAGTCCTTGAGCTTGTGGTTGGCGCCTCCCTTATGGTAAGGGCACGGCTCCTCCAACATCTTGTCAAAGATGCCTCCATCCGGAGGGCCTCAAGGCTTCTTTCGATCCATGGCGGCGACAAGGTTGTCATCGGAATCTTCCTGGTGGAACTGTCGCACTTTCTGCTTCTTTTTGTTTTTCTTGAGGCCTCGACTGGGGGTCCCATCTTCGTTGATGGGCTGCTTGCCTTTCCTTCCTTCCGAGCTGAAGAAGGCGCCGACTGCCTCCTCCCCTGCCGCGTAGTTGGCTACTACGTCCATCAGCTCGTCGACGGTCTGAGGTCGATTGCGACCTAATTCCCGCACCAAGTCTCGACTGGTGGTGCCCGAGACAAACGCCAAGATGACGTCGTGGTCAGGGATGTGCGGCAGCTCAGTGCGCTGCTTCGAGAAGCGCCGAGCATACTCCCGAAGAGTTTCTCCTGACTTCTGCTTGCACTTGCTGAGGTCCCATGAGTTCCCTGGTCGTATGTAGGTCCCTTTGAAGTTACCCTCGAAGACTCTGACCAGATCAACCCAGTTGTGGATCTGATTGGCAGGGAGTTCCTCGAGCCATCGACGGGCGGTGTCGGAGAGGAAAAGGGGTAGCTGTCTGATGATGGCTCGATCATCACCTCGAGCGCCACCTAGCTGACAGGCCAGCCTGAAGTCGGCCAGCCACAACTCTGGTTTGGTCTCTCCATTGTACTTCGCGATGCTGGTCGGGGGTCGAAATGGATTGGGCAGGGGCGTGCTGCGGATCGCCCTACTGAACACCCGTGGGCCTGGTGGCTCGGGGGCCACCCGGTCCTCGTCGCTGTCGTATCTCCCACCGCGATGCGCGCTATAACCGCGCTCTTCCGCGTCTCCGTGCCGGCGGCGTCGATTTTCTTTGATGTCGTGCCGTGCGTCGTGTCGACGTTGACCGTCGACGGGGAGGATGAGAGCGGTCTTTCTACCTCGAGGGGGAGGTTGTTGTTGGACTGACACCTCCTCTTCATTTAGAGGCTGTTCGTCGCGCTTCTCCGTGGCAGCTCCTCGCCGTCGAGACGCCGAACTTTCGGCTTGTTGAACCGCCGCCACCTGGAGCAATGTCTGTACCTCATCTCGAATGCGTCGGGCCTGGGAATTCGACGGCTCTGGCATGTTACGTAGCAGCATCGTCGCTGCCACTACATTCTGGCCTGCTCGAGGGAAACGGATGACAGGTTGCTCTGGCTCTGAGTCGCCGACGATCTGTCGATGTACCTCTCGAGCGCGTCTGCGGACACTTCCGCCCGGCGGGTAGGGCAGGTCTTGCTCGAGGATTTGCTCGAGCAGGACGAGGCGCTCGCGGTCTTCGTCGAGCTTCATCTTGAGCTCCCGCAGCTGCGCGAGCTGCGCGGTTCTGTCTTCCTGAGGAGGGGGGTCGACCTGTCCGTCGCTCCCAGGCGTCCTGGGGTCTTCTCGCGCCGCGGGGGCTCGACCTCCCGCAGCAGCATCCCGGGTCTCGTCAGTAGTTTCTACCGCCCCGTCGATGTGATAGCATTCCCTCGTAGGGTCATAGCTGTCCGTCTCGGAGTCGGAGTCCGGTTCGGCGGCGTAGAAACACCCACGTCCTTCCTCCAGCAATCGTTGCCTGAGGGAGGTGATCGAGTATCGTCCGGGGCCTAGACGACGGAGGCCTTGTACTCGGGAAAGGTCCGGCAGCTCGGACGCCGACCGCCACGCTTCAGAGCTACGTGGGAGGACCATTGGTCTTTCTACGTACGTCTGGGCGTTTGGGCATATCGTCCTGGCGAGCGACGCCGCGGCGTTGTCCAATCCGAACGGCAGTGCCGCTCTTGGAGTGAACAACCCGTGTGGAAGTAGCCTAGCAGCGGTGGGGGAGAGCGCGCGAGACGTGTCACCTCCCGTCGTCGCGCGGTGCTGAGCCGTCGCGCTTGTTGCTCCGTCCCACGGTGCCGCCGACTTGTGGCCTACGCCCTGCCTCGCACGAGTTGTTGGTCGTGCTGAAGCAGAGGGGCCGCGGTGGTGCTGTCCGCGCCTCTTCTTAGGCGGGGAGGCGTGGTGGTGAGGGCGTCTCGGGGCCTTCAACCGTGCTGGCGTAACGCGGGCTCCTCCTGGTCCTTTGACTGAGAGCAAGATCATGTCGTAGCCGGAGCCCGTAGACATGAACTCGAGACTCCCGAACCAAATCACCGTGGAGCACGGAAACGGTGAGGCAAGAGTAGCCATCCGGAAAGGAGTGGGAAATCGATGAAAAACACGCAGGACCCCTACCTGGCGCGCCAACTGTCGGTGTTTTCCCCACGGGGGGTCACACCAACGAGTAAATTTGTATGCGTGCTCCCTTTCCCGGATGGTGATGCAAGAAGACACAGAGATTTATCCTGGTTCGGGCCAGAGAAGGCCCTACGTCCAGCGGGGGGGGAAAGTTTGTATTATCTTGCACCAAAGTGCTTATACAGGGGCGAATACAAGCGTGGTATGAAGTGTGGAACTCTACTACGTATGAGTGTGGTCTTGTGTCCTGATGCCCGTTCTATTCCTGAGTCTCTCCTTTTATAGCTCCAAGGAGAGACCCAGGGTACATGCGTAGATGTTAGAGTAGGGGTCGATAGCCGCATGGAGCGCTGACCTACTCGAGGCTTCCGTACGGCATGGCCTCGAGCCGTCCCATCTTGATAGCCCGGTGATGATTACGCGTGCTCCTGCGTTCGGCCTTGCCCGCCACCTCGCGCTGGTTCTGAGGTCGCATGCTTGTACGGTATGGCGGCGGATCCGGCGGGGTAGCTGTGGTGTTGTCAGTCGACGCCCAACTTGCCCCTAGGAAGGGACCCTGTTCGGTCGAGGGTCGGACGCCGTGTAATGTGCTGATATCTGGAGCGCTGACCTTGGAGGTCTCGAGGGGGTCCCGATTAGACGTTCCATCCTTGTTCCCTGCGTCCTGACACGCCCTTGATCGTTCGGTGGGAAGGCTGCAAAAAGAACGATGGTACAGAAGCCTCCCGTGACCCGTGTGTTAGGTGGGGAAGCGTCAGGTGCATTAAATGCCCTGGCTCTCGTGCGCGCGTCAGGCGGCGGACAGTGTCCTTGCGCTCGACGCCTCTCGGTTCGCTCGAGCCCGCTTTCGTATTCGACGGCAGTGGTCACTCGAGCCCTGACCGATTCGCTCGACGACATTTCCGTCTTCGAGGCTGCGACCGTCGATGGCCGCGCGTGCGTACGGATGGCCTGGTTATACGCATTGGTGAGGGTACCCCTTGTTGATACCCTCGACAGTTCTTGTATTTTAAGTATCTACATTGTACCGTGTCATCACAAAAAGTAACAAGTGGGGTTGTTCTAAGAGCATCTCCAAGAGTATCCTATTTTTTCAACCCAATTATGTAGTTTTGCAACACATAAAAAGTTATCACGAGAAAAAAAGAAGGTCATCTCCAAGAGTTTTGAGTAATCTATCCACTCCTTTAAGAAAAGATAATTTTATATGAGAAATCCTATACTATTTTTAAATAATCATTACCAATTTTATATATTTTTCTCTCTCGTACATTTGCATCAGAAATCCTTTCCTACTCTCTATTCTTTCCCACACCATTCCACGTGTAGAAGACGGCACGCGGAAGACCTATGTGTATGACAAATGTTGCGCACATTTGTACACATGATGCCGGCTTATTTGCCAGTGTAACACCCAAAATTTGATTTGTAATTAATAGGATTTAATTTGTTTTATTTAAGTATTTTTGTGAGCATTTGAATCTAGCAAATAAATAATTTTGTGAAAATTAAAATTCATCATAAGTTTAGAAACATGATTTTGCATTCATGCTAGAGCATGGTGTTTTTGTGTGTTGTTTCTGTTTTTATTTTATTTGTTTTTGCATTCAAAATTCTCTTTCGAAAAAGGCTTTGGAAAAATAAAATGGAAAAAAAGAAGCCAGCGCTGCCGCAGGAGGCGGCCCAGCCAGCCCCCCCCCTCGGCCTGTTTTCCTTTCCCCCCCGCCTCGGCCCAGGAGTCGGCCCAACCGCGCTGATCCCCCTCCTCCCTTTTCTTTCTCTGGCTGGCGAGCAGGCCCCATCCCTTCTCTCTCTGCCGCACTGGCCCCACACGTCAACCCTCCTCCTTCCTCCCTGCCGTGCTCGAGTAGGAAACGGTCCCTCACCGAATCGAATCCGTGGAGTCTGATTTCCTTGCCTAACGCGAAATCCGACCTCTATAAAACCCCAGCGTCGCCCCCGTGTGTTGTTTTCCATCCCCGACGCAAGCTTAGGGCCCTAGCCGCACCTGTCGAGGTGTCCCGGGATCTCACCGTGTCGAGCTCCATCCGTCGCCGAGGCACGCCCTCCCTGCCTCCTCTTTGCTCGAGTGAAGTGTTGTGGTGAGTTCGCGTGAAGCCCCTCTATGTTTCCATGTACTCGGTTCTGCTTTTGGTGCACAGAATCGAGAAATCAGCGGCGCCGGAGAGCTTCAAGGGCTCCGGCCATGGCACCACCGCGCCGGAGCTAACAGCCGGCGGCCGGCCGCCGCCCTTTTCACCTTGGTTGGATCGTGACCGTCGGATCGACATCTAAGGGCCGAAAATAAAACATACCCCTTCGGTAGCGTTTTTCATAAAGAGCCCCTGGAGATTTCGGTATTAAACCCGCCATCCCTTGGTGCCCGCGAGAAATACGCTTTCTATTTCAGAAAACGTAAACAGCTCGGCTTAAGTCAGAAATACGCTTTCACTATTCACAGAATTGCCACTTGAATTGTTTTGCTTATAAAATGCTCGTTTTAACTCCGTTTTTGTCCATTCAAATTTTGTTAGACTCATAATTAAGGGCTCTACATGTTAGTAGTATTTATTCACTGTTTTGAAACCTTTTATTTCTGCAGTAGCATTTAATTAATTATTTCTCTATAGGAAATCTTAGAAAATTCATAACTTTACCGTTTTAATTCCGGTTTTTGTGAACCTTACATTTGTGTGATCGTAGCGCTGCGTAGAATATTTTCATAAACTTTTATCTTTGATTTCTCACTGTTGGTGTAATGTTCTAATTATAGCTTGTTTGCTTCGTGTATGTTGTCTCCGTTTGTTTGTGTGTTGATGATCGATGATCGAGTTTAGTTGGTGAACAATTCGTGGTGAACAAGAGTACTTCAGTGATCAAGATCAGAGCCTTGGACAACTAGTAAGACTAGCAAGATCATCAAGAGCAATTGGATCAAGGCAAGTATAGCATTTGGATTTTATTTCTGTGACCATGATCCTGTGGCTAGATTAATGTTAAGTAATAAATGATAAAAATGACATTTTAGCAACTTGATGATTTGCCTGTACGTGATCACCCGGGATAACAGTGCAACCATGAGGGCTATAATGGCTCTGGCTTTAGCTCAGTATGAGGACCTTTTTCTAGCTTGTTAGCGGTTACCTTAAATGGCGTAAGAATGGCTAGACAGGTTGGGTATAGTGTGGCCTCTGTCCGTGTGTATAGGCTGCGGGTTATGTGCCATGGAAGGGGGCTCTATATCTGCCTGCCGAGTGAATCTAATGGCCCTAACTTGTTAGACGAAACCTTTGAAAGACTTCATAGTGATCCCTGCCGACCTCCCTAGGAAGGGGGTTAAGAGACTTGCAACCTCGGGCGAAAGGGTAAATCATGACTCATGGGTAAAGATGTACAACCTCTGCAGAGTGTTAAAAACTAGTATACTAGCCGAGCTCACGGTCAGGCTCACTTCTTGCCAGTCAAAACCACCGATTCAGGAGCTCGATTAGCAGAGTTGTATATGGAGCGGATAGTTTGTTTGCATGGAGTGCCTAAGAAGATTGTATCTCTCAGTTTACCTCTACTTTTTGGAAAGCAGTGCATGATTCCTTGGGGACAAAGTTAAATTTTAGTACAGCATATCTTCCGCAGACAGATGGACAGACTAAGAGGATCAGTCAGATACTGGAGGATATGTTAAGAGCTTGTGCTTTGCAGTATGGAACCAGTTGGGATAAGAGTTTGCCATATGCAGAGTTTTCCTACAACAACAGTTATCAGCAAAGTCTTAAAATGGCACCGTTTGAAGCATTATATGGTCGTAAGTGTAGAACAACTTTGTTTTGGAATCAAACTGGAGAGACTCAGGTGTTTGGTACGGATATGCTTAGACATGCAGAACAACAAGTGCGGACTATTCGGGATAACTTGAGAGTTGCTCAATCTCGTCAGAAAAGTTATGCAGATACACGTAGGAGAGAACTAGCTTTCGAGGAAGGTGATTATGTCTATCTGAAAGTGTCACCTATGCGGAGTGTGAAGAAGTTTAATATGAAAGGAAAGCTAGCTCCAAGGTATGTTGGCCCCTTTAAAGTTTTGCAAAGGTGTGGAGAAGAAGCGTATCAGTTAGAGTTGCCTGAAAGTTTATCTGGTGTGCATGATGTGTTCCATGTGTCACAACTTAAGAAGTGTTTGCGTGTACCTGAGGAGCAAATACCACTGGAAGAGATTTTTGTTAAAGGTGATCTCACTTATGAAGAGTATCCGGTCAGAATATTGGAGACAGCTGAGAGAGTCACCAGAAGTCGGGTTATTAGAATGTGCAAAGTGCAGTGGAATCGGTATTCAGAAGTAGAGGCCACTTGGGAAAGAGAGGATGATGTGAGAAAATCATACTCATATTTGTTTGAGTAAGTTCCGCTCAATCTCGAGGACGAGATTCTTTTAAGGGGGTAGAGTTTGTAACACCCAAAATTTGATTTGTAATTAATAGGATTTAATTTGTTTTATTTAAGTATTTTCGTGAGCATTTGAATCTAGCAAATAAATAATTTTGTGAAAATTAAAATTCATCATAAGTTTAGAAACATGGTTTTGCATTCATGCTAGAGCATGGTGTTTTTGTGTGTTGCTTCTGTTTATATTTTATTTGTTTTTGCATTCAAAATTCTCTTTGGAAAAAGGCTTTGGAAAAATAAAATAGAAAAAAAAGAAGCCAGCGCTGCCATAGCAGGCGGCCCAGCCAGCCCCCCCTCGGCCTGTTTCCCTTCCCCCCCCCCGCCTCGGCCCAGGAGTCGGCCCAACCGCGCTCATCCCCCTCCTCCCTTTTCTTTCTCTAGTTGGCGAGCAGGCCCATTCCTTCTCTCTCTGCCGCACTGGCCCCACACGTCAGCCCTCCTCCTTCCTCCCTGCCGTGCTCGAGTAGGAAACGATCCCTCACCGAATCGAATCCGTGGAGCCTGATTTCCTTGCCTAACGCGAAATCTGACCTCTATAAAACCCCTAGCGTCGCCCCCGTGTGTTGTTTCCCATCCCCGATGCAAGCTTAGGGCCCTAGCCGCACTTGTCGAGGTGTCCCAGGATCTCACCGTGTCGAGCTCCATCCGCCGCCGAGGCACGCCCTCCCTGCCCCCTCTTCGCTCGAGTGAAGTGTGGTGGTGAGTTCGCGTGAAGCCCCTCTATGTTTCCATGTACTCGGTTCTGCTTTTGGTGCACAGAATCGAGAAATCAGCGGCGCCAGTGAGCTTCAAGGGCTCCGGCCATAGCGCCACCGCGCCGGAGCTAACAGCCGGCGGCCGGCCGCCGCCCTTTTCACCTTGGTTGGATCGTGACCGTCGGATCGACATCTAAGGGCCGAAAATAAAACATACCCCTTCGGCAGCGTTTTTCATAAAGAGCCCCTGGAGATTTCGGTATTAAACCCGCCGTCCCTTGGCGCCCGCGAGAAATACACTTTCTATTTCAGAAAATGTAAACAGCTCGGCTTAAGTCAGAAATACGCTTTCACTATTCACAGAATTGCCACTGGAATTGTTTTGCTTATAAAATGCTCGTTATAACTCCGTTTTTGTCCATTCAAATTTCGTTACATTCATAATTACGAGCTCTACATGTTAGTAGTATTTATTCACTGTTTTGAAACCTTTTATTTCTGCAGTAGCATTTAATTAATTATTTCTCTACAGGAAATCTTAGAAAATTCATAACTTTACCGTTTTAATTCCGGTTTTCGTGAACCTTACGTTTGTGTGATCGTAGCGCTGCGTAGAATATTTTTATAAACTTTTATCTTTGATTTCTCATTGTTTGTGTAATGTTCTCATTATAGCTTGTTTGCTTTGTGTATGATTGTCTACATTGAATTGCGTGTTGTTGATTGATGTTTGGGAATAGATGGTGAGCCGTACGTTGGTGATCAAGACCAAGCTTTTGAAGACCAGCAGGCTCAGGAGAGCTTTGATCAAGGCAAGTATAACTTGGGACTATCCTTGTTCCCTATCCACAATTAATACAATATATATTATATGCATGTGTCCACCTTGATGACCTTAGCAAAATCATAGATGATTGTTATCCTGAATTCTTTGTTACCTATTTTGGATATGCATTTGGGTAGTTCTTGCTAGTGCTTGATTATTAATCTATGATCTTGTAACATGAATATTTGAATATACAATATACAATAAAATAAGCTTTCTAGCAACTTGAACATAAAGGGTGGAACGAACACTAGATTTTGCTGGATTGATCTTGACCCTCTGTTGACACCATTTTTGGGCACGTGTCTAGGATGGCATGATAGGGTGGCAGTACGATGCGGGTTGCTGATGAGGATGGTTGCCGATGAGGGAGAGGTTGAATATGACTAAGTCCACAGGCAGTAATATGGTGCCGATGGCTGGATAAAAAGGTCTGCTGATGACTATGGCAAGGGGATTGCCGATGATGCGAAGGAGGAGTCCGGAAGCTGCCGGTTGTCATGTGGAGGAGTTTCGGTTTGTCACGAAGGATAGTTTTATTATTTCCTTAGTTATTTGCATCGTTTTGTATATGGATTCCGTGTAATTTGGAATTCGAATTCTAATCGTGTCTGGTTGTAGCTCTTTGAGCAGGGTATAAATATAAACCCTAGGACCTTGTGATAATGAATCAAGAAATCAATCAAACACACGTTTTTACTCATATTCCAGCATCTACTTTTCGACAACTTCGTCATACTTTTTTCTTTTTATTACGAGTTATTAGGAATTCGTCGACTTAAGCTCGGCGTGTTCTCGAGTTCCGCGTGAGTACCTCTTAGCCGTGACATCCGGGTGCATCGCTGCTGTCAGGACTAAAGTATTCGAGTTATCACCTTTGCCGATAGCAAGGTCAAATCGGCTGGCACGCCTTAACGTTTGAATCGGGTATTAGCCCTTTGTGTTTGCAGATCAGTTTTGCATCAACACATCTTTTGGCACGCCCAGTGGGACCGATTCAAGATCAAGATCAACATGTCGATCTCTGACCTCGATCAAGAGAACGTCATCCCCGTGACGGAGGCCAACCTCAAGGATGAGCAAAAGCAAGCTATTGCCCAAGCCATGGAAGAGTTCAAGCAGCAATGCCTGAGGTCTTTCAGCATAAACAGGAGCGGCGAAGTGGTCCAGAAAGATGCACTGCCGGCACCACGGCAGGTCACCTTTGACGCCAATCCTGGCAAGCTTCAAGATATGGTTGACAATGCCATCAATCGAGCGTTGATTAACCAAGCTGGTGTACTATCTAATACGGTTTTCAATGCCGTGGCAAGAACTTTCAAGGAAGGACAAATCCCGCCGGATTATGTGGGGCCCTCCCATTATCAGCCAACGGCACCAGAGGTCACGGCTCCATCGGCTGCCTTGACGAATGCAAGTGCACAGTCTGCCGTCCCTCCAAGTACATTGGGGACTACTGGTGCACTATCTATGCCGATGGCAACCAACCCACAAATTTCAGTTGGGCAGCATAAACTGACAACAGATATGTTGGCATCGGCAATGTCAGGGTTAACTCTTCCTCCCAACTGGTGGGGTTATGGTATGCCTCCAGAGTTGACGCCGGGAACATCACAAATAACTGACATGAGGGGCAAAACTCCTATGACATCGGCACCTCCCAATGCGCCGGTGAACCAGAGTCCTCGGTATACCACAACTACTACTGCAAGGCCTCACACTGGGAATCCTCAAGATTCAATGTTTCAGATGCCCAACGCATCGGCAGAGTCAATGCTGATGCAACAGAGGCCTATGGCCCAGTCGGGGTATGTCAATTCAACGACGGTACCCAATTACCAATCATCGGCAGCACCTATGCCGATGAACGCTAATAATGGATGGCTTGGACAGCAAGCCTTTCCACAATCGCCCCAGCAGGGTTATCAGACTACAGGGTTCCAGCAAGGGCAGGTCTATCCCGGGTTCCAAGGTCAGGGGATTCCCAACCAGCCAATAAATTTTGGACAGCAACTCAGAGGACAGCCAATCGGTGGACAGCAGTTTGGTAGTCCGCAGATTGGAGGACAGGTGACCAATACAATGTTCCATGCAGGTCACGTCCCGAACAGACACGTGGAGGTTCGCCACCAAGTGCCAGATCCGCAGCCGCCTCATCGGCAAGATGCCGATGCGTATTGGGCCGATAAGATTGCTGAAGTAATGAGGGAACAATTTGGGATAAAACCCAAAGTCAACACTTATTCTTATCGGACGCCGTATCCTCCAGCGTATGATTTGATCCCGCTTCCACATCGGTACAAGGTACCGGATTTTACAAAGTTTTCCGGATAGGACGACACGTCAACCATGGAGCATGTCAACAGGTTCATTATTCAATGTGGAGAGGCTGGTAACAGGGACGAATTGAGGGTTCGTCTATTTTCATCATCATTGTCTGGATCGGCCTTTACTTGGTTCATATCATTACCTCCCAACTCAGTAATTACTTGGGCCGATCTAGAGAAGCAATTCCACAAATACTTCTTCTCGGGGGTTCATGAGAAGAAGATCACCGACTTGGTCAAGTTGAGGCAACGTAATGATGACTCGGTTGAGGGATTTGTGCAGAGGATACGAGAGGTCAAGAATAAATGCTATAGCCTGGTTCTGGATGATCGGCAGCTAGCCGATTTGGCGTTCCAGGGTTTGTTGCCACATATCAGGGATAAGTATGCCTCTCAGGAGTTTGAAAGTTTAAGTCATTTGGTGCAGAGGATATCTGATCAAGACATCAAGCCTTTCGAGCCTAAGAGGGCATGGAATAAGAAAGTGTCATTTGTTGATGAAGCAACAAGCTCAGATTCCGATGAGGAACCAGTAATCGGTTTGGCAGAGTGGGTAAAAAACAAGAAGCCGATGTCTTGTCCTTTTGGGCAGAAGGAACCAGAGAAGTTTGCCTTTGACACCGCCAAGGCCGATAGGATATTTGACTTTGTACTTTAGGAAGGTCAAATCAAACTGTCACCTAACCATGTGATCCCATCGGCAGAAGAGTTGAAGAGGATGAGATATTGCAAGTGGCATAATGCAACTTCACATGACACCAACGAGTGCAAAGTATTTAGACAGCAGGTGCAATCGGCTATAGAGTCCGGGAGAATCAAGTTTGACAGTTCCAAAGCCCAGAAGCCGATGAAGATAGACCAACATCCTTTCCCGACAAACATGTTGGATGCTAAGGGGAAGGCTAAGGTCTTAACGTCAGAGACAGCTGAGAAGAGTGCATCGGTAGATCCTCAGCATCAAGTTACTACTGCTGATGCAAGAAGTAAGGGCTTGGTCCAGGAAGGAACTAGCGCAGGAAGGCTTCATCGATCTGGCATCGTCATAACTCATAGGAGGCCTCGAGAAAAATGGTGTCAACGGGAAGATCGGTATCGACGCCAGCAGGAAGATTATCAACGGGAAGAAGAAAGACGCCGACAGGAGTGGAATCGGCACAGGGATCATTGGAATTGCCTATTCTTCATCCATTGTTGGGAGGAAAATATCAAGCTTCCTACTGTCAGAGACTGCCCTGAATGCAACGGTTATGATCGGTACGATAGGAACGATCGGCGTTATCATGATGATGAACGGTGAGCTAATGGGCCGATCAGAGGAAGGGTGTCAGTTCATGACCGGCTGGGGGCAGATTCAGTGGGCACCACAGACTTAGTGACCGTGTCCAGTATTTTCCCAGGAACCAAGAGGAGCTCGAAGGAATGGCTGATGCGCGGGTTCCCGATGAATTCATATTTTGCAGGGATGCTAACACGCATCGCATGGAGTCAAGAGAGAACCGACACCCGACGGCAAGGCAAAGGCCACTTCCTCCATGGTGTCCTCGAGGATTAACCAAGACTCAGAAAAGGAGATTGCAACGAGAAAGGCAAGAGGAGCTAAACAAGGGAGAGAACTCTGGAAGTCGGCAGCCGTCAGACACTAAGAGGGAAGGTCCATCGGCAGGCGTCAACATGGTCTTCATGTTGCCGATGGAGTTTCTTGCACCAGCCAGTGACGATGAGTTGGAATTTTCTGATCAGATAGCTCAGTTGGCTCTGGATCCGATGACGGCTATCTTTGAGAAACCTGCCGATAACGAGAGGCAGCATCTTAAAGCTTTGTTCCTCAAAGGAAGGGTTGATGGGCAGCCAATGACCAAGATCCTAGTTGATGGTGGAGCTGCTATTAATATTATGCCGTATGCAGTATATCGGAAGCTTGGGAAAGGGGATCAAGATTTGACCAAGACCGATATGATGCTCAAAGACTTTGAAGGAAACGTGTCTCCAGTCAAGGGGGCGATATGTGCAGAGTTGACCATCGGCAGCAAAACCTTGCCGACAACTTTTTTCGTGATCAGCGGAAAAGGTGCCTACAATTTATTATTGGGGAGAGATTGGATTCATGCCAATTGTTGTGTCCCATCTACAATGCATCAGTGCTTGGTTCAGTGGGTAGGTGACAAGATTGAGATCGTCCCAGGAGATTCTTCTTATGTTATCGCATCGGCAGAAGCGGATACTTACGAAAGGACCAGGTGCATTTCAGGAGAAGTTTGGGAGAAAGATTTTCTCAAAGTTGCCGATTATGAGATTCCACCGATCCAAGCAGTCGGTTCTGACGACGGTTTTTAATGGATAGATTCGCCGATGATGGAAAATTAGGCCAGGGATTCACATCGGCCGATGATTTGGTAGAAGTAGATATAGGTAGTGGTGATAAGCCTAGACCTACTTTTATTAGTGCTAAATTAGATCCTGAGTGTAAGCGACAATTGACTAGTTTGTTAAAGGAATATAAAGATTGCTTTGCTTGGGATTATACAGAGATGTCTGGTTTAGACCGATCAATTGTTGAACATCGGTTACCCATCAAGTCTGGATTTCGGCCACATCAGCAACCAGCCCGCCGATGTAATCCTAACAGTGTCGGTATGCCGAATGGATTTCCAATGTCTGGATTTCTACCTGATATTAAGGCCGAAATCACTAAACTTATTGAAGCTAAGTTTATTCGACAGTGTCGGTATGCCGAATGGATTTCCAATGTTGTTCCGGTTTACAAGAAGAACAGGAAGCTTCGGGTGTGTATTGATTTCAGGAATCTCAATAAAGCTACACCGATGGATGGATACCCAATGCCTGTCGCCGATCTACTGGTTGATGCTGCAGCTGGCCATCGGGTCATCAGCTTCATGGATGGTAATGCAGGTTACAATCAAATATTCATGGCAGAGGAGGATATTCCAAAAACCGCATTCAGGTGTCCTGGTCATGTTGGACTATTTGAATGGATAGTCATGACTTTTGGGTTAAAGAATGCTGGTGCTACTTATCAAAGGGCTATGAATTTTATATTTCATGAGTTCATCGGCAAGATCGTAGAGATTTATATTGATGATGTGGTGGTTAAGTCTGGAGATTTCTCAAAGCATCTGGCCGATTTACGAAAAGTGTTGGAGTGCACAAGGAAGCATGGATTGAAGATGAATCCCAACAAGTGTGCATTTGGCGTATCGGCAGGGCAGTTTCTTGGTTTCATGGTACATCAGAGGGGTATTGAAATTAGTCGAAGATCTATTGATGCCATAAATAAAATAGTGGCCCCTACCAATAAAACCGAGCTCCAATCCTTGATCGGCAAGGTGAATTTTATCAGAAGATTTATATCGAATTTATCTGGGAGGATTCGTGCCTTCAGTCCTCTTCTTAAATTGAAAGCCGATCGAGAGTTTGTTTGGGGAGAAGAACAGCAGTTGGCTCTGGATGAAATCAAGAAGTATCTAATAAATCCTCCAGTTTTAGTTCCACCTCAACAAGGGAAGCCCTTCAAATTGTATTTATCTACCGATGGATCGGTTATCGGTTCAGCTTTAGTTCAAGAATTTGAAGGGAAAGAGAGGGTAATTTATTATTTGAGTAGGAGGTTGATTGATGCTGAAACCAGGTATTCGGCCATTGAGAAACTGTGCTTATGCCTATATTTTTCATGTATCAAGCTGAGACATTACCTGTTGTCGGCCGAATGTGCTGTTGTTTGCAAAGATGACGTGGTCCGATACATGCTATCTATGCCGATTATGAGTGGTAGGATCGGTAAATGGATTTTAGCGCTGTCGGAGTTCGATTTGCGTTACGAATCGGCTAAGGCAGTCAAAGGGCAGGTTATGGCCGATTTTGTGACTCAGCATTGCGGTCTAGTGGAAACCTTGGAAATTGCACCCTGGACGCTCTTCTTTGATGGATCTACCTATGACCGGGGGGCGGGAATCGGCATTGTATTAGTTTCTCCTAAGGGGAGGAAGTATGAGTTTTCCTTGCCGATTGTTGCTACATCAACAAATAATCAGGCTGAGTATCAAGCTCTGATCAAGGGATTGGAGTTGTTAAGAGAAGTTCGTGCTGATGCTGTTGAAATATTCGGAGATTCTATGTTAGTTATAAATCAATTGGCCGGAAGCTATGAATGCCGAAGTGAAGTTCTCATAACCTATTTCGAGAGAAGTATGCAACTGTTAAAAGAATTCAAGGACTTCCGATTGGAGCATGTTCCCCGATTGCATAATGAAGACGCTAATCGGTTAGCCCAGCATGCCTCGGGATATCAGCCAATGATTAATGCGACATCGGCAGTCAGGGCCGGTGATTGGAGGAAAGAAATTATTGATTATCTAAAAGATCCATCCAAAAAAGTTGAAAGACGGGTTCGATTTCAGGCAACCAAGTATGTGCTCCTTGAAAATGAATTGTATTATCGAACTGTCGACGAAATTCTTCTCCGATGCTTGGGTGATGATGAAGCCAGAAGTTTGATGGGGGAAATCCATGAAGGAGTGTGTGGAGCGCATCAGTCAGCTTTTAAGATGAAGTGGATGATTCGAAGGAATGGATATTTTTGGCCAACCATACTTGAAGATTGTTTTAGATATTTCAAGGGATGTCAAGGTTGTCAAAAGTTCGGTAATATCCAGAGAGCACCCGCATCGGCTATGAATCCTATAATAAAGCCTTGGCCGTCCCGGGAATGGGCCATCGATCTGATCGGCCAGATTTATCCACCATCTAGCAAAGGGCATAAGTTCATTCTAGTTGCCACTGACTATTTCACTAAGTGGGTCGAAGCTATTCCTTTGAAGAAAGTCACATCGGCCAATATGATTGATTTTGTGAAGGAGCATATTATTTACCGATTTGGGATTCCCCAAACGATTACTACCGATCAGGGCACCATGTTCACGTCGGGGGAGTTCGATGAATTCGCAATCGGTATGGGAATTAAAGTGTTGAATTCTTCTCCTTACTATGCTCAAGCCAATGGGCAGGCCGAAGCGTCTAACAAAGGAATTATCAAGCTTATTAAACGAAAGATTGAAGAAAATCCTAGGCGGTGGCATACATTGTTAAATGAAGCGCTATGGTCTTATCGGATGGCTTGTCATGGATCAACCAAGGTGTCACCCTATCAATTGGTGTATGGACATGATGCAGTGTTGCCTTGGGAGATTAAGGCTGGATCTAGGCGATTATCTTTTCAAGATCAATTGGCTGCCGATGATTATGCCACTTTGATGACCGATGAGTTAGATGATTTAGCAGGGCATCGGTTAAAGGCTTTAATGAGTATAGAAGAAAATAAGAAGAGAGTTGCTAGATGGTATGATAAGAAAGTAAAGGCTAAGGAGTTTGCCGATGGGGATTTAGTATGGAAGTTGATTTTGCCAGTCGGGACTAAAAGTTCGAAGTTTGGGAAGTGGTCTCCTAATTGGGAAGGTCCTTATCGGATAAGGCACTCGGCTCCTGGTAATGCCTATATTCTAGAAACTCTAGAAGGAGTTGAATTTCCCAGAGCATTAAATGGCAAATATTTAAAGAAGTACTACCCCATCATATGGGTCGATGCATAAAAGTTTAAGTGCCGATAACACTCCTATCGGCTGGATTTAAATGTTTGGGGGCAGACTTAATGTTTCAAAAGATGCCGATAACAGTCTTATCGGCTAGACTAAAAGCTAAAAGCGGGAAAACAAAGGTGTGTTGCCGATGAAAGCTTCAAATGTTCAGCAGCGCTTGGATTGCCGATATGGCGCGCAGCCGGATCTGATTGGCTGTCTCTATCTCTTTGATATCATCATCGGCAGAACCTTCTATCGGCTTCAGCTTCCTCTTCAGCTGCAGCGCTTTGCGACCGTGGACGTTTCGTTCTTGTTCAAGGTGCTTGATGGTCTCCGGCAGTTGACTCTCTTCTTGCTGGGCTTGGGACAGAGCATCCTCTACTTGCTTGAGTTCGGCCAGTAGAGCTTCTCTTTTTGCCGACAGATCAGATACTTTCTGCTTCAGTGCATCACCTGAGGACTTTAAGGTGCCGATGTTCTTATGTTTCTCATCGGCTAAGAGTTTTTCTTTCATCATCTCCTCACAAAGCTGAATTTGAGCGGCTCTATCGGCAAGGCGTCGAGTGGCTCTCTGGTACTGTAGCTGGCGGCTTTCTAGGTGTGCAGCATGGAAGAGGGTTTCTTCAGCATCGGCAGGAATTTGGCCTCTAAGGGTTTTGAACAGGGCCTTGGCTGGGTCAGAATCGTTGACCAGTTGAGCTGTGTCTTGATGAAGTATGGCCGATAGCTCCTCCAGCTTAGCCCTGGTTTCTGCCGATACAGTCCCAATTGCCCGAGAGGAGCTTGCTTCCTCACCTTCTTCTTCGAAGATATCAATGGCGAAGGAGAATAAGCTATCGGGAGAATCTTGTTCCTGAAAATGAGAATGAAATAAGTCATTTTTATGGTCAAAGCTTCGGCAGACGATGCTGGTGGAAAAATTGGATGACTTACTTGTTTCAAGGCAATTTCTTGCCTTTGACTCAAAGATACCGATGGAGCTACAGGTTGATCGGCAAATGTTGCCGATGGAACGATATCGCCTGAAAGAAGACAGGAAGGGTTATGAGACTAAATGAGAATAAGTTTATCGGCGGAAGTATTGTTGAGATATGTTACCCGGAGGAGGAACAACAGTTGTCTGAATCGGGGAAACCGCCGATGATATAACTGGACCTGCCGGGCCAGTTGTTTGTTCACCCACGTCAGCTGATGTACCTTCTGTTTGAAGTTCTTCCTGCTGGGGTTCTTCCATCTGTGGTGCTTCCTGCATTGGTTGGGGAGATGGTGCTTGCTGTGTCTGGACTTCTGGAGAAGAGGGGGAAGATTCCACCGGGATTGGAGACACCGGAGGAGGAGGGGGAGTTGCCACTTTCTGGCGCTTTGTTCCAGCCTTAGCACCTTGGGTGCCCTTCCTCTTTGGCTGGCTAGACTGGGGGGCATTGGTACCTTGGCGTTTGGCTTTTGCCGATGCACCAGTTTGCTGCAACAACAAAAAGGAGTTTATGAGCACAGATAGCCGATACAAAGATAGTCAGCATAAATGAAAAGGGGTTTGACAAATTGCCTTGAAAGCTTGCGCCAGAGTGGAAGCAGTTACCGTTGGCGATGTCTGAGTTTTCCTGGTGGTAACTTTCTTGAGGCGCGCACCCCGATGCATGATGGAAGCCAGAGTGGGAGCATTGTGGCTGATTGAGGAGATCGGGCCTGAGGGGAACAAGTCGATCGGCTTGCCACTCCTGCTAACCGATGGGGGGGTGTTGTCAACCTGGAAAAGGAATACGGGGGTAAGTTACCGATGGAAATAGTATTGGAAAATGAGACATCGGTTTAAAATACTTACAGTGTCATCAGGGACTTCGTATTCAGGGTCGATCATGCCGCGGTATGAGAGGGCCGATCTGCAGAATAGATTCTCTTTCCATTCTGCCCACCATAGCTTGTATGCCTGAGTGATAAAGGCAGCTGGAACCCATTCTGACAGATCTACATCTGTATCGGCATTTGGTGGTAGCTGGGCTACTCGAGTCCACTCGAGAAGGTTGGTGATGGGTTCTCTGGGCTTTATCACATCGGCATAAGGAAGTGCAATCGGCAACTGGCCAAAAGCTAGCTGGCGAGCTAATGCCGATGGATTGTAAAATTCATAGGTTTGGGGAGAGGTTTTCGTGCTACCGAAGAAATTCACTGGTATGGCTCTGGGAGTCACAATTGCCATCATCACCTCATTATCCCTGTCAAGAGCTTCATCAAATGGATTGAAGGTTAGAGGGAGCATGCTGTCTGGGTCATCATAGGCCAACCATGGTCGTTCATCTCTGGCCAATCCCTCATACAGAGTCTCGAAGAATCGGCCGATCTGATCCGGATTGTTCCCTGAACCGGGTAAGACTATAACGGCTTCGCCAAAGTTCAAGGGGGCACGCGTTGCCGATTCCTCTTCACCCAACACATGATTTTCGGCTATATCTCTTGGGAAGTGCTGTGAGAACAAGTTGAAATCAAGGCGCTTATGCAGGTGCAGATTGAGCCACATATTAATAAACCACCAGGGGCCTCCCAAGTTGCCGATGGATTGGCCAAGCAGGAGTTTCTGGGCTACCTGATGAAGAAGGTGGTAAACAGCGCTGAGCAAATATCGGCCGAGAGGAAATTGGCCACCGCTAGCCAGTCTTTCTGCTGCCGATAGATAGACAGAAGTCGGTCCTGCCGATCGACCACAGAATACAAACTTGTCCAGCCACATGTTCAGAAAGGTGGTTTGCTCCTTTATGGTGACAGGCCCTCTCCCGCGGTACTTCTGGATGTACCCTGACCAACCGCCGATAGCGCGAGTCTCCACTTTGGCACTGGGGGCAGTATCAAAAAAGTGGGTGCTATCAGCAGAAGATACATCTAGCCCAGTGAGCATGGCTACATCGGCAAGGGTAGGAGAAGCAGGGCCGTGTCCAAAAACAAAAGCATTGAGGGTATCTGACCAAAAATAAGACGCAGCTATCAACAGCGACTCGTTCTTGTGCATATCGGCAATGGATAGCCTGATGCATTGGGCTAGCTTCCTTTCACCCCACTGGACTTCATTCGAATTACTGACTCTCAAGAACCAGTCTTTCCACCCTACAGTAGGGCTGGGCCAAGAGCGAAAGGTGTCTTTCCACAGATCTAAAGAAAAGTTTTCGGCTCTAAAGGGAATCCTGTTGGTTTCTGCATTAATAAGGTCGGTTGGATCTGGATTCCCTAGAGGGCCGAGGCACTGAAGGTGTGGTTGATCGGTAGGGATGACAATTTTGTTGGACAACTCCTAGTGTTTTGGGGAATAAAAATACAAAGAAAAAGGAAAAGGAAGATATTCAGTAAGATGAATCGCAGATGAACAGAAATGCGAGAAAAGGTACAGGAGATGAGATGGAAGTCTGACCTCAGGGACGACGAAGCCAATGGCCATCTTGTCGTGAAGAGGACGTTGGAGGGCACCGGAGTTGATGAAGAGGAACGCTTGTCGGAGATCTTGAGGGTTGTAAATGGCGCCGCCGCTAGAAAAGCAAAGTTGGATAGTAGAATGGTGTAATGGGGGAGGAGTACCCAAGAAGGAACTATTTATAGGACAAGATGGGCAAGGGCAAATCCGACTTATCTCTTTGCCGCATCCGAGAAGCCCGAGGGTACTCAGGTGGATATGGTAACTGTTCGCACGGTAATCCAGGGATTGCGCAGGTGATTTGACGGGAAGCGGTCATTATCTAAAGATATTTTACTGTGCGAGATCTCCTGGTCGGTCCATCGGCGATATTCTATAACGGTCATCTTGCCGATGGGCGGATAGAGGGGAGGTAACCGTTTTTGCGAGTATCCTGGTCAGAGCATCGGCAGATCTTTGTAACGGTATTGTTGCCGATGTACGACCAAGAAAGATGCCCGTTTAGGAAGTTGGGGATTTCGAGGAATCTGCGGAGGATTAGGATCAGAGTTGTCCAGATTGAGGTTGTCGGTTACCAGATTAGGAGCATTAATTGCGGAGAAGGCATCATTACTGCAGAGAATTTCGGAGCATTAATAGTTTTATACTCCGAAACTGGGGGGCATGTGTTGACACCATTTTTGGGCACGTGTCTAGGATGGCATGATAGGGTGGCAGTACGATGCGGGTTGCTGATGAGGATGGTTGCCGATGAGGGAGAGGTTGAATATGACTAAGTCCACAGGCAGTAATATGGTGCCGATGGCTGGATAAAAAGGTATGCCGATGACTATGGCAAGGGGATTGCCGATGATGCGAAGGAGGAGTCCGGAAGCTGCCGGTTGTCATGTGGAGGAGTTTTGGTTTGTCACGAAGGATAGTTTTATTATTTCCTTAGTTATTTGCATCGTTTTGTATACGGATTCCGTGTAATTTGGAATTCGAATTCTAATCGTGTCTGGTTGTAGCTCTTTGAGCAGGGTATAAATATAAACCCTAGGACCTTGTGATAATGAATCAAGAAATCAATCAAACACACGTTTTTACTCATATTCCAGCATCTACTTTTCGACAACTTCGTCATACTTTTTTCTTTTTATTACAAGTTCTTAGGAATTCGTCGACTTAAGCTCGGCGTGTTCTCGAGTTCCGCGTGAGTACCTCTTAGCCGTGACATCCGGGCGCATCGCTGCTGTCAGGACTAAAGTATTCGAGTTATCACCTTTGCCGATAGCAAGGTCAAATCGGCTGGCACGCCTTAACGTTTGAATCGGGTATTAGCCCTTTGTGTTTGCAGATCAGTTTTGCATCAACACCCTCCATAAGGACTTATCCCTTGGCAAAAGCTGGGACAACTCGTACAACCATGAGGGCTATATGGCTGTGGTTTTAGCTCAGTATGAGGACCTTTTTCTAGCTTGTTAGCGGATACCTTAAATGGCGTAAGAATGGCTAGACAGGTTGGGTATAGTGTGGCCTTTGTCCATGTGTATAGGCTGCGGGTTATGTGCCATGGAAGGGGGGCTCTATATCTGCCTGCCGAGTGAATCTAATGGCTCTAACTTGTTAGACGAAACCTTTAAAAGGCTTCATAGTGATCTCTGCCGACCTCCCTAGGAAGGGGGTTAAGAGACTTGCAACCTCGGGCGAAAGGGTAAATCACGACTCATGGGTAAAGATGTACATCCTCTGCAGAGTGTTAAATCTGGTATACTAGCCGTGCCCACGGATACGGGCGGCCCGAAAAACTGACGGAATAGATGGACACTGATAAACGTGAATAATAAAAATAAATGATGGTTTATTATGTTGTTTATATGTGTTATTCTTAATTCTTGTATACATTGATCATGTGGTTATGGGATTAGTTATGCTACCTTGATATTTGCTATCCAATGATTAAACATGTTATCCACTATTAAAAGCTAAATGCAGTCAAACCAGTGTCAGCTATTTGAGCCTCATGAACCCCTGGTTATACTTATTGAGTACGATATGTGCTCACTCTTGCAATTTTCCAACACCCCAAGTTATGATAATGATGATGCTTGGAATGAGGACTACCGTTATGAGTACTAGGTTTGGAGTCAACCAGTCAACAGTGTCCCTGTGTGGTGCTTCCGTCGAGAGCGTTGTTTATCTCATATTATTTTTGTGTAAGACTATGTGATTTATTATGTTCCGCTATGTAATAAACACTGCAATGGTACATTTGAGATTTGTCTACTTATATGTGCGACTGTTTCTGGGGCACATATGAGTCTTTTATGCATCCTATTTTGTTCTTAAAATATGGGTGTGACAGCCAGTTGCCTATAGATGGGAAGGGATATGGGTACTATTAGAGATGAATTTTTCTATTTTTCCTAAAAAGCCATTAATAAGCATGGGATATAGGATAGTCTCGGAGATGCTCTAACAATCAAAGCAACTCAACATTACATTTTTAAGTTTTTGGATCCCATGTAGCATCAACAATGCCTACTCAAAGATGGCGCAAATGTTGCCATGCCCCTGGGTTTTCTAGTATTTTTCACTCAAATTGTATCTTTAGTTCGTTGTAATTTATGTAGATATAATCTGTAATTTTAGGTTTTGAGAAAAAAAATCCTATAAACAAAACAATAAACCCCACAAAATCTGGTGGTCTTTGACAAATAACAATTCATAATTATTTCTAAGGTCAAAAGATTTGATATGTTATCATACAACGGAAAATAACAAAGTACAAAAGTAACATTTTACTAGGTGCTTCTATAAAAATGTTGCCTGAATTTATCTTAAAATTTCTTGCACCTAAAAGTATAGGAGAAGTGGAGAACTAAAAATCAAACAAAAAACGAAGGCTGCCCGCACTTGCTTGGTTTGGCCTTCCCGTGAAGCGCCAAACCGGCCTTGCAGCTGTGGTAGCTATACGTGATCTCGCCGGTGGTGATATTCACGTTAAAAAGGCTTAGTGCAATGTCAAAATCAGCCTCGCCTTCCACCTGCTGGTCCACCCATACGTGGTCGCAGAACAGCTGCGACAGCGGCGCCTGGTCCTTACCAGAAGACATGATGGCTCTGGTCACCTCCACCCAGTCGTGCCCGCAGGCGACGTAAAACTTGGATACTGGGCCCTCGGCCAGCCTGATGCCGGCGTAATTACGCTAACTTTTAGCCTTCTTATTGTCGTAGTCGTGAATATTTTTATATATATATATATATATCGTACAGTGGTGTTTAAGACAAGAAGGGGGAACAATATATGTGCATATTACGTGTGCAAATTCATGATGGCAGAAGTCCAGCGCCGGCCCTACGATTTCGAGGGCCCTCTGGCGAGCTCGTCGCGATGGCCTCTCTAGTCTATAATATATAGGCTATTTTTGTTTATAAAGGGAAATCAATATTTAAAATTAATATGTCTGATAATTATCAATAGCGAGAAACAATGTAGATTAAAAAGCAATATATTTGTACTTTTAGAACTAATATGATTACCTTGAGAAAAAATAGAATTTCGTCATATTCATTGCTTTTTATATAAATAAATTTCTTCGGACATTTCTTGATGCAAAATCATCGAGAACGGTATTAAGATCAATAGTGTCCAAGATATCCCTTTCGATGGTGCACATAGCCAAACCATTTAACCTTTCTTGTGACATAGTCTCTTCTTGATTCTCAGGTGCATCTATAAGGTTCTCATCACGCTCAGGCACAGCGCTACTTGAAACTGAAAAAAACTTATCTAAAGCACCTTGTTGTGACTGCCGAAAGTGTTCTTCTTCGCAGCCCCCAACTCATATTTTTTAGGTAACATTCTCAAATTCTAACACTTTACCTAAATTAAAATAAAAATATGACTACATGAGTACCTGTGCAAAGTAATAGACAAAAATTGAACAAGAAAAAAAACTAGGGCATATAAAATTTGGCATGATCATATAAACTGAAAATATGAAACTGAATCAAATCAATATTCAATAAAGATCTGATTGGTGATTGCCTGATTGGCTGATTTGTTTGAAGTCCCTCGAGGCCTCGATGACTGCAGGTTTGTGGCCAGAGCAATGGCTGCGTGCCTACGTCTGCGTGCAGTGCCGTCAATCGGGAATTTGGCGAGACACCGCGAGTCCGTGTCTCTGGCTCTTTGCGACAGGCGTTGCGGCTGCTCGTTACCTGTAACTCAATACATATACAGAGAATAGAGATATACTAGTACTATACATATTTAGGCCCCCAAGCTGCAAGGGCCCATGGCCGGCGCACCTGCTGCCCCTCACATAGGGCCGGCTCTGCACAAGTCAATCAAACACCCACAGAGACGCTCAGAGTACGTTACATGTCTCTTTTTATTATCTCCTGAATTATATTGAATAACTTAGATAACTAATACCTTTTTTATTTATTTCAAATTAAAGACGGAATGGCTGAGGAAAAGGTCCTACAACAAGACCGAATCAAAGCTATCTAAGAGACGATAGCAGGATTTCTCCGCGACCAAGTGATCAATCCAAACGGCGAGTTTCACTTCAACGGCAACGAAACTCTTATTCCAAACAACGATGATCATTTGTATCGTTTGTAGACATTGGGAGAAAAAACTCTATGTATATATGTGTTACGAATTTTGTACATATAAAACTATATATATATATAAAGCTTTTTACATATCTATTTAATTTTTGATGTGGTCTATTCATTTTATTATAGGCAAAGCTTAATTATTAAGCTAAGCCTATAATTTTCATTTATATATGCTTAATATGCGTGTAATATAAATATATTATTGTATCAGCAAAACATGTATTGAAAAACTTATTATTATATATTATATATAAACAATAAACAGAACCGACGAAGTGAACCAAAAAAAAATAAAAAGTGTTAAAGGGTCCTGCAACGTGGTAGCCCTGGCAGGACCCTTTAACACCGGTTGGTGTACCAACCGGTGTTAAAGGGGGGGCTTTAGCCCCGGTTGCCCGAACCGGGACTAAAGGGTGGGCCTTTAGTCCCGGAAGGACAGCACCGGCTCGGGAACCGGGGCAACAGGCCCTTCCCGACCGGTGCTAATGCCCGAATGTGTGGCAGTGTAAGAGACCGTCATGTGTCCACCGTCATGGACAACCCTGAGGTAGCTTGGGAGATGCAAGATACCAATGGCGACGTCGAACTCCACCGGGGTTTTACTCGCGTTCTCCTCGTCAACGTCGAGCCCCCGTGCGTCGAGGAGGCTGACCGTGATGTAGCGATGTCTTGTGTTGATCACGATCCAGTTTAGCAGAAAGCCCATTCCGATTATGATTCCGGCGATTACTACCCCAACGCAAGCCTTTTCTTGCCACGAGGCCATGTATGGAGCTGGTACGTTTGTCAATGCAAGTAGCTAATAACTAGTAAAAAAATTTCAGGACAAGCAACGCAGCTACCGGCGCCGGCGTATTTATGGGACCGTATAAGATGTGGTGTAACAGCTGCCAATAGTTGAGTTCGTATATATATTGCTCCATCAATGACCGTTTTCCATAAGGGGTCGAAATCGGATATACATCCCCGAGGATCCTGTTTGTATCACGCTCGATTCCGAGTCGAACATGAATCAATATGTCATGGTACTTGAGACTCGAGCACTAAGTTGGGCCTTTGATGCTGTGCTACGGAACCATACCGGGCTGCGACCCATCCACATGGGCTATGCATGGCCTGTGTAATATAATCGTTAAATACTAGAGAAATCTTTGCACCTGTTGTCCTCTCAACTCTCTCGGGCTGTTTAGGGTCAATCTCTGTCATCGTGATGACTCCATAACATATTGTAGGTCTTCATGACTTTGTTCTTGGTTACTCTTTCCTTATTGTCAGCTATCTGACCTAGTTCTTCGTACTCGAGATCTGATCCATTCTTGACACCTTGGGTTCGATCCTTTCTCCGGGTACTCATAAGCATTTGTTTAGTTGTGACATATGGAAAACTGGAAAGATCGAACACATTTTCTTAGGCAACTGCAACTTGTAAGCCACGGTACCCTTCTTCTCCAGAATCTGGTAAGGTCCTACATATCTCGACGCAAGCTTGCTTCCTACTCTAAAACATTAAACTTTCTTCGTGGCATTGACTTTGAGATAAACATAGTCACCAACTTCAAACTCAAGCGGCCTTCTCCTCTTATGAGACTGCGCAGCTTTCATTTGTTGTGGAATGATTCGGACACACTTCTTGGCTTCTTCGGCAAACTCAATACCATAGTATCTTCTTTCACCAGGTTTAACCTAGTTCAGTGGGGTTCTACACTTGCAGCCATACAAAGCTTCAAACGGTGTCATCTTTATGCTCTCTTGATAAATGTTATTGTAAGAGAACTCAACTAAAGGCAGCATCTCTTCCCATGACCCTTTGGACGATATCACGCAGGCTCTCAACATACCTTCCAGAGCATGGTTAAGTCTTTCATTTTGCCCAAAACTCCGAGGATGATACGCTGTGCTTCGGACTAAGCTCGTATTAGCATTTCTTAACGTGATAACTAGGATTAGGTAGAGATTCTATCCCCAGCATCTATGCCAGAAATGTTGTTTTGGTTTCTACGCACTAGAGTATAGCGATATAACTAGTATTGACCTTGATAGTTCTTTAACCTTTTTACAAATTCATCCACAAGTGCACAGAGCTATTGTTTGTAGCATTTCACTAGTCAATATTTGAGTATCATCATTTATATTTTTCCTAAAGGAAGGCATTGATTAAGATTTTAATATGATCATAGGTAGTAATGCTATGCAAGTTAACCAATCTTTAAAATTGGTGTATGAAATGATAATAGAGATAGTGAACACACACATGAGCTTTCCTTGAATGAGAAATAGAAAAGAAACTAGTAAAAGAATATTCCTAAGTGAGCAGGCATTAATCTAGTATAGTCATATTATGATTAGTTAATGTTCATACAATTTACATAATTAGGATTAGTCCTAAGTGTGTGTAGCACTCGGTTTTAAGAACAAAACCAGATACACACCATATGTGAGCCTAGGAAGTCAAATCTCACATATAGCCACAAATAGGGGTAATATCAATAGACAATGCTTAATATATAATAAACTTAATATAAAGGATATAACCTTGGATAGCAAACAGCAGAAATGCACTCCATTCTTCAGGTGAAAGCTCCAAATTCATAGGGACAACTGACTCGTTGAGCACAAGCCTAAACTCTTCTCCAAACAAGCAATCTGATACCCATCTGGGATTTTTATCCAAATAAAATGTAAAGGCAAGCGTAAGTACATCTCGTACTCAGCAAGAATAACATAGGGTTCATGAGGCTCAAAGGCTAGACACTTGGTTTAACTGCATGTAGCTTTTAGTTGTCACAATTTTAGCATATGAGTAGCATCAAGTTGTCAAGTCCCAAAGTAAACTCATGATCAAGTAAAGTGAACAAAGAATAGCATAAACAACATATTAACAATGATAACATCAGTAATTTGCCATTAGTGATCATTTATTCTGTATTGGTCCAAGGCCGCTCGTGACCATAAGCACGACTGATATATTAGTTTTACACTCTACAGAGGTTGTACACTTTCACAGTGAGTCATGATTTACCCTTTGGCCCAAGGTCATGAGTCTCTAAACCCCCTTCTTATGGAGGCAGGCAGGGTTCACTATGAAGCCTTTCAATGGTTCGTCTAACAAGTTAGGGCTGCTTGGTTTCATTAGTCAGTCCATGTGATTCTACCACGTAGAGAATCCACGGTGTGCTATCCCCCATTTGCACCGCATGGGTAAACTCTAATAAGCTAGAAAAGGTCCTCATACTGAGCTAAAGCTAGAGCCATGTAGCCCTCACAGTTGTATTATATGTCCCGGATGGTCATATACAGATAAGTCCTTATGGAGAAAAACTAGAGCACCATAAGATAGCTCAACGCTCTAGCCTGTTGGGTATTCTTAACATCATTACCAAAAGTAGACTTAGTTTTCTAATTCTAGTAACGGTGCCAAAAATGCCAAACCTATCCCTCATACCACTTAAGCCAAGTTGTCATCCCCAGCATGACATGAGAGACGCGGTATTGAAATATGCAATTGCTCTTCTAAATAAATAATGAATGGGATCTGCAAGCGCACAGATTAATACCGATGTAGCATTTTAACCGGGAAGTATTCCAGGTATCGTTATCTATATTTTTACCACTGGGAAGGGATTAACAATCATCAATATTGATTACAGAATAGAATATGAGATTGAGTATCTATCATTGCATGTATAATTGAGAACATTTATCTAACTCTTTCATACAGGGGTAAGTGTCACATAAAAGATATAAAGTAATGAATAGTGACAAAGATAATTAATTGGATCAGCATAACTTAGCCACATAATAAATATGATAAGCACCTCAATTAGATACTCTAGAAAGTCATTAGCATGGAATTAGAACGAACTACAAGAATATTTCCTAAGTTATTCTCAACTATATAGTCTAGCATTATCATAGTTAGTGCAAGCATACTTAGCAATCATTGTGAGACAAAACTACGCCCATGCATAGTGATATTAGCAAGGTAAATGAGAAACATAGCAATCACTCCCCTGTAATAATATTGCTCTGCCAGCCCAATACACGAGAGGGGGACTATATAAGAATCAATGAAGCTGTCACTATCACGAACTACCCCACGATCTGGCATATTGGGTACAATCGCAGATAAATACGGTATAAGCACCACGCTTACACAATATCTATCATTTACCCATGGATCCGATGGATAAACGCTATATGATCCTAAACATGTATATAGATCCAATCTAACTAAGCCAAGTACATAACTATGATAAACTAAGAACAATATAATCTTGAATATAAGCAAATAGAGCAAAGTCATAAGCAATATATTGAAGTAGAACAAAGTCATATTCATAATATTGAAAAACAAAGATGATTAGAAGAACAATTAGAAGCACAATTAGAGAATTATCAAGAATCCTCTTGACAGATCCGGAAACCAATCGAAGATTGACTCCTTCTAGTTCTAATCCTATGTAGCTATGCTAATCTAGATATCAAATTGATGTGGTGGCTCTAATCTTGATTAGGGGCTTCTTCTCCCTTGAGGAATAATGAATTAGGGTTGAGAGGCTCTCTCCTCCAGGGGTCAGGGGGTCTGGTTTTATAGTCCCTTCAAGTGAATATGGGCCATTGGATCAAACCGACATTGATTGTATGGTTTAGATTGATCCTTTAGGTCGGTGGAGATTGATCCCGAAAGAGAGTCCTGATTGGAGTCCAACAGGGGGCGGGCGCCCAGGGCAACTGGGCGGGCGCCCAGGGCAACTGGGCGGGCGCCCAGTGCCTGGCCCCGTTCGGCCTCCGCTTCCTTCCCGTGGCTTCTGGAGTCTTCTAGATGTAAGATAATTGCGCGGCACGTTGATATCTCTATGTAATCCCGACGCGTGGGCCTTTCTTCTGTATTTCCTGATAACCCCGTGCAGAAATAGACAAACACCAAAACTCGTGGAATTCTGTCAGATAAAACCCTAAGTCTAGATGTTGATTTTATTTGGATCCTTTTCTTTGTTTATTTGATAATTAAATTTGATACATAAGGACCATCAACAAACTCCCCCAAGCTTACCTCTTGTTCGTCTCTGAGCAAGGATTAGAAGTTGCTGCAATACTTTTAAAAATTGACGGTACACATGCTTTTAAATAAGATCTCATCTCTGAGTTAGAGTAAACTGTCAAGACTTCAAACTTATTCATTTTACCTTTCACCATGGGACTTGTAACCGTCACTTCTGTCTTGAGTAGTTAAAAGATAGAACAGTCTAGCCAAGTGCCATGTCTTTTATTCTTGATCAGCTATAGCTCTGGTAGTTTTTGCAGATTTTCAAATAAAACTCAGAGATTCCTTTGTATGACTCTCTCATATCTCTCTTTTGTGGTATTTCTGGATCCTTACCAATGCAGTGATGGTATAAGCCTTCTCTCAAGATATGTAGTATTTGTGGTATAAGGCATAGTGACATTTACCTTCTCTCTCACCCTACTCTAATAAGGCTTTTAATATCTGGAGCTCATAGGTGGGAGATAAAATATACATACTTACAAGACATTTATTGTATAGTCAAACCATGGATCCAAAGAAACAAATCAATAAGTCGAATCAAGATGTGCATGTGTGGCGAATGAATGGTGTATGATGGTGATGGTGAAAACAATGGTGAAAGTCTAATTCTACTTTTGCTCTTTTGAAGGGGTACATACCTTTCTTGCTTTTTTGAAATTTTGTGAGGATAATGAGATGCTCTATCTTTTTTTTTCCTCTCAGGTGGGTATCTTGTACCCCTAATTCTACTGTCGGACACTTGTCCATTTTTACCTCTCGTCTCACTCTTTCTTTTCTTTCGAGGTTCCGGGCACTTGCCCTTTTTATTTCCTCGTATCTTTTTTTTTCTTTTTTTCTTTTTTTTAGAGCACTCATCTCATGAGATAATATAGCAAGTGGTAGTAACAAGATAACTTGAGCATTTATTTTATAGAGAAAAACAGAAATGTTTTTGGCTATTCTCTCCGGATTTGGTGTAGAATATTTTTGGGTGGTTCTGGAGATGGAAATGGATGGATATATGTGGATGGTACTTCCGGAGTAGAAGCAGCATATGTGAGTGAACGTGCAAGTGAATCTTGATTTAACCACATGACAAGCTCCTAAGGGTCTACACAGCTTGACCACACTCAATGCTCATAAGCAGTAAAAAGTAAATGTGTGGCTCAAACTCTAGCAAGCATGTATATATGACTGTGGTAGGAATTTAAACTCTCGTCATACAGGAACTCATCATGCAATATTTTAAATATTTTAAAAGATAAAATTCTCCAGAATTCTAGCATCTCTAGGAACAGATAAACATCAGCTCAACCTTCCCATATCATATCCGTTAACAACTTAGACTTCAGATTAAGTTTTCATCCCACAAGTTTAGGTTTAGAGCAAGCTTTAAATTATAACAGTTATGTCTAAACTTGAGAGAGAACTTTAAATTTGCAAATTAAGCAGAGCAACTATTCATCATATCCATGCTAGAGTTTTATTTATTAGAATCCAGTTTAGCATAGCCACTTTATTTATTTATTAAACACACTAAGCAAAAGACATATATTTATATAGGCACAAAATCTTTATTTTGTTTTTTCCTAGTTTATGTATATTTATATTCTAATATAATATAAGTGTAAAGATAGATAGAAATACTTATCGGGATAAATGAGGGTGCTCTCCCCCAAGCTGAATTTTGACGTAATTTCTCTTGATGTAGCTAGCAGGTGGCAGAGGTGTATTTGAAAGTCACCAGCATTCTGACAGCGATTAGAATGTCCTCCGTCTGCTAGTCTTCTTGATTCTTAAATTCTGTGGAGCTCAAATAGACAACAAAGCTTGTGGAACTGGTTAAGTGTTAGCATAAATATCTAGCCTTTATCATGTTGAGACTCCTCAATAAATGTTACTCCCTGCTTTTATATTTTCATTTTATAGAGCAGAAAAGAAATATTTATTTTATTTTTATGCCACCATAGTGAATGTACTTATGGGTTTCATGCCACTCGTATACTCACATGGGGCTTACTGTTTTTAACATTTTTATTTTCTTTTTAGGATAGTACGAACATAATTAACTAAGTAAACTATTTAAAATAATTGAAAGGGAAAGGATAACTACCAAGTTTACCTCTTGGCAAGGCGTTCGGTATTTTTAAGTCCTCCGAACGGGACTCTCCTCTTTCTTAATTGTCCTGGGATTCGTTGGGTGGTGGAGTCGGTACTTCCGGCGGCGCCTCCTCTTCATGTATAGTTATCTTCTCTCTCCACACCTGACTCGGTGCTACGGTCTCCTCTGGATAATTATATTTAAACTGTATGTCTTCTGACCTTGTCACTTCTCCTTCATAGTCTGCCCATCCGTCCTTGATAATTTCCCTCCTCTGGTTGCAGTTGCGTCGCTTTCTAACCTGCTTAGATTCTTCAATGATATAGTTAGGGTCAGTAAAATAGCGGCGTACCTTCTCTGAGGGGAAGTGCATATGGACTTCTCCAGTTCCAATGTAGATGATTGCTTTAACGGTGTTGAGGAACGGTCTTCGAAGGATGATGGGTGGATCGTATTCGTCTTCTCCCATGTCAATAACCTGAAAGTCTGTGTAGACAAAATGATCGTCTATTTTGACTGGGACATCAGTTACTATTCCTTTAACTTCTCGAAACGTCTGATCTGCCATCTGGAGTTGAATGTATGTTGGTCTTAGGGGCATGGTCCCGAACAAGAGCCAATAGGTGACTGCGGCCATTATGTTGATGCCCGATCCAGTGTCGCAAGTTGTCTTGTAGAAGTTGTATCCATTTATGGAGCAATAGATGCTTGGCATTCCTGGGTCATCCTTTTTGGTCAGACACGGTGACTTAAGTTGATGATCTTAGCCTCCATGAACTGCAGTGACCATCTTAGCTGACTTGGTCCACGCTTGCTTGTTCCTGTTCCTCCTGTTGGTCCTCTTCCTTGATTCATGTCTAGATTGATTTGGGATTTGTGTAGTCTTGTTCTTGAAGAAAAATGTCTCCTTTCTTCCCTTGATGTAGAAACTGATCTTGGCAGCACTGGCGTAGATGACAGCTCCCGCGGTGTTTAAGAATGGCCTACCTAAGATGATGGGTGCTCTCTCATCATTACCGGTCTCTATCACCACAAAGTCTGCTAGGGCATACAAGGTACCAACTCGGACACAAAGGTTCTTCAATATTCCTTTTGGAAAACTTAACGCCTGATCTGCAAACTGCAAACACATGGTTGTTTCTAATAAAGGATATGTAAAGAATTTTTCATAGAGTACCCTGGGTATAATGTTGACACTAGAGCCAAAGTCGCAGAGTGCTTCTGGCACGTCCACCATGGCGATGGCGATCGGGATGACGGGCCGTCCTGGACCTCCTCTCTTGACCGGCAGAAGGTCAATAGTAACTTCAGTGACAGGGTTACTCCAGTTATTACCTGCATCAAACATGTCTACAAGATTTGCAGATTGTAATCCTTCCGGTTGTGATGGTATACCGGGGTTAGTAGTAGGAACAGCAGCAGCTATTTGATTTAACGGGGATTCAAACATTTTATTAAAGCTAATTTGATTCTTGATGGCAGTAGAGAAATTATCCATTCTATTATTTATATTTTCTAGCATTTTATCATTAGATGCCAATTTCCTAGATAGGTTATCCATTAGCTTTCCTTGATTAGACACTAACTCTCTCAGAGGTGGAAAATTATTATTATTGTTGTAAGAATTGTTACCTTGATAATTACCTGAGTAGTTATGCCTCTGTTGATTCCAACCTTGATTTTGTTGAGGACGGTTGTAGTAGTAGTAGTTGTTGTTGTTGTTGATGTAGTTCACATCCTCAAGCATCTCAGGACAGTGGCTGCCTGAGTGTCCAGTGTCTCCACACTCCTCACAAGTGATGTGAGAGTCGTAGATGTGCATAACTTCTTTCTTGTCTCCAGCTCTATCATCGAGCTTCTTCATAAGCAGGTCTAGCTTTGTAGACAGCATGTCTACCTCCTTGAGCTGATGCATACCTCCACCTTTCTTGCATGTCTGGGTCCTCTCTTCATTCTAGTTTTGGTTGGACGCCATCTTCTCTACAAGAGCTTTGGCTTGCGGTATGGTAAGTGATAAGAATGCTCCTCCAGCTGCAGCATCCATGGTTTCTCGAGCACTGTTGCCGAGCCCATGATAAAATGTCTGCATTAGTAGCCAACTATCCATTTTATGATGGGGACATTCTAGGATGTAGTCTTGGAAGCGCTCCCATGCTTCTGGAACAGATTCATCATGTTGTTGCTGAAAACTTGTAATCTTCCCACGGAGAGCATTGGTCTTGCCCATGGGAAAGAACTTAGCCAGAAAGTTTGTTGAGCAGAGTGCCCACTTAGTATTCTTCTCCTAACAGTGAGAATGGGAAGAGGCGAAGTAGTATAGCATCTCTGCAGATTCCTGATATGGTGAATGTGCTGCAAATCTCCAGAAAGTGTTGGAGATGAGCACTTGCGTCCTCGTGTGCCTTCCCACAGAACTGGTTGGATTGCACCATGTTGATAAGTCCAGGCTTGAGCTCAAAGTTGCCGTCGATCTCTGCAGCAGGTCCAGTGCGGATGTTGTCCATAGTGGGAGCTGAGAACTCATGAATTGATTTGTTCGCCATGGCTTCGAACTCTGAAGATAAGTTCCGGTAATCTTCTTGATTGGATGAAGCTTCTTGCTGAAGTGTTGATGATCTCTTCTTGAGTTTGGCTCTTGTTTTCCTGAATAAGACTTCGGGATTGTCAACAAAATTTCCTGGAAGATGTCTTCTATTCATACATTCCCCTGCATAAGATAAAATAGGAAAATATCAGGGTAAAACTGTATGAGAGAATAGATAATCTCAATCACATTAGTGATGCGAATGATAACTCAAAATCTATATCTATTCTTGATTACTAATCAACCTTCCCCGGCAACGGCGCCAAAAATGCTTGTTGGGTATTCTTAACATCATTACCAAAAGTAGACTTAGTTTTCTAATTCTAGTAACGGTGCCAAAAATGTCAAACCTATCCCTCATACCACTTAAGCCAAGTTGTCATCCCCAGCATGACATGAGAGACGCGGTATTGAAATATGCAATTGCTCTTCTAAATAAATAATGAATGGGATCTCCAAGCGCACAAATTAATACCGATGTAGCATTTTAACCGGGAAGTATTCCAGGTATTGTTATTTATATTTTTACCACTAGGAAAGGATTAACAATCATCAATATTGATTACAGAAAAGAATATGAGATTGAGTATCTATCATTGCATGTATAATTGAGAACATTTATCTAACTCTTTCATACAGGGGTAAGTGTCACATAAAAGATATAAAGTAATGAATAGTGACAAAGATAATTAATCTGATCAGCATAACTTAGCCACATAATAAATATGATAAGCACCTCAATTAGATACTCTAGAAAGTCATTAGCATGGAATTAGAACGAACTACAAGAATATTTCCAAAGTTATTCTCAACTATATAGTCTAGCATTATCATAGTTAGTGCAAGCATACTTAGCAATCATTGTGAGACAAGACTACACCCATGCATAGTGATATTAGCAAGGTAAATGAGAAACATAGCAATCACTCCCCTGTAATAATATTGCTCTGCCAGCCCAATACAGGAGAGGGGGACTATATAAGAATCAATGAAGCTGTCACTATCACGAACTACCCCACGATCTGGCATATTGGGTACAATCGCAGATAAATACGGTATAAGCACCACACCTACACAATATCTATCATTTACCCATAGATCCGATGGATAAACGCTATACGATCCTAAACATGTATATAGATCCAATCTAAGTAAGCCAAGTACATAACTATGATAAACTAAGAACAATATAATCTTGAATATAAGCAAATAGAGCAAAGTCATAAGCAATATATTGAAGTAGAACAAAGTCATATTCATAATATTGAAGAACAAAGATGATTAGAAGAACAATTAGAAGCACAATTAGAGAATTACTAAGAATCCTCTTGATAGATCCGGAAACCAATCGAAGATTGACTCCTTCTAGTTCTAATCCTATGTAGCTATGCTAATCTAGATATCTAATTGATGTGGTGGCTTTAATCTTGATCAGGGGCTTCTTCTCCCTTGAGGAATAATGAATTAGGGTTGAGAGGCTCTCTCCTCCAGGGGCCAGGGGGTCTGGTTTTATAAACCCTTCAAGTGAATATGGGCCATTGGATCAAACCGACATTGATTGTATGGTTTAGATTGATCCTTTAGGTCGGTGGAGATTGATCCCGAAAGAGAGTCCTGATTGGAGTCCAACAGGCGGTGGGCGCCCAGGGCAACTGGCCGGGCGCCCAGTGCCTCGCCCCGTTCGGCCTCCGCTTCCTTCCCGTGGCTTCTGGAGTCTTCTAGATGTAAGATAATTGCGCGGCACGTTGATATCTCTATGTAATTCCGACGTGTGGGCCTTTCTTCCGTATTTCCTGATAACCCCCTGCAGAAATAGACAAACACCAAAACTCGTGGAATTCTGTGAGATAAAACCCTAAGTCTAGATGTTGATTTCATTTGGATCCTTTTCTTTGTTTATTTGATAATTAAATTTGATACTTAAGGACCGTCAACATAGCCCACTTTGCCAAAGTTGCTAAAAAGTCCTATTTTAATGTTTATTGCATATTCCATTAATCAAATTACAAGATCATGGTTTAGTAGAGCACTAGCATAAGCTACCCAATGCAAAACCATAGGTGACAAGGTATAAGATCAATACTAGAAAATCCTTAAGAAGGAGACACATGAAATATGAATTGTGTGATTAAAGTTATTAGGAAAACAAGGATGATCCCATGCTATACTTGCCTTGAAACTCAAATCCTTCTTTTAGTTCCAAAACTTCTACTATCAGCTTCTTGATCACCACGTAAAGCTCACCGTCTATACTCAGTCACCACATCAACAACAATCATTCAGAGGCAATCATACAAAGCAAACAAATCTATAATTAGAACAGTACACCAACAGTAGAAACTAAAAATGAAAAATTTATAAAATGAATCTACATTGCACTACAATCACATAGACGTAAAGATCATGAAAATCGGAGCTATAATGAAGAAGATATGAATTTTCTAAGATTTTCTTTAGAAAAGTAATTAATTAAATAGGGTCACGAAATTAAAAAGCTTCAAACTGGTAAAACAGTGAGACGAACATGTACATCTCGTGATTACGAATCTAACGCAATTTGAATGGGTCACATTGGAGTTAAAACGAATATTTTATGACCAAAACAAAATGAGTGGCAATTTTGTAAATACAGAAAATGTATTTTGAATCAAACCGTCGGGAATTACGTTTTCAAAACCAGAAAGCGTAATCAGTGTTAGTGCTTTGGACTGCGGGTTATATCTTTAAAAACGTTAGGGGTTGGATCGCGCTTGGGGCCGTTGGATCGCGCTTGGACGGTCGCGACAAGATCGGGGTGGGGAAGAGAGAGCTGGCTGGCCGGAGTTGGGACCGAACCCGGCGGCGCCATGGCTGGTGATGGCCGGCGTTCGTCAATCTGTCGATTTAGAGCATGATTCAAGGAATCAAAGGCACAGGGAGATAGAGTAGCTTACTGTGATCTCACCTAGGGCAAAACCGATGTCGGGGAGAGACTAGGGCGCGCTCGCGACAGAGGATGGCGGACAACCGAGCTCTGCAAGGTTCGGCGAGGTCAAGCAAAGCATAGAAAGCACGGAAAAGAGAAAGAAAAGGCTCGGTGACTTCCCAAAGATGACGAGAAGCTTGGCCAGGAACTCACGGGGGCGGAGACGCGATGTAACGGGACTTCAACCTCGGCGGCGATCTCGTGATTTTTCGCGGCGGCTGCAGCTCGGCTAGGGCTCGGGTATGTGCCATAATTGGGGTTGGGGAGTTCGGCGAGGCCATGGCTTCTATTTAAGAGGAACCCGCGCGGTCGGTGCTCAATTCAGGGTAGAGTCCAGCTTGGACACGAGGTGGAAGAAGGTCCTGACAGGTGGACCCCACTTGTCTGTGACTCAAGGGCATGGGACCCGCTCATCAGTGGAAGAAGAGAGGGAAGGGGTGCTGGCGCGGGCGTGAGAGCTAGCTGGGCCGCGACCTACTGCGCGCACTGTGCCGGGAACAAGAATGGAGCAGGCCAAGGGAAAAAGAAAGGGGAAGGGAAGGATCTGGGCCTTCGTACCGATTTCCAGGGAGAGGGAGGAAGAGAAAATAAATAACTTTCCAATTTTATTTTCAAACCTTTGCTTAACTAGATTTCAAGAGAATTTGAAAACCTTTTGAAACTCAAAAACAACCACTCAGACAAAATAAATTGCAGCAGCATGGATGCTCAACATGTAGCTAAACCTTAGGTTAAATTTTAATTTGATGACAAATATTATTTCCCTATATTTCATGGGCATAAAAATACACAATTAAATCAAATTTCTCATATTTTGAAAACTTGCAAATTTTAAGGTGTTACAATTCTACCCCCTTAAAATGAATCTCGTCCTCAAGATTCGGTTGGTGCTTACTCAAACAAGTGCACGTATGTATTTCTTATATCCAAATCTGTTGATGCAAAAGCTGATCTGCAAACACAAAGGGCTAATACCCGATTTAAACGTTAAGGCGTGCCAGCCGATTTGACCTTACTATTGGCAAAGGTGATAACTCGAATACTTTGGTTCGGACAACAGCGATGCGCCCGGATGCCACGGCCAAGAGGTATTCACGCGGAACTTGAGAATACGCCGAGCTTAAGTCGACGAACTCCTAAGAACTCATAATAAAAAGGAAAATATGACAAAGTCATCAAAAAAGTAGATGCTGGAATATGAGTAAAAACGTGTGTTTGATTGATAGATGTCTCGATTACAAGGCCCTAGGGTCTACATTTATACTCTGCTCAAAAGAGCTACAACCAGACACGACTAGAACTCGAATTCCAAATTAAACAAAATCCATATACAAAACGATTTAAATAACTAAGGAAAAACATAAATCTATCTCCCCGTGACAGCCTGGGACGCCACCATGGACCAATCGGCAATCTCCAAGTCTTTCCCCCGCGTCATCGGCAGATTCTTCACCGCAATCACCGGCAGAGGTTAATGTTAGCCATTGGCACAGACACATTACCATCCATGGACTTAGCTACATCTCGCCGTCTCCTCATCGGCAACCATCCTCATCGGCAACTCTCCTGCAGACCAGCTACCTTTGCCCTGTTGTAACATCCTCGATGTTACGGTTACTAAAATCGGATCATGGCATCATCAGCATTGCACAGCATAGTTGTTAAGCACACCTTGATGCATCAACTTAAAATGAGTTTAATTTGGTTGAATGTGCTTAGGGAATTAAAGTGTGTTTATCTTGTTAGTGAGGCTTGAGTTGGTTGCTAGAACCCTAGGGTGAAGGTTTTCCGAAGGCTTGGGGGGGGAAATACCCTGATTTTTTAACCCTAGATTTGCCCCCTTTCACACAATTTGAAAACTAAGCAAAATGTGAGGTTGAGTTCAAAAGCAAAGTTGTAGATCTTGTCAAGATGTACAACTTTGGTGTTTTGAGTTTTTGGAGTTTCAATACAAAATTCAAAGTAATTTTGAAAATACAGATTTCCAGAAAGTGTCCCCTTTTCCAATTTAAACCTCCAATTCAAAATCCATTGGGAATTTTAAAACGTGGTCAACACTAAAGTTGTAGAGCACAAAAAGTTGAGCAACTTTCATGTTGGGAGTTTTTCAAGTTGTTTAGGAAAAACAAAAGTAATTTTAGAAATTCTGATTTGCCCCAATTCAAAAATTTGAATTTCCTTGAATTGGGATTTGAAATCCAAACTGTTTTGTCAAATTCATCTTGTTCCACTCAGATTTGGCTTTGGTCACCAAAAGAAGTTTTGTAGTTTATAAAATTGTGCACAACTTTTGTTTTGATGGAATTTTGTGTTCAGTTCAAATTTTGGGTGAATTCCACAAAAGTCAGAAAAAGGGGGATAAGGGTCTGCTACAGTGATCCGATATGGATCACCGGCTCCCTGTCCAGCGCAGCCGCCGCGCGAGCAGCGCCACGTGCATGCGTGCGTGCACGCAGCTGCTTGCTGCCAGGGTCGCCAGGCAACATGGATGCCCCGGGCTTGCTTTCCCCTCCATTTGAGCTCAGCGTGGACGACGCCGTGCGTTTCCTCCGTCCTGAGCCAAAGAACCCGACGAGTCTTTCTCTCCCAAATTCACCATAACCACTCCTTCCCGAGCCAATTTGAGCATCCCAGAGTCTTCGTCACCTTCGTGCGAACCCAGTGCACCCCCAAACTCCCTCTCTAACCCCCTCAAACGCCAGAGCTCCTCCCTCTTCTCCAACTCCGGCCGAGACCGCCGCCGCGGAGTTCTTCGCGTGGCCACGGTGTTCCAGTGAGTATCACACCCCGCTGGCGACTGTTTCAAGTTCCTTCCGTGCCCCGGTTGCTCATGCGCTCGCTCCCTCTCTTTGAATGTGAGCAGGATCACCGGAACGAGCTTGCCGAAGCCAGAGCCCCCGCCCGACGACACTGCCTCCGTCGCCAGCAGGTTCAGCTGCTTCCCCGAGCCTTGCAGCGTGAGCACCATCCTCCCCAACCCCTGTGGAAGCTCGCTAGGCCGTCGGCTTGCACTCTACCGGGTCCTGGTGGCCGGCCGATAGTCGGCCATGGCGGCCGTCCGCCGGTGACGCGGTTGCGATAGACAGAGGGCGGTAGAGCGCGAGTAAGTGGTAGGGATCGGTCCGCGGAAGTGAGGCGGAGCTGATGCGCACGCGCGCGGGGGCCGGGGACCTCGCTAACGGCCGCCGGAGCTGCGGAAGCGCCGTCGTGCGTGAAGGGGACGAAACTGACAGGTGGGGTCGTCCTGTCAGTGTCTCGCTGGAAGAGGGGGGGGGATCCTGACGAGCAGGGCCCGCTCGTCAGTGGCCGCGTGAGAGAGAGCGCGCGCGCAGTCCGCGCGGGAGAGCGCTCGCGGGCCGTCTTGGGCTGGATCCAAGCAGGCCGCCGGTGCAGCACAGTGCACTTTCTCTTTTTCCTTTTTGGTTAAAAATGCTTGATGTTTGAAATTGTGTAATAAATTGTGTGGTGATCCAAAAATCATGGAAATTTTTGTATAAATTCCCTGAAATAGTTAGGACCCAAGAAAAATATTAGGCTCTGTTTTCTGATAGCTTGCCAGGATATAAAAAAAATTGGCTCTTTTAATTAGCAAATAAAACTGTGATGAATTTTAATAATTTATCAGTATGTCCAAAAATCACCAAATTTTGTGGAGAGCCTCTGAGTATTATTCTCTGTCTCCACACAAAGTTTGGTGACATTTGGATAATGTTTGAGCAAAATATTGTTAAATCCTTATTTAGTAATTAAATAATAATTCTAGAATAATTACATAATAATTAGTTAATTGCTCAAGATTAGGATTTGGGTGATTTTGGGATTATGTGATGTCCTGAGGTCATTAACCCTAATGACCTTTGGCATTTAATTATTGTTTGGCCTTAATGCTTAATTACTGTCATTAGTGATTAATTAAGAGTTAATTAAGGTAACTAGGATTAATAATTAATTAATTCAGAATAATTATGGATTAAGAAAAATATTAATTTACAGATACCACCTCTTGGGTAAAGACACTTAGTTGTTAAACAACTTTATTTATTAGTTTATTCTGAGTTGCACCAAGAAGGCAAGTTGTACTCGACTTAGCCCTTCTTGCACAGTTGTCATATGCATATCATGAGCATTCATCCTTTTGCGTATAGTGCACGTGACCGAAGGAGCGCCCGTTGAACCGAACCCCGAGGTCGGTGCTCCGTTCGAGGAAGTCAGATCCGAGACTTGGGAAGTCTCCGAGGGTCCCTCTCTGCCCTGCAACCAAGGCAAGCCCCGGATGCATTAACCCCTCCTTGAATGTTTTAAATCTTTTATCACTTATGAATTGAAAATGCTGCATTAGGTAGTTGAGAATTGGGTTAACCTACTTGCTGCATTTACTACCTTGATATTTGTTATCTTGTCCTTGGCACCTGTTTTGTTTTAAAACTGCGTAGCGATGCTTAGCTCTGCTACTAGATAGGTTTTCAAACAAGAAAGTTTGAAGAGTTGTTGTAGAATACACTTATGGTCAATGATGTTTCAATTTGAGACCGGTCGGTGGACTTGCTTTAAGAATGGAGTCTTAAAGTAGTGTCTCCAACTGTGTCGATTAAGGACCGTTCCGTTGATGGCCTACTGGGTTGAGAATTTATAGTACTAACCACTTGCCCTCGGTAAGCCCGGTCTTGTGATCCCTCGACGCGAACAGCTACTCGCGCACTGGGAGTGGAAAGATGGCGAGAGTAGTGTGTACCCACCTTACGGATCTGAGATGACCGGAAAACATCTAGATCGGCTGTAGGATGGTGGAGTACTGTGCTCTCAGGTGCCGCGAACCTGGTCAAATTTGGGGAGAGCTTGATTTGGGTTGATATATGCAAGATTTGGTTCTACATATGTCGGGTGGTTAGGAACTCCAGCTGGATTGCTAAGCGATTCGAATAGTCGTTGCTCCCCGATTGGGAGACTCAATTCCTTCGACCCTCATCGTAGTTAAATATGCAATTAAGTGATAAAATGAGAAAGGAGAAAATGTCTCATGAGGTTCGGATCCCAATTCCCGAACTCAGAGTGACATGAAGCTATGGTCGTTGGATAAATAATACATTATTTTAGGACTAGGAACTCCCAGACTTGTCTGTGGGAGACAACTAGTTAGACTGTCCTCGAACTCCTCGGCCTCTTAAGGAGAGGAATTCGCAAGTAAAACTTGAAAGTAAGGATGCACTATTAGTAAGCTTTTACGCAAAACACTTTGGCTCCTTGCTCAGCCACTCCTTGTCTACCCTAAGCCTGCATTCCTAACTTCTCCTCTTTTTCCATCGGGTAAGTCTTGTTGAGTACTCCCGTACTCAGGGTTTCAATACCCCTATTGCAGGTGAAGCTCAGGAGCCGACTTGTTTCGGACCCTGTTGTGTGACCGTCGTCGAGGTTGACGACGAAGAAGAGTGAGCGTGACCCATGGGCAGGGTCTGTAAATTTGTAATCGAGGTACTAAAGTTTAAGTTGCTCCGCTGGACCTGGTTTGTAATAATACTCTGCTATTTGGAAGAACTCCTTTTGTAAAATAAGTTATGTAATACTTCCGCTGTTTTACTCTGAAATATTATTTTGGTCGTATGTCGTTTGTGGTACTGCAATGTCTTCGCAACGAATGATCCTGGTGTTAAGGTGGCCACTTGCTATCCTGTAAGGGCGAGAAGAAGAAGTTCTCGTTAATTGACCATCACCAGTGGTCAGGACGAGCCGGCTTGGCACGCCACAGGTAGCAGTGGAATGAGCGTCCAGCGATGCTCATCGGACTTCTAAAGTGGGAGGATCCCCGGCATCGCCGTCAGAGGTCCTTAGGACAATGACAGGTGTCGGTGGGCCCAAACACTTAGGGGGTTCTACCACAGCTGGTATCAGAGCGTTCGTTGCTAAGATGACTGTTGTATCCTTTGAAAAACTTCAAAATCATTTGGATCTAATGCTATAAACTGGCCTACTTTGAGTCCAAGTGCTTTAGTCCTAACTTACCCCTGTCTGTAGGCCTTCTTAGAATTTTTGAAGTGGTTTGGAGGAGCAACTTAAGTACTGCCCTATGTTGTAAAGTTTAAGGTAGTATCGTTGTGAACCGTTAGTAGGAATCGTAAGTTCGTGCATGCATCATGATGTATCACCTGGTTAAAATTTCCTTCCTCCTTGTTCGGGCTGGGTTGTATAGAATCAATCCTATTCTTGCTAACCTTTAAGGTCTCCCTTACTAATCCAAACTTACCCTCTACAGGATGCCTCGTTGGAAATTGACCCCCCACAAGAAGACAGGTCTAAAAGGGGTCCCCAGACATCAGTTGGCTCCGCGCAGCGACCAAGCGAGCAGTAGCCGTTCCCCGCCGCAGCAGGAGGTGGACAGGTTGTCCGCCGAGTTGACCGAGGTGATGAGAGAAAGAATGTACAGTGTTATGGAGATCGACAAACTCAAAGCTCAACTAGCCAAAGAAAAACAAGCTACTGAGAACTGTGAGGCCATGTTGTCAAGTACGGTGGAGGAGAGGAATGCCGCCGTTGCCCGAGAAGAAGAGGCCCGGAGCGCACACAGGCACGAGATGATTAGGATGAATGCGAAGCTGGGCAAGGCCAGGTACCTTAAAGATTTGTACGAGAAGATGGCGGCTACGATCACCGCGCAGCGGGATGTTGCGTGGCAGCGAGAGGACCAGCTCCAGTTGGAGAAGCTAGAGCTAGCACATCATTTAGATACCGTTAATGACTTGGCAATGCAATATCGTGATATTGCATTTGATTTATATCATCAGCTATACCCACCTCCAGGTGAAGGAGAGATGGATACGGATGGCGAGTTGGCAGACGACGGGGAACCCGATCAAGGCCTCAGTGATGAAGAGGAGTCCGACCCCAATGACAACAACCCAGGGGGTAATCAGGATGATGGCAATGACGACCCAGGCTACAGCTCTGGCCACACCGACTAGTTCGGTGAAACCGCGGGCAACGTCGTTGTAGGATTCCTAGTTTACCGTAGTGGGGTCGGGTTTGTAATATAAAGTTTTCTTCCAGTTTGAGAAGTTGTACTTGCTTGTTCCTGGTGTGTCGAACTGATGTTTAATAAATATATGGAAGTCTGTAAGATATGTTCTATGTTATGTTGTAACAAGTACCTATGACTCTTGTAGCAGATGCCGATGCGTACACGTGGATCTGATGGAGCTGGGACATCTCAGGGAGGGGATGATATCCCCAACCCTCCACCTGCTCCACCTTCTTTGGCTGATGCCATTGCTGTTCTGTTGAGTGCCACTACCGACAACGCTCGCTTACTGCGCGAGCTAGCACAGCGTCAACCACACCCCGCCCCAAACTTCAGGGCACAGCACAATGGGGACGGAGAAGCTCGGTACGTGGACTTTACCGAGACAAGGCCCCCGGTTTTCACTAAAGCTGATGAGCCGTTAGAAGCGGATGATTGGCTCCGGACCATGGAGCACAAGTTCAGTTTGATTCAGTGTTCAGAAACTCAGAAGCCCCTGTTTGCAGCTCAGCAGCTTCGGGGGGCTGCAGGTGCCTGGTGGGAGAACTTCCTAGCTATCCAAGCTTCGGGACACCAGGTCACCTGGACCGAGTTTAAGGACGCGTTCTGCGCCCATTACATCCCCGAAGGGCTCATGGCCATGCAGGCCGAAGAATTTCTCGCCTTGCAACAAGGCGATAAAAGTGTCATAGAATACGTGGCAAAGTTTAATCATCTCCCTCAATATGCCACAGACCATGTGAACACTGACAGAAAGAAGAAAGCCTGCTTCATGCGTGGTCTAAATACTAAACTTCAGACCATGATGACCACCTGCCAAAATGCTACCTTCTATGAGGCGGTAAATATTGCCATCGCCTCTGAGGAAAAGAATAGGAAGCACAAAGAGGCCAAGAAGAAGGCTGCTTCTTCCTCTTTCTCTGGTCGCGGTCAAAAGCGCCAGAGAATCATTTATCATCCGCAGGGCCATGGACGCTTTCAAGCGCCGTCACCTTATCGTGGTCCTTTCTCCCCTCCACAGTATAGACCAGGGCAGCAGGTATACTCTCGACCTACTACCATCGCTCTTGCACCACGCCAGCCGAACGCCCCAGGTGTTCGCCCCACTGCTCCGCCCAGCCACAATTACCCTTGTTTCAATTGTGGTAAGCCTGGGCATTTCTCTAAAGAGTGCCCTTTCCCCCGCCAAACCAACCCTACCTTCCAAAGGCCACCTATGGGCCAACCCCAGCCGGGTCAATTCAGGACTGGGGTTCAGAAGGGACAACCTGTGCAAAGGGGAAAACCAGCGAAGAAAGTGGGACAAGTCTTCCATACGGAGGTGGAGACGATCCCGGAGGGTGAACCAGTAATGATGGGTACGTTTCCTGTTGCGAAACATCCTGCTTTAATGCTTTTTGATTCTGGTGCATCTCATACATTCATCAACCGCACCTTTGTGTTAAAGCATGGTATACCCATTGGGGAAACACAAGATCATTTTTATATACAGTCGCCAGGAGGACGGCTGAGCTCTAAAGAAATGGTTCACCAGGTACCCATCGAATTTGGTGGGCATAGTTTTCCCACTAGCATGATTGTTCTTAAAGACCAGGAGATTGATGTCATACTAGGCATGAACCGGATGGCACAACGAGGGGTTGTGCTAGACACTTTGCATCGAACCATTAAAATCCCATTGCCCAATGAGAATTCTTATTTGCTAATTCAATTAGTTACTCCCAAGCGGACAATTGGGCAAGTTCATGCCGCTAATGTGTCTGAAGTCAAAGATATCCCGGTAGTTCGGGATTTTCCGGATGTATTTCCTGAAGACTTACCAGGTCTGCCTCCGGACCGGGATATACAATTCAGTATAGAATTGAAACCAGGGACAGCCCCAATATCTCGAAGGGCCTACAGAATGGCACCGAAAGAGCTGGCCGAATTAAAAACCCAATTACAAGAGCTGTTGCAGAAAAGTTTTATTCAGCCCAGTTCTTCTCCATGGGGTTGCCCAGCCTTGTTTGTGAAAAAGAAAGATCAAACATTAAGGCTGTGTGTCGACTATCGTCCCCTAAATGAGGTGACAATTAAGAACAAGTACCCGTTGCCCCGTATTGACTTATTATTTGACCAGCTAGCCGGGGCCAAAGTATTCTCAAAAATTGATTTGAGATCAGGGTACCACCAAATTAAAATTAGGCCGGAAGATGTGCCCAAGACAGCTTTTACAACCCGTTACGGGCTGTATGAATACTTGGTAATGTCTTTTGGGTTGACCAATGCACCGGCCCATTTCATGTACCTGATGAACTCTGTCTTCATGCCAGAACTAGACAAATTTGTAGTCGTCTTTATTGATGACATCTTAATTTACTCTAAGACTAAGAAAGAACATGCGGAACATTTGAGAATCGTGCTAACCCATCTTAGGGAGCATCAACTATATGCCAAGTTTAGCAAATGTGAGTTCTGGCTGGACAAAGTTAATTTCCTGGGTAATGTATTATCAGCGGAGGGAGTCGCTGTAGACCCAGGCAAGGTAGAAGATGTGTTGAATTGGAAACCCCCGACTACGGTACATGAGGTCCGTAGTTTTCTGGGTATGGCGGGATATTACCGTCGTTTTATCCCGGACTTTTGAAGAGTCGCCAAACCAATTACGACCTTGCTCAAGAATCAAACAAGATTTGTTTGGTCACCCCAATGTGAGCAAGCCTTTCAGACTCTGAAAAGATTGTTGACAACTGCACCTGTCTTGGCCCAGCCAGATATTGAAAAACCCTTTGATGTGTATTGTGACGCATCAGGGATTGGGATAGGCTATGTGCTAATGCAGGAGGGTCGCGTGATTGCATATGCCTCCAGACAGCTTAGACCACATGAAGAGAATTACCCGACCCATGATCTTGAACTAGCCGCCGTGGTACATGCACTAAAGATCTGGCGCCATTATCTGTTGGGGAACACATGTCATCTATACACAGATCACAAAAGCTTGAAGTATATTTTTACTCAAGCCGAGCTTAATATGCGCCAACGAAGGTGGCTAGAACTAATCAAAGATTACGACCTTGAGGTGCATTATCATCCTGGCAAGGCGAATGTAGTAGCTGATGCCCTCAGTCGTAAGGCTCACTGTAATTGCTTAACAGTGACGCCTAGAGATATAACTTTGTGCCAAGAGCTAGAGAACTTGGGGATAGAAATGATTTCCCAAGGAAGCCTTGCCAATCTAAAGATTGACTTCAATCTCGAAGCTCAAATCATAGAGGCACAAAAGGAAGACAAAGGCATGAAACATCTTAAGGAGAAAATTTTTAATAGAGCACCCACAGACTTTAAGGTGGATGATGCAGGGGTGATCTGGTTCAAGAGTCGGTTAGTGGTTCCAAAGGTACCTGAGCTACGTCAACGAATCCTGGATGAAGCTCATACCACGAGGTATTCTATTCATCCGGGAAGCAATAAGATGTATCAGGACCTAAAGCAAAGGTTTTGGTGGACGAAAATGAAGATAGAGATAGCTCGCTATGTGGCCTAATGTGACACCTGTCGAAAGGTCAAAGCTATTCATCTCAAGTCCGCTGGGGAATTGCAGCCTCTGCCTATCCCAGCATGGAAATGGGATGACATAAGTATGGATTTCATAGTAGGATTGCCCAAGACAGCCAAAGGCTTTGATTCAATTTGGGTCATAGTGGATCGTCTCACCAAAACAACACATTTCTTGCCTGTAAAACTATTGTATCCTGCCTCCACCTATGCTAAGATTTACTTTGATCGTATCCTAAGTCTGCATGGGGTGCCAAAGACAATAGTGTCGGACAGAGGCACACAATTTGTCTCCCAATTCTGGAAATGTTTACACGAATCCTTGGGCACCAAGCTTTTATATAGCACAGCCTACCACCCTCAAACAGGTGGGCAAACTGAGAGGGTGAATCAAACCCTAGAAGATCTATTAAGATCTTGTGCCCTAAATTTTCCAGATAAGTGGGATGACTGTTTGCCTCTAGCAGAATTTTCTTACAACAATAGCTACCAAGAGAGTATCAAGATGGCTCCCTTTGAGGCACTATATGGCCGTCGATGTCGAACTCCGTTGCACTGGTCGGAACCTGGAGAAAGATGGTTCTTCAGAGTTGACTTAGTGAAAGAGACTGAGAACAAAGTGAGACAAATCCAAAATAACTTGAAAGTTGCTCAGTCCCGACAAAAAAGCTACGCCGATAAGAGACGTCGACCATTATGATTCGTCAAAGGTGATCATGTGTATTTGAAAGTATCCCCAATGAAAGGGGTAAATCGTTTTGGTGTTAAAGGCAAGTTAGCACCACGTTACATTGGTCCATTTCTAATCATTGACCGATGTGGATAGGTAGCCTACCGCCTTAAACTGCCCGAACGATTATCCGGGATACATAATGTGTTCCATGTGTCTCAACTGAAGAAGTGTCTTCGGGTACCAGACCAAGTTCAAGATATTGAAGATGTAGAACTTGAACCAGATCTAACTTATTCAGAGTATCCTATCCGAGTACTGGATCAAAGGAAGAGAGTTACCCGAAGAACGACTACCAAGTGGTACAAGATACAGTGGAGCCAGCACTCTGAAGAGGAAGCCACCTGGGAATCTGAAGATTATCTGCTGGAGAATTTCCCTGAATTCCACGCTTCTCTTCAGGACAACAGGTGATAAATAGGGGGTGTATTTGAGTGAAGGAAAAGAGTAGCCAACACCATGTACCTTGTGTACATATATGTTTATAATGGAGTGGTTTTTCCCAACTTCCTGCTTTATGAGAAAATTGAAGATGAAAGAGTTTTGACAAATTTCCTTTTCCATTACTTACCCTAAGGCTTTAAATCTTGGGGGCGAGATTTCTTTAAGGGGGGAGGGCTGTAACATCCCCGATGTTACGGTTACTAAAATCGGATCATGGCATCATCAGCATTGCACAACATAGTTGTTAAGCACACCTTGATGCATCAACTTAAAATGAGTTTAATTTGGTTGAATGTGCTTAGGGAATTAAAGTGTGTTTATCTTGTTAGTGAGGCTTGAGTTGGTTGCTAGAACCCTAGGGTGAAGGTTTTCCGAAGGCTTGGGGGGGGGGAAACCCTGATTTTTGAACCCTAGATTTGCCCCCTTTCACACAATTTGAAAACTAAGCAAAATTTGAGGTTGAGTTCAAAAGCACAGTTGTAGATCTTGTCAAGATGTACAACTTTGGTGTTTTGAGTTTTTGGAGTTTCAATACAAAATTCAAAGTAATTTTGAAAATACAGATTTCCAGAAAGTGTCCCCTTTTCCAATTTAAACCTCCAATTCAAAATCCATTGGGAATTTTAAAAAGTGGTCAACACTAAAGTTGTAGAGCACAAAAAGTTGAGCAACTTTCATGTTGGGAGTTTTTCAAGTTGTTTACGAAAAACAAAAGTAATTTTAGAAATTCTAATTTGCCCCAATTCAAAAATTTGAATTTCCTTGAATTGGGATTTGAAATCCAAACTGTTTTGTCAAATTCATCTTGTTCCACTGAGATTTGGCATTGGTGACCAAAAGAAGTTTTGTAGTTTATAAAATTGTGCACAACTTTTGTTTTGATGGAATTTTGTGTTCAGTTCAAATTTTGGGTGAATTCCACAAAAGTCAGAAAAGGGGGGATAAGGGTCTGCTACAGTGATCCGATATGGATCACCGGCTCCCTGTCCAGCGCAGCCGCCGCGCGAGCAGCGCCACGCGCATGCGTGCGTGCACGCAGCTGCTTGCTGCCAGGGTCGCCAGGCAACGTGGATGCCCCGGGCTTGCTTTCCCCTCCATTTGAGCGCAGCGTGGACGACGCCGTGCGTTTCCTCCGTCCTGAGCCATAGAACCCGACGAGTCTTTCTCTCCCAAATTCACCAAAACCACTCCTTCCCGAGCCAATTTGAGCATTCCAGAGTCTTCGTCACCTTCGTGCGAACCCAGTGCACCCCCAAACTCCCTCTCTAACCCCCTCAAACGCCAGAGCTCCTCCCTCTTCTCCAACTCCGGCCGAGACCGCCGCCGCGGAGTTCTTCGCGTGGCCACGGTGTTCCAGTGAGTATCACACCCCGCTGGCGACTGTTTCAAGTTCCTTCCGTGCCCCGGTTGCTCATGCGCTCGCTCCCTTTCTTTGAATGTGAGCAGGATCACCGGAACGAGCTTGCCGGAGCCAGAGCCCCCGCCCGACGACACTGCCTCCGTCGCCAGCAGCTTCAGCTGCTTCCCCGAGCCTTGCAGCGTGAGCACCATCCTCCCCAACCCCTGTGGAAGCTCGCTAGGCCGTCGTCTTGCACTCTACCGGGTCCTGGTGGCCGGCCGATAGTCGGCCATGGCGGCCGTCCGCCGGTGACGCGGTTGCGATAGACAGAGGGCGGTAGAGCGCGAGTAAGTGGTAGGGATCGGTCCGCGGAAGTGAGGCGGAGCTGATGCGCACGCGCGCGGGGGCCGGGGACCTCGCTAACGGCTGCCGGAGCTGCGGAAGCGCCGTCGTGCGTGAAGGGGACGAAACTGACTGGTGGGGTCGTCCTGTCAGTGTCTCGCTGGAAGAGGGGGGGGGATCCTGACGAGCAGGGCCCGCTCGTCAGTGGCCGCGTGAGAGAGAGCGCGCGCGCAGTCCGCGCGGGAGAGCGCTCGCGGGCCGTCTTGGGCCGGATCCAAGCAGGCCGCCGGTGCAGCACAGTGCACTTTCTCTTTTTCCTTTTTGGTTAAAAATGCTTGATGTTTGAAATTGTGTAATAAATTGTGTGGTGATCCAAAAATCATGGAAATTTTTGTATAAATTCCCTGAAATAGTTAGAACCCAAGAAAAATATGAGGCTCTGTTTTCTGATAGCTTGCCAGGATATAAAAAAAAATTGGGTCTTTTAATTAGCAAATAAAACTGTGATGATTTTTAATAATTTATCAGTATGTGCAAAAATCACCAAATTTTGTGGAGAGCCTCTGAGTATTATTCTCTGTCTCCACACAAAGTTTGGTGACATTTGGATAATGTTTGAGCAAAATATTGTTAAATCCTTATTTAGTAATTAAATAATAATTCTAGAATAATTACATAATAATTAGTTAATTGCTCAAGATTAGGATTTGGGTGATTTTGGGATTATGTGATGACCTGAGGTCATTAACCCTAATGACCTTTGGCATTTAATTATTGTTTGGCCTTAATGCTTAATTACTATCATTAGTGATTAATTAAGAGTTAATTAAGGTAACTAGGATTAATAATTAATTAATTCAGAATAATTATGGATTAAGAAAAATATTAATTTACAGATACCACCTCTTGGGTAAAGACACTTAGTTGTTAAACAACTTTATTTATTAGTTTATTCTGAGTTGCACCAAGAAGGCAAGTTGTACTCGACTTAGCCCTTCTTGCACAGTTGTCATATGCATATCATGAGCATTCATCCTTTTGCGTATAGTGCACGTGACCGAAGGAGCGCCCGTTGAACCGAACCCCGAGGTCGGTGCTCCGTTCGAGGAAGTCAGATCCGAGACTTGGGAAGTCTCCGAGGGTCCCTCTCTGCCCTGCAACCAAGGCAAGCCCCGGATGCATTAACCCCTCCATGAATGTTTTAAATCTTTTATCACTTATGAATTGAAAATGCTGCATTACGTAGTTGAGAATTGGGTTAACCTACTTGCTGCATTTACTACCTTGATATTTGTTATCTTGTCCTTGGCACCTGTTTCGTTTTAAAACTGCGTAGCGATGCTTAGCTCTGCTACTAGATAGGTTTTCAAACAAGAAAGTTTGAAGGGTTGTTGTAGAATACACTTATGGTCAATGATGTTTCAATTTGAGACCGGTCGGTGGACTTGCTTTAAGAATGGAGTCTTAAAGTAGTGTCTCCAACTGTGTCGATTAAGGACCGTTCCGTTGATGGCCTGCTGGGTTGAGAATTTATAGTACTAACCACTTGCCCTCGGTAAGCCCGGTCTTGTGATCCCTCGACGCGAACAGCTACTCGCGCACTGGGAGTGGACAGATGGCGAGAGTAGTGTGTACCCACCTTACGGATCTGAGATGACCGGAAAACATCTAGATCGGCTGTAGGATGGTGGAGTACTGTGCTCTCGGGTGCCGCGAACCTGGTCAAATTTGGGGAGAGCTTGATTTGGGTTGATATATGCAAGATTTGGTTCTACATATGTCGGGTGGTTAGGAACTCCAGCTGGATTGCTAAGCGATTCGAATCGTCGTTGCTCCCCGATTGGGAGACTCAATTCCGTCGACCCTCATCATAGTTAAATATGCAATTAAGTGATAAAATGAGAAAGGGGGAAATGTCTCATGAGGTTCGGATCCCAATTCCCGGACTCAGAGTGACATGAAGCTATGGCCGTTGGATAAATAATACTTTATTTTAGGACTAGGAACTCCCAGACTTATCTGTGGGAGACAACTAGTTAGACTGTCCTCGAACTCCTCGGCCTCTTAAGGAGAGGAATTCGCTGGTAAAACTTGAAAGTAAGGATACACTATTAGTAAGCTTTTACGCAAAACACTTTGGCTCCTTGCTCAGCCACTCCTTGTCTACCCTAAGCCTGCATTCCTAACTTCTCCTCTTTTTCCATCGGGTAAGTCTTGTTGAGTACTCCCGTACTCAGGGTTTCAATACCCCTGTTGCAGGTGAAGCTCAGGAGCCGACTTGTTTCGGACCCTGTTGTGTGACCGTCGTCGAGGTTGACGACGAAGAAGAGTGAGCGTGACCCATGGGCAGGGTCTGTAAATTTGTAATCGAGGTACTAAAGTTTAAGTTGCTCCGCTGGACTTGGTTTGTAATAATACTCTACTATTTGGAAGAACTCCTTTTGTAAAATAAGTTATGTAATACTTCCGCTGTTTTACTCTGAAATATTATTTTGGTCGTATGTCGTTTGTGGTACTGCAATGTCTTCGCAACGAATGATCCTGGTGTTAAGGTGGCCACTTGCTATCCTGTAAGGGCAAGAAGAAGAAGTTCTCGTTAATTGACCATCACCAGTGGTCAGGACGAGCCGGCTTGGCACGCCACAGGTAGCAGTGGAATGAGCGTCCAGCGATGCTCATTGGACTTCTAAAGTGGGAGGATCCCCGGCATCGCCGTCAGAGGTCCTTAGGACAATGACAGGTGTCGGTGGGCCCAAACACTTAGGGGGTTCTGCCACACCTGTCCTGTCGATCTATACTCTACCAATCCTGGACACGTGCCCAAAAACGGTGTCAACTCATGCCCCCAGTTTCGGAGTATGAAACATTAATGCTCCGAAATTCTCTGCAGTAATGATGCCTTTTCGCAATTAATTCTCCCAATTTGGTAACCGACAGCCTTAATCTGAACAACCCCGGTTTGATTCCTCCGTATATGCCTCGAAATCCTCAACCTTCCAAACGGACATTTCCACTCTATTCGCCCATCGACAATATTACCGTTACAGAGACTTGCCGATAGACTGACCAGGACGTCCAATTTAGTAACGTATCTTATCCTCCCAAACGGCTATCTCCACTTTATTTGCCCATTGGCAATATTACCGTTACAAGGCGCTACCGATGGACCGACCGGGAGATCTCGCACAGTGAAATATCTTTGGATAATGACCGCTTCCTGTCAAATCACCTGTGCAATTCCTTGATTACCGTGCGAACAGTTACCATATCTACCTGAGTACCCTCGGATTCCACGGATACGGCGAAGAGATAAGTCAGATTTGCCCTTGCCCGTTTTGTCCTATAAATAGTTCCTTCTCGGGTACTACTTCTCCATCACATCATTCTATAGCTCCAACTCCACTTTCCCGGCGGCGGCGCTATTCGAGAGCTCCAAGATCTCCAACGAAGCCCCTTCTTCACCAACTCCGAAGCCCTCGATCATCCTCTTTGTGAAGAGATGGCCATCAACTTCACCGTCCCTGAGGTTAGTTCTTCATTCCACCTTTTGTGCTTTTTCCGCATCCCTATTCATCCGCAATTTATTTTACTGAACATTTCCCTTTTTCTTTCTTTGTTCTTCTTTTACCCTCAAAACCATTAGGATCTGTCAAATAAAATCGTCATCCCTACCAACCAGCCACACCTCCAATGTCTTGGCCCCTTAGGGAATCCAGATCCCACCGATCTCATAAACGCAGAACAAACAGAATCCCATTTAGAACCAAGAACTTTTCTCTAGATGTGTTGAAGGACACCTTCCGTTCTTGGCCCAATCCTACCGTGGGATGGAAAGATTGGTTCCTGAGAGTTAGCAACTCAAATGAAGTCCAATGGGGTGAGAGAAAACTGGACCAATGCATCAGGCTATCCATTGCCGATATGCATAGGAATGAGTCATTGCTGATAGCTGCATCTTATTTCTGGTTAGACACCCTTAATGCTTTTGTCTTTGGTCACAGCCCTGCTTCCCCTACACTTGTCGATGTGGTTATGCTCATCAGCCTAGATGTATCTTCTGCCGATAGCACCCACTTTTTTGATACCAAACCCAGTGCTAAGGTAGAAACTCGCTCCATCGGCGGTTGGTTAGGGTACATCCAAAAATACAGACGAACAGGTCCTGTTAACATAAAGGAACAGACCATCTTCTTGAACATGTGGTTGGACAAGTTTGTATTTTGTGGTCGATCGGCAGGACCAACATCTGTCTATCTAGCAGCAACAGAAAGATTAGCCGATGGTGGCCGATTTCCCCTCGGCCGATACCTGCTTGGCGCAGCCTACCACCTCCTCCACCAAGTAACCAGGAAACTCCTGCTTGGTCAGCCCATCGGCAACTTGGGGGGTCCCTAGTGGTTCATTAATATGTGGCTCAGTCTCCACATGCACAAGCGTCTCGAGTTTGACCTCTTCGGACAGCGTTTCCCCAGGGACATAACTGAGGATTATGAACTGGATGAGGAAAAATCGGCAACTCGCCCTCCCCTAAACTTTGGCGAGGCTGTCATAGTTCTGCCCGGTACAGGGGGCAATGCAGACCAGGTCAGCCGATTTTTCCAAACCTTATATGAAGGTCTGACCAGAGAACAGCGAGCATGGTTACCCTATGATGATCCAGACACCATGTTTCCTTTGGTCTTTCATCCGTTCAACGATGCTCTCAAAAAGGATCACGAGGTGATGATGGCACTGATCACTCCAAGAGCTATACCAGTAAACTTCTTTGGCAGTGGAAAACATCCAATCAAACCTATGAGTTTTATAACCCATCGGCATTGGCTCGCCAATTAGCTTTCGGCCAGCTACCGATTGCACTCTGTTATGCCGATGCGATAAAACCCAGGGAAGTCATTACTAACCTCCTCGAGTGGATTCGAGTAGCACAACTGCCATCTAGTGCCGATACAGATACAGATTTATCAGAGTGGATTCCGGCCGCCTTCATCACTCAGGCGTACAAACAATGGTGGGAAGAATGGAAGAAGCATCTATTCTGCAAATCGACTCTCTCGTACCACGGCATGATCGACCCCCCGTACAAGGTTCCTGATAACACTGTAAGTATTTCCAAACCGATGCCTTGATTCGTTCAATTCTATTTCCATCGGTAACTTACTTTTTGCATTGCATTGCAGGTTGACAACGATCCCCCATCGGTCAGCAGGAGTGGCAAGCCGATTGACCTCTTTCCATCAGGTCTGATCTCTTCAATCGGCAACAATGCTCCCACTCTGGCCGCTGTCATGCATCGAGGCATACGCCTCAAGAAAGTCACCACTAAGAGAACTCAGATATCTCCATCGGTAGCTGCCTCTGCTTTGGCACAAGCGTTCAAGGTATATTCTCAAACTCTTTCATACTGATCTCACATCTGTTGTACTTGCACTCACAAATTTCCCTTTCTATGCCAGAACACCGGTGCATCGGCAAGGATCAGAGGCAAAAGTGCCGATGCCCCCCAGTCTAATCAACCGAAGAGAAAGGGCGCCAAGAGTACCAGGGCACAAGCAAAGCGCCAAAGAGTAGCAACACCTCCTCCTCCCCCGGTATCTCCAATTCAGGTAGAATCTTCTCCCTCTTCTCCAGAAACACAGACACAGCAAGTACCATCTCCCTCTCAACCGCAAGAAGTACCTCAAGTGGAAGAACCCCGACTAGAAGAGCCCCAGCCAGAAGCACCTCAGCCAGAAGACACATCAGCTAATATGGGCGAACAGAGTGCCGATCCAGCAAGCTCAATCATAGCATCGGTAGTCTCCTCGATTCAGACAAGCACTACACCTCCTCAAGGTAACATACTTTTACAAAAGCATTGCCGATGAACTTGTTTTCCTTATCTTATAATTACTCCTGTCATCCTTTCAGCTGACATAGTCTCGTCGGCAACCCCAGCTGATCAACCTGTGGTTCCATCGGCATCTTCCAGTCAGAGGCGAGAGATTGCCCTGAAACAAGTAAGTTATCCGACCCCTGCCCATATTATTTATCAATACTGGACCGTAGGATAACTCATTTTCTTTCCTTTTTAGGAGCAGGACTCTCCCGATAGTTTGTTCTCTTTCGCCATCGACATCTCTGAAGATGAAGGCGAAGAAGCAAGATCTTCTCGGGCAGTTGGGATCACATCGGCAGAGGTCAGGGCAAAGCTGGAAGAACTATCGGCTCTCTTCCATCAAGACACAGCCCAACTAGTTGATGACTTTGATCTGGCCAAGGCTTTATTCAAGACCCTGAGAGGTCAAATCCCCGACGATGCCGGAGAAGTTCTCTTCCAAGCAGCACATCTGGAGAGCTGTCAACTGCAGTACCAGAGGGCTTGCCGATAGAGCGGCTCAGACTCAGCTTTCTGAGGAGATGATGAAGGCAAAGCTTCTTACCGATGAGAAGCATAAGAGCATTGGCGCCTTGAAGTCGTCAGGAGATGCACTGAAGCACAAGATCTCTGATTTGTCACCAAAAAGAGACGCCCTGTTGGCATAGCTTAAGCAAGTGGAAGAAGCCTTGTCCTAGGCTCGGCAAGAGGAAAATCAACTGCCTGAGGCGATCAAACTCCTTGAGCAAGAGCGAAATGTCCACGGCCGTAAAGCGCTGCAGTTGAAGAAGAAATTGAAGCCGGTGGAACGTTCTGCCGATGAAGACATCAAAGAGATAGAAGCAGCCAACCAGATCCGTTTGCGTGCTATATCGGCGATTCAGGCGTTGCTGAACATGTGAATTCTTCATCGGCATCATACTTGCTCCTCCCTTTTGAACACTCTTAACATGTTGGTCTAGTCGATAGGACTGTTATCGGCACTTTTCTCAAAACATTAAGTCAGGTCCCAGACACATTTTGATCCAGCAGATAGGAATGTTATCGGCACTTAAACTTTTATGCATCGACCCATATGCTTGGGTAGTACTTTTTCAGATACTTGCCATTTAATGCTCTGGGAAATTCAACTCCTTCGAGAGTTTCTAAAATATAAGCATTACCAGGAGCCGATCGACTTATCCGATAGGGACCCTCCCAATTGGCAGACCACTTCCCAAATTTTGAACTTTTAGTCCCGATCGGTAAGATTAACTTCCACACTAAGTCTCCATCGGCAAACTCCTTAGCCTTTACTTTCTTGTCATACCATCTGGCAACCCTCCTCTTATTCTCTTCTATACTCATCAAGGCCCTTAGCCGATGTCCCGCCAAGTCATCTAACTCGTCTGTCATCAAAGTAGCATAATCACCGGCAGCCAATTGATCTTGAAAAGATAGTCGCCTAGATCCAGCCTTAACCTCCCAAGGTAACACTACATCATGCCCATAAACCAATTGATAAGGTGAAACCTTAGTCGATCCATGACAAGCCAACCGGTACGACCATAAAGCTTCGTTCAACAATGTATGCCACCTCCTAGGATTTTCTTCAATCTTTCGTTTGATAAGCTTGATGATCCCTTTGTTAGACGCCTCAGCCTGCCCATTAGCTTGAGCATAGTAAGGAGAAGAATTTAATACTTTAATTCCCATACCGATAGCAAATTCATCAAACTCTCCTGATGTGAACATAGTGCCCTGATCGGTAGTAATCGTCTGAGGAATTCCAAATCGGTAAATGATGTGCTCTTTCACAAAATCAATCATATTGGCCGACGTAACTTTCTTCGAGGGAATAGCTTCAACCCACTTAGTAAAATAATCGGTGGCAACCAAGATGAATTTATGCCCCTTGCTGGATGGTGGATAAATTTGACCGATTAAATCAATAGCCCATCCTCGGAACGGCCAAGGTTTAACAATGGGATTCATGGCCGATGCGGGTGCTCTTTGAACATTGCAAAATTTTTGACTTCCTTGACATCCTTTGAAATATTTAAAGCAAGCTTCAAGTATAGTCGGCCAATAATACCGATTCCTCCTAATCATCCACTTCATTTTAAAAGCCGACTGATGTGCTCCACATACCCCTTCATGGATTTCTCCCATCAAACTTTTAGCCTCATCACCACCTAAGCATCTGAGAAGAACCCCATCAATAGTTCGGTAATACAATTCATCTTCGAGGAGCACATACTTGGTGGCCTGAAACCGAACACGCCTTTCAACTTTCTTAGATGGATCCTTTAGATAATCAACAATTTCCTTTCACCAATCATCGGCACCAATTGCCGATACTGCATTAATTATAGGCTGACATCCTGAGGCATGCTGAGCCAACCGATTGGCCTCTTCATTATGTAATCAAGGAACATGCTCTAACCGAAAATCCTTGAATTCCTTCAACAGTTGCATACTCCTTTCATAATAAGTTATCAAGACCTCACTTCGGCATTCATAGCTTCCAGCCAATTGATTTATAACTAGCATAGAATCCCCGAAGATCTTCATGGCATCAGCATGAACTTCCCTCAGTAATTACAGACCCTTTATCAAAGCTCGGTACTCAGCTTGATTATTTGTGGACGTGGCAACAATCGGCAAGGAGAACTCATACTTCCTCCCTCGAGGGGAAATTAATACTATGCCGATTCCTGCCCGCCGGTCACATATGGATCCATCAAAGAAGAGCGTCCAAGGTACCATTTCCAAAGCCCCCACTATACCGCAATGTTGAGTTACAAAATCGGCCATAACCTGTCCCTTAACCGCCTTAGCCGATTCATAACACAGATCGAATTCTGACAGCACCAAAATCCACTTACCGATCCTGCCGCTCATGATCGGCATAGACAGCATGTATCGGACCACATCATCTTTGCAAATAACCGTGCATTCGGCCGATAGCTAATAATGCCTTAATTTAATACAGGAGAAGTACAAGCACAAGCACAGTTTCTCAATAGCCGAATACCTGGTTTCAGCATCTTTCGACCTCCTGCGTAAATAGTAAATCACACGTTCCTTCCCTTCAAATTCTTGAATTAAAGCCGAACCGATGACCATCCCATCGGTAGATAAATACAATCTGAAGGGTTTCCCTTGCTGAGGTGGAATCAGAACTGGAGGATTTACCAAATAATTCTTGATTTCATCTAGGGCCAACTGTTGTTCTTTCCCCCAAACAAACTCTTGATCGGCCTTCAACTTAAGCAAAGGACTGAAAGCACGAATTTTACCAGACAAATTAGATATAAACCTTCTGATAAAATTTACCTTGCCAATCAAGGATTGGAGCTCAGTCTTATTGGTGGGGGCAACTATTTTGTTGATAGCATCAATGGATCTTCGACTAATTTCAATCCCCCTTTGATGCACCATGAGACTAAGAAATTGTCCTGCCGATACACCAAATGCACACTTATTGGGATTCATTTTCAAACCATGCTTCCTTGTGCATTCTAACACTTTTCGCAAATCGGCAAGATGCTTTGTGAAATCTCCAGACTTAACCACCACATCATCAATATAAATTTCCACCAGCTTGCCGATGAACTCATGAAATATAAAATTCATGGCTCTCTAATAAGTAGCACCAGCATTCTTCAAGCCAAAGGTCATGACTATCCATTCAAACAACCCAATATGACCAGGACATCTGAATGCAGTCTTTGGAATAACCCCTTCAGCCATGAATATTTGATTATATCCTGCATTACCATCCATGAAGCTGATGATCCGATGCCCAGCTGCAGCATCAACTAGTAGATCAGCAACCGGCATTGGGTAACCATCCATCGGCGTAGCTTTATTGAGATTCCTGAAATCAATGCAAACCTGAAGCTTTCCATTTTTCTTGTAGACTGGAACAACATTGGAAATCCACTCGGCATACCGACACTGCCGAATAAACTTGGCTTCAATAAGCTTGGTTATTTCGGCCTTAATATCAGGAAGAATATTAGGATTACATCGGTGATCTGGCTGTTGATGCGGCTGAAACCCAGACTTGATAGGCAACCGATGTTCAACAATTGATCGTTCCAAACCAGGCATCTCAGTATAATCCCAAGCAAAGCAGTCTTTATATTCCTTTAATAAATCGGTCAACTGTTGCTTACACTTGGAATCTAACTTAGCACTAATAAAAGTAGGTCTAGGCTTATCACCACTACCTATATCTACTTCTACCAAATCATCAGCCGATGTGAACCCCTGGCCTAACTTTCCATCATCGGCGAACCTATCCATTAAAAACCTTCATCAGAACCGACTGCTTGGATCGGTGGAATTTCATAATCGGCAACATTGAGAAAATCTTTTTCCCAGGATTCTCCTGAAATACACCTAGTTCTTTCATAGGTGTCTGCCTCTGCCGATGCAATAACATAAGAAGAATCCCCCGGGACAATTTCAATCTTGTCACCTACCCACGGAACCAAGCATTGGTGCATTGTAGATGGGATGCAACAATTGGCATGAATCCAATCTATTCCCAACAGTAAGTTATAAGCACCCTTTCCACTGATCACGAAGAAGGTCGTCGGCAAGATTTTGCTGCCGATGGTCAACTCAACGCATATTGCCCCCTTAACTGGAGACACGTTCTCTTCAAAATCTTTGAGCAGCATATCGGTCTTGGTCAAATCCTCATCTCCTTTCCCAAGCTTCCGATACACTGCGTATGGTATGATGTTGATAGCAGCTCCACCATCAATTAGAATCTTGGTCATTGGCTGACCATCAACCCTTCCTTTGACAAACAGAGCCTTAAGATGCTGCCTTTCATCATCGGTAGGCTTTTCAAAGATAGCCGTCATTGGATCCAGAGCCAGCTGAGCTATCTGGTCGGAAAACTCCAACTCATCATCACTGGATGGCGCAAGGAATTCCATCGGCAACATAAATACCATATTGACTCCTGCCGATGGCCCTTTCCCCTTAGGATCTGATTGCTGATCCCCAGATTGACCAGAGTTCTCGCCCTTGCTTAACTCCTCTCGCCTCTCGCACTGCAGTCTTCTCTTCTGTGTCCTGGTTAACCCCTCTAGACTCCATGGAGGTAGTTGTTGCTGCCTCACCGATGGGCGACGACTCTCCCTTGACTCCATCCGATAAGTATTGGCGTCTCTGCAGAAAATGAACTCATCGGGAACCCGCGCATTAGCCATCTCTTCAAGCTCTTCCTGGTTCCTGGGAAAATATTGAACACGATCGCCAAGCCTGTCGTGCATACTGAGCCTGCCCCCCAGTCGATCATGAACGGACGCTCTTCCCCTAATCGGCCCATTAAATCGTCGATCATCATCATGATAGCGCCGATCGGATCTGTCATACCGATCATAACCGTTGCACTCAGGACAATCTCTGACCGTAGGAAGCTTGATATTCTCCTCCCAGCAATGGATGAAGAACGGGCAATTCCTGTGATCCCTATGCCGATTCCACTCCTGTCGGCGTCTTTCTTCTTCCCGACGATAGTCCTCTTGCTGGCGCCGATACCGATCCTCACGTTGCTGCCAAGTCTCCCGCAGCCTTCTGTGAGCTATCACAATACCAGATCGGGGAGGACTTCCTGAATTAGCCCCTTCCTGGATCAAGCCTTTTCCCTTGGCATCGGCAGTAGTGATTTGATGCTGAGGATCCACCGATGCACTCCTTTCAGCTGCTTCCGATGTTAAGACCTTGGCCTTTCCCTTAGCATCCAGCATGTTTGTTGGGAAAGAGTGTTGATCAATCTTCATCGGCTTCTGAGTTTTGGAGCTGTCAAATTTGATCCTTCCAGATTCTATAGCCGATTGCAGTTGCTGTCTAAAAACCTTACACTCATTAGTGTCGTGAGAAGTTGCATTGTGCCACTTACAATATTTCATTCTTTTCAATTCCTCGGCCGACGGGATCACATGATTGGATGACAATTTGATTTGACCCTCTTGAATTAAAAAGTCAAATATCCTATCAGCCTTAGTGATGTCAAACGCGAACTTCTCTGGCTCTTTATGTCCAAAAGGACAAGACACGGCTTTTTATTTTTTACCCATTCTGCCAAGCCGATGACTGGTTGTTCATCAGAGTCTGAGCTTGTTGCTTCATCAACAAACGACACCTTTCTATTCCATGCTCTCTTGGGCTCAAAAGGCTTGATATCTTGATCAGAAATTCTCTGCACCAAATGACTTAAGCTTTCGAACTCCTGAGATGCATACTTGTCCCTGATGTGTGGCAACAAACCCTGGAAAGCTAAATCGGCTAGCTACCGATCATCCAGAACTAGACTATAGCATTTGTTCTTAACTTCCTGTATCCTCTGCACAAAACTTTCAACGGATTCATCATTGCGTTGCTTCAGTTTGACCAAATCGGTGATCTTCTTCTCATGAACTCCAGAAAAGAAGTACTTGTGGAATTGTTTCTCTAGATCGGCCCAAGTAATCACTGAGTTGGGAGGTAATGATATGAACCAGGTGAAAGCCGATCCAGATAATGATGATGAGAACAAGCGAACCCTTAACTCGTCCCTGTTAGCAGCTTCTCCACACTGGATGATGAACCTGTTGACGTGCTCCATGGTTGACGTGTCATCCTGCCCAGAAAACTTAGTGAAATCCGGTACCTTGTACCGATTTGGAAGTGGGATCAAATCATATGCGGGAGGATATGGTGTCCGATAAGAGTAAGTGTTGACCTTGGGTTTTATCCCAAATTGGTCTCTCATTACTTCGGCAATCTTATCGGGCCAATGAGGCGGTTGCGGATCCGGCACCTGCTGGTAAGCTTCCACGTGTCTGTGCGGCGCATGATCTGCATGGAACATTGGGTTAATCATTTGGCTACCCACCTGCTGACCACCAAACTGCTGTGCGCCGATCTGCTGTCCGCCGATTTGCTGCCCAAGATTCATTGGCTGGTTGGGTAGTCCCTGATTATGGAACCCAGGGTAGATCTGGCCTTGCTAGAACCCTGTAGCCTGATGATTCTATTGGGGCGTTTGCGGAAAGACTTGCTGCCCAAGCCATCCACTATTAGCATTCATCGGCATAGGTCCTGCCGATGACTGGTAATTGGGCATCATCATTGAATTGACATACTCTGGCTGAGTCATAAACCTCTGTTGCATCAGCATTGAGTCTGCCGATGCGTTAGGCATCTGGAACATCGGAGCTTGAGAATTCCCAGTGTAAGGTCTTGCAGTAGTAGTTGTAGTATACTGGGGACTCTGATTCATTGGCATACTTGGGGGTGCCGATGCCATAGGAGCCTTGCCTCTCACATCAGTCGTCTGGGATGTACCAGGTGTCGTCAATGTCAACTCTGGAGGCATACCATAACCCCACCAGTTAGGAGGAGGGACTGATCCCGACATTGCCGATGCCAAAAGATCTATAACAAGCTTAATCTACCCGTTCGAATTTGATGGATTGGTTGTCATCGGCGTAGATTGTGCATTAGTGACTCCTAACGTGCTTGGAGGAATAGGAATTTCCATGCCCGCAGCGGCTGTAGCAGCCGATGGAGCTGTGACCACCGGTGATCCTAGCTGATGATGAGAAGGGCCCACATAATTTGGTGGCAACTGTCCTTCCTTGAAAGTTCTAGCCACGGCATTGAAAACCGTATTGGACAGCACACCAGCTTGGTTGATCAAGGCACGGTTGATAGCACTATCGACCATGTCTTCGAGTTTACTAGGATTGGCTTCAAAAGTAACCTGCCAAGGCATCGACAGTGCTTCCTTCTGGATCACCTCGCCAATCCTGTTTACGCTGAAGGCCTTGAGACATTGCTGCTTATAATCCTCCATAGCCTTCGCGATAGCTTGCTTCTACTCATCTTTGAGGTTATCTCCCGTCACGGGGATGACGTTCTCCAAGTCGAACTTAGTATTCAACATGTTGATCCTGATCTTGAATCAAGTCCCACTGGGCGTGCCAAAAGATGTGTTGATGCAAAAGCTGATCTGCAAACACAAAGGGCTAATACCCGATTTAAACGTTAAGGCATGCCAGCCAATTTGACCTTATTATCGGCAAAGGTGATAACTCGAATACTTTGGTCCCGACAACAGCGATGCGCCTGGATGCCACGGCCAAAAGGTATTCACATGGAACTTGAGTATACGCCGAGCTTAAGTCGACGAACTCCTAAGAACTCGTAATAAAAAGGAAAATATGACGAAGTCGTCGAAAAAGTAGATGCTGGAATATGAGTAAAAACGTGTGTTTGATTGATTGATAGATGTCTCGATTACAAGGCCCTAGGGTCTACATTTATACCCTGCTCAAAAGAGCTACAACCAGACACGACTAGAACTCGAATTCCAAATTAAACAGAATCCGTATACAAAATGGTTTAAATAACTAAGGAAAAACATAAATCTATCTCCCCGTGACAGCCTGGGATGCCACCATGCACCAATCGGCAATCTCCGAGTCTTTCCCCCGCGTCATCGGCAGATTCTTCACCGCAATCACCGGCAGAGGTTAATGCTGGCCATTGGCACAGACACATTACCATCCATGAACTTAGCTACATCCAGTCGTCTCCTCATCGGCAACCATCTTCATCGGCAACTCTCCTGCAGACCAGCTACCTTTGCCCTGTCCTGCCGATCTATACTCTACCAATCCTGGACACGTGCCCAAAAACGGTGTCAACACCTTCCCAAAGTAGCCTCTTCTTCAGTAATACCGATTTCACTAAACTTTGCACAACCTGACAACCCGAGTCCTCGCATCCTTTCCTGCTGTTTTTCAAAAATTCTTACCGAGTACTCTTCGTATGTGAGATCCTCTTTAATAGTCAATTCCTTTAACGATATCTGCCCTTCTCGCACACACAAGCATTTCTCAAGTTGTGACACCTAGAAAACATCATGCACTCATTCTAAACTTTCAGTCATCTCCAATTGGTAATACCTCTTCACCCTGTCTTTCTAACACCTTGAAAGGCCCGATACGCCTTGGTGCTAACATTCCCTTCATATTAAACCTTCTCACACCTCTCATAGGCATGACATTTCCAAATACATATAATCTCCCACTTCAAAACTAATTCTCTTCTCATGTGTCAGGATAACTCTCCTAACGAGACTGTGCCATCCCTAGGTTATCTTTGATCACTCTCACTTGTTATTCTGCATCACTTAGAACATCTAGCCCAACCACTTGTGTTCTCCCGTTTGATTCCAAAATAACGGGGTTCTACTTTTCGTCCCTACAAAGAATTCAAAAGGCACCCTCTGAAGGCTTTTCTAATAACTATTGCTCTGGGAAAACTTCGCATACAGTAAACTCTTTGTACTATACTTCAATACACAAGCTCACGACATATCTTCTAAGTAATCTTTGCAGTTCCTGTGGTTCCCAAGTGAGTATAGTAGAGCTCATTTGACAGTACTAATGACATCACTTCAGTTCAACACTCAACTCCTCAAACTTTAGTGTTATTTGAACTCCTCTAGCACACTCTTTATGCTTGGAGCATTCGCAAAGGCTTTTTCTCCTTCAAGTGATAGCGTTTTTCCTAGTCATAACTCTTGATTCACTCAAATCCATCGACAATGTGACCAGCTCAAATCCAACTTCCTAAACATGCCCTTTAGATTCTTACGTTCTATGCAGATATCACTCCTACATCCAATAAGATAGTATCTCCATGATCCACTATGGATACCTCCACAACTTGTGTCAGGTGGTCCAACTTACTTAGTTGACTCATGCACAAGCCATCACTTTTCCTGTGTAGAGCACATCTAAGGTCTTGATGGGATAGAACTCTATTTGTCATTCTTTATAACACCTTGAGTGAACCACTGATAGAATCTTATCATTCCAAGTCAATCTCTTAGTCACTCTTATGTCAAGATCACATTGGCCCCAACAAACCTAGGATAGCCTCTTGACATATCTATAAAACTCTAAGTCTCATTCACTTTCCTTTGGTGGTTTCCAACTGTTGCATCTTTAACTTTCTTAAGTCCATCATTAAAGATGACATCTCCTAGATGAGAACTTCCATCAACTAGAACATACTGGTCATGCTCTCTTTAGCAATGAAGTCTTTTGAGTCTCCGTAGAATCAATAGTAGATGTAGCATATCCACTTCCTAAGTTGTCAAGTGACCAATTTCACTAACTTGAGCTAGGATGGATGATTATAATCATGGGATATCTCCAGAGTCAACTTCTCACTTCATGGTAAATTGAAAGGGCATTAACCTACAATATCAAGGTACTACACCCCTTAAGATGAGATAGGTCGGGGAACAGTATGGACTAGCTCTCATATTCCGTTTAGATGCTACAGATCATATAGTCTTTTAAATTCATTGTACCAAGTCTCATGATCTAGAGTTGGTTTCGTCACCGAGTTCCAACTATTGGTACCTCTATCATAGTTGAAGTGCTTCGCTCTCACATCCCATGTATAACTTTGTAGCCTTTGGTGTCACCTGATTCTCATAAGCACCACTTCCAAGCTATGAGTACCAGCAATGACCCATATCTCGATCCATATTAGCACACTTTATTGGAACAATTTCTTGTATCAAAAACCAAATTTACCAAACACTTGAGGTCCTTATCGATGATCCAACATTAACCAATACTTCTCCTTGTAACTCCTTTGATAAGACTACCCCCCTTAGAAAAGGTAAACTAGGGGCTTAAATGGGTAGTTTAGTCCATATTTCAAGTGAGTTTCTTATCATCAAATCTTCTAATACTGAAGAGAAACTCATGTGCGCCGATATGTACAAGAAATCTGAAATTTCTCACGACATGAAAACACTAGCACCGTAAAATAGACATAACTCCTTTTTTGTTAATCCAGTAGAGTCATAAATTACACCGTTAGAAACCATATCAAATTCCCTTCAACTTTCATATCGAAGGCTTAGTTTCTGTCTTTAAACATAGATAAAACAGCTAAAAATGATTGCCATCCCGACAATGTCTCAGCATCGATGCAGCAACTTGCAGAAGTCATATCTCGAGCTACTTAGATCATATAGGGACGAGTCTTACATGGTTGAGAAGCTTATGAAGTCCTCCACAACTTCTGTATATCACACTTTTCCAGATTCTGATGTTAAGTTGGCTGAAAAATAGGAACTAACTAGAACTGTCCAGATTTTGACACTGCGCAGCAACATCAACTTATGGATGTCATAACTCCAGTCCTATTAATCCGATAGAGTTAAAGTTTGCATCGCTGGAAAGCGTATCAAATTATCTACAACTTTATTATAGAACATTTTTCCAAATTCTATACTTACATTTGTCCAGAACTGTAGGCAACCGAAACTGGTCCAGATTCCTGACAGCTCAACTGTGCCATCTTGTGATTTTTGTAATTCCCAAACCACAACAGCTACGAGGGTGATTCTTGTGGTCAGAGAAGGATATTGAAGTCTACTTTCACATCAGAATTTTCACATGATTTTATGGTCCTCCCAGAATAGATATTTAAACTAAAAAAGATAAGTTGCTCCCAAAAGACAGGATAGAGAAACAAGAGAAACTAAAACCCAACTATTTATTCAATTAATCCTTATACCTTAGGCCTATAAACTAAATGAAATTATGGAGAAACCCACAAGATCATTGCACTCATTACAAAAATCCAACTCAAACATAAGCACTAAGACAAACCAACCAAACATTAAAGGTTCACAAAGCACACATATTTAGCTAAACTCAACTTTTGCTACTAACGTTTATTACAAAGGGGGCCTTCCTACTTCTTAAAAACGGTGTAACTACAGCGGCATCTAGGGTAGCATCTCTTGCGTGGAGTTAATTGAGGTATGTCCTCCACCTCATTGATCTTAGGTAATCCACCACGACTTCACCACTCATCAATCTCTTCAAGGGCTTCCTCATAGTGTTTCCTTACTTCTGCCAATTTCAGTTGACTATCTTCCAAATTTTGATGCATGACTTGGATAGTCAATGCCATCTCCTTTAGTTGTTCATTCTGCTCCATATAGGGGTTAGCCATCACACATTGGAAAGTGCCTAGTGGACGACGAGGAAGATACTTTTGTTGGCCATTCTTCCTCTCTTCGTAGTGCTTTCCATGATATGCCAGAAGAGCTTGATGGGTAGCATCAGATATGCTAGCATGCTTACTGAAGCGATCAGCAAGAGATGAGTGAATGGATTCCAACACGTGTGAACTAGTAAACTCATTCCACCTTGTGATGTGTGCTTCTGTGGTCCAGTGGCTCTCATACTTAGGGTGAGTCCACTTAGTGCATTTATATTCCACCTTGGCTTCCTGTTTAGGATAGTGGTCTTGTAGTATATGCAAAAGCCAAGGGTGAAAGAAATCTTCGCCACTAAAGGATGCGGTAAAGTACTCCTTCCGCCAACAAGTATGTCTTGATGGGACAAGGCGAGCTTCTTCATACTCGTTCTGTTAAGCCATAGGTACCCTGAGTCAAGCATGGTCTTCCAGAGTTGCTGCGAGCAATCTTTTCGTTACGAACCATCTATGGAATTAGACCAAGAGTAAGTTAGAATGGAAGCAATAATTTTATAATAGAATTAGATGGTAGAAGCAAAAGAATTTTAGCAAATATCAAGGGTGAGATAGTAAGCATGAATGTAGTGAAGCAAAGATGACTAAAATGACCATTACTACCTAGGCTTGCGTCCTACAGTCAGCATTGCTCTGATACCACTTTGTAGCACCCAGTTTTAAGACAAAACCAGATACACACCATATGTGAGCCCAGGAAGTCAAATCTCACATATAGCCACAAATAGGGGTAATATCAATAGACAATGCTTAATATATAACAACCTTAATATAAAGGATATAACCTTGGATAGCAAACAGCGGAAATGCATTCCGTTCTTCAGGAGAAAGCTCTAAATCCATAGGGACAACTGACTGGTTGTGCACAAGCCTAAACTCTTCTCCAAACAAGCAATCTGATACCATCCAGGATTTTTATCCAAATAAAATGTAAAGACAAGCGTAAGTACATCTCGTACTCAACAAGAATAACATAGGGTTCATGAGGCTCAAAGGCTAGACACTTGGTTTAACTGCATGTAGCTTTTAGTTGTCACAATTTTAGCATATGAGTAGCATCAAGTTGTCAAGTCCCAAAGTAAACTCATGATCAAGTAAAGTAAATAAAGAATAGCATAAACAACATATGAACAATAATAACATCAGTGATTTTCCATTAGTGATCATTTATTTTGTGTTGGTCCAAGGCCGCTCGTGACCGTGAGCACGGCTAATATATCAGTTTTACACTCTGCAGAGGTTGTACACTTTCACTGTGAGTCGTGATTTACCCTTTTGCCCGAGGTGATGAGTCTCTAAACCCCCTTCCTATGGAGGGCGGCAGGGTTCACTATGAAGCCTTTCAAAGGTTCGTCTAACAAGTTAGGGCCGCTTGGTTTCATTAGTCAGTCCATGTGATTCTACCAAGCAGGGAATCCACGGTCTGCTATCCCCCATTTGCACCACACGGGTATCCTCTAACAAGCTAGAAAAGGTCCACATACTAAGCTAAAGATAGAGCCATGTAGCCCTCACAGTTGTACTGTATGTCCCGGATGATCATATACAGATAAGTCGTTATGGAGAGAAACTAGAGCACCATAAGATAGATCAATGCTCTAGCCCCCTTTACCAAAGTTGCTAAAAAAGTCCTCTTTTAATGTTTATTGCATATTCTATTAATCAAATTACAAGATCATGGTTTAGTAGAGCACTAGCATAAGCTACCCAATGCAAAACCATAGGTGACAAGGTATAAGATCAATACTAGGAAATCCTTAACAAGGAGACACATGAAATATGAATTGTGTTATTAAAGTTATTAGGAAAACAAGGATGATCCCATGCTATACTTGCCTTGAAACTTAGATCCTTCTTTTAGTTCCAAAACTTCTACTATCAGCTTCTTGATCACCACGTAAAGCTCACCGTCTATACTCAGTCACCACATCAACAACAATCATCTAGAGGCAATCATACAAAGCAAACAAATCTATAATTAGAACAGCACACCAACAGTAGAAACTAAAGATGAAAAATTTATAAAATGAATCTATGTTGCACTATGATCACATAGACATAAAGATCACGAAAATCGGAGCTATAACGAAGAAGATATGAATTTTCTAAGATTTTCTTTAGAAAAGTAATTAATTAAATAGGGTCATAAAATTAAAAAGTTTCAAATAGGTAAAACATTGAGACTAACATGTAGATCTCGTGATTATAAATCTAACGCAATTTGAATGGGTCACATCGAAGTTAAAATGAATATTTTATGACCAAAACAAAATGAGTGGCAATTTTGTAAATGAAGAAAACGTATTTTGAAGCAAACCGTCGGGAATTACGTTTTCAAAGCTAGAAAGCGTAATAAGTGAAAGCGCTTTGGACCGTGGGTTATGTCTTTAAAAACATTGAGGTTTTTTCGCAAAAGACGCGGCCGAAGGGGTATCCTTCATCTGGGCCGTTGGATCGCGCTTGGACGGTCACGATTAGATCGGGGTGGGGAAGAGAGAGCTGGCCGGCCAGAATTGGGGCCAAACCCGACGGCGCCATGGCCAGTTTTCGTCAATCCGTTGGTTTAGAGCACAATTCAAGGAATCGAAGGCACAGGGAGATAGAGTAGCTTACTGCGACCTCACCTAGGGCAAAACCGATGTCGGGGAGAGACTGGGCGCGCTCGCACGGAGGATGGCGGATGATCGAGCTCTGCAAAGTTCCGCAAGGTCAAGCAAAGCATAGAAAGCACGAAAAAGAGAAAGAAAAGGCTCGGTGACTTCGCAAAGATGACGAGAAGCTCGGCAAGGAACTCACGGGGGCGGAGATGCGATGGAACGGGACTTCAACCTCAGCGGCAATCTCGTTCTTTTTGGCGGCGGCTGCAGCTCGGCTAGGGCTCGGGTATGTGCCAAAATTGGGGTTGGGGAGTTCGGCGAGGCCGTGGCTTCTATTTAAGAGGGCCCACGACTTGCGGGGCAAGCCAACACGGGGAACACGCGCGACCGGTGCTCGATTAAGGGTAGAGTCCAGCTTGGACACGAGGTGGAAGAAGGTCCTGACAGGTGGACCCCACCTGTCTGTGACTCAAGGGCGTGGGACCCGCTCGTCATTGGAAGAAGAGAGGGAAGGGGTGCTGGCGCGGGCGTGAGAGCTAGCTGGGCCACGGCCTACTGCGCGCACTATGCCGGGAACAAGAAGGGAGCAGGCCAAGGGAAAAAGAATGGGGAAGGGAAGGATCTAGGCCTTCGTACCGATTTCCAGGGAGAGGGAGGAAGAGAAAATAAATACCTTTCCAATTTTATTTTCAAATCTTTGCTTAACTAGATTTCAAGAGAATTTGAAAACCTCTTGAAATTCAAAAACAACCACTCAGAAAAAATAAAATGCAGCAGCATGGTTGCTCAACATGTTGCTAAAGCTTGGGTTAAATTTTAATTTGATGACAAATATTATTTCCCTATATTTCATGGGCATAAAAATACACAATTAAATCAAATTTCTCCTATTTTGAAAACTTGCAAATTTTAGGATATTACAGTGTGACATGGATCAGGAGAACAGGCGTGTATTATTCTGCCAGCAACCACCATACCAATTTAGACTCCTACATCCCAGACGAACACGGAGGAATGCCAAGGACGAACAGGGTTGTCAACACCTGTCGCGATTCCCTCTACTGAAGCAAGGGCCATGCGGACACCTACCTCTCCATACCTAGGCACCATGCCTATGTATATAGAGACTACCCAACTTACCCCGGGACTCTGACCAACGGATCGACAAGTTACGAATTGGGCACACCTTGCTGTACCATAAACCAGCACACCGAACTTAGCTCTAATCTTCATTGTATATTTATATATTTTATTAGGCACAATGTTAATGATGATACTCTCATGACACATAAACTATACACTAGTTCATATATCAAGATTATAACATCACAACTATGGTCTAGTTCATAAATATGACTATAGTTGAAAAATCAGAGAATAAACATGGAAGAACTTGTTAGACACTCAAAGGCCCTCATGTTACACTTGCATCAAATAGTGCTCCAACTTCTCCAACTTTCCTTTTGGATCATCCTTTGTATAGCTTCTTTGTATGATTGCAACAACCATTGCAAGCATCACAGACAAGCCTAAAAACAATACATCAATCATTGTAAAACATCATATAAAGGTTTGAAAAAAGTAGGGCTTGTAACTATGATCCTTAGAGCGTATAACAACTAAACGGAACTATGGTTTAAAAGGTATGAAAATTCAAAGGTATAAGATGGAAGGTATGATAAATGATAAGGATAGAATAAGCATGATGTATGTGGGCTAACTTGAAAGATTTAGAGAGCATAAGATTTTATAGATGAAGGGTAACGATTATAGGATTATACAAGATGGATATGACATTGTGAAGAATGAAGTAAGCATACGGAGATTCAAGGGCTAGGTAACATGAGATGCCTATGAAAGCTTGATGAGATGGAACATATGCATGGCAAGGGCTACACAATAGTGAGATGGTATGGTGAGATACTAACAAGAATATTTATTTCTTGACATAAAACATGAAGACCCAAAAACAATGGTGGTGGTCGGCAAAGATCAAATTTGCCAACAATGATGACATGATGGTTACATAGCGAAAAGTGAGGATGAACCTATAGCTTAGGTTCAGCAACCTACTTTAGGATATGACGATGACCATTCGGATTGGTAAAGAGGACATTTTGGAACATATTTCGACCAATGGCTGCAGCAGGGTGAATGCTTCATTAAAGGGGAACACGACGAGACACCAGTGCACGTAGGGTGTGCACGACAGCGGACAATAGGCTTATGGTCACTGATAGCATACTCTTATAAGCACATATCTGCAATCCATGTTGTGGGGTCTCTGTGGACCGTATGAGTTATGTTCTAGCAAAAGGGAATGGTGGTTTGGGCATATGGGCATTAAGCCACATGTTGATAAACCACCAGGGGCCTCCTAAGTTGCCGATGGGTTCGCCCAGCAAGAGTTTCTCAGTCACTTGGTGAAGAAGATGGTAGACAGAGCTTAGGAGATATCAGCCAAGAGGGAATCTAGAACCATTGGCCAGTTGCTTGGCAGCTGCGAAATAAACATAGGTTGGACCTACTGATCGGCCGCAAAAGATGAATTTATCTAGCCACATATTCAGGAAAATGGTTTGTTCTCTCTGACTGACCGATCCAGTTTGCCGATATTTATAAATATATCCTCTCCAACCACCGATGTTGCGAGTATCTACTTTGTAATTAGATTTTCTATTGAAGAGCTTACCGTCATCGGCAGTTGAAATGTCTAGGCCCGTGAGCATGAGCACATCAGCAAGGGTAGGAGAAGCTAGGCCATGACCGGACATGAAAGCATTAAAGGTATCTGACCAGAAGTAAGCAGCTGCTATCATCATCGATCCGTTTTCAACATATCGGCAATGGAGAGCCTGATGCACTGATCTAGCTTGCGTTCGGCCTAGTATACTTCATTGGCACCACTAACCCTTAGGAACCAATTCTTCCATCCCTTAGTGGTTTTTGGCTAGGATCAGAAAGTATCTTTACACAGATCTAAGGAAAAGTTTTCGGCCCTGAATGGGATTCTGTTGGTTTCTACATTTATTATATCGGTTGGATCTGGGTTACCCATCGGGCCCAAACACTGAATGTGGGGTTGATCAGTTGGAATAACTATTTTGTTGCTCAGTTCCTAAGGTTGGAGGATAAAAGAAACAAAAGAAAAGAAAGGAAAAATACTGAGTGTATGAACTTGTAAAGATAACAGGAACTGCGGTAAGATAAAGGGGGATGAATGCGAGATTAACCTCAGGGACATTGAAGTTGATGGTCATTTCTTCTGGGCGAAACGAAGATGAAGCCGAGGGCTTGAGGGCTTTGCCGGGGGATTTCTTGTTGATTGAAGATGTGTTCTTGCTTGACAGAATCACCGCTGGAAAGAATGGGGTTTGGAGATGGAGAATAGCGAGGTAGAAGATGAGTGCCTAGGAAGGATGTATTTATAGGTTGAGTCAAGTAAGGGCATTTCAGACTTATCTCTCTGCCGCATCCGTGAAATTTGACGTTGTTCAGATGAATATGGTAACTGTTTGCACGACAATCAAGATATTGTGCAGGTGATTTGATGGCAAGTAATCATGATCTTGAGGATATTTCACTGTGCACAATATTTTAATGAACCATCGGCAGCGTATCTTGATATCAAGTCTTTGCCGATGGGTGGTTTTCTCCATGACTTGGCGTTAATCGGGGTACAGGTGGTTGAGAGATGTGTGATATATGAAAATCAAAGCTGGGTTTGTCTAGATTTGGTAATAGATTTTTGTGCAAAGATAACTACGATAATCATTATCTATAGAGAATTTCGAAGCATTAATGATTTTATACTCTGAAATTGGGGGGCATGTGTTGACACTATTTTTGGAACAGGTCAAGTTAATTAAAACAGACCGATCGGTAACAGAAAAGTTATTGTATTACGGCAGAAGAATGCCGATGAGGATCAACCGATAAAGATGGTACCAATGATAGGAGATGATCGGTAGAAGGATTCTGCTGATTCAGGTTTGGTATAAGGTTAAAAGTAATGTTTGCTGATTGGTGCCGATAAGACTTATGGTTGCCGATGCCAATGGAGGAGGACATGAAGACTATTGCTGGAAGGGCGTGTATATGCCGATGAAGCAGGAGCCGATGAAGACTTTATCGTAATTTAGGCAGAAGTAGGAATAGGTAGATGTTGTTTCTTTTTCTATAGTTGTTCGAGTATGCCTTATATGTAGTAGTCTTGTTTTCTTTAATTAAAGTCCTAGTCGTATTTGGCTGTAACTCTTTAGGCTAGGGTATAAATATAGACCTAGCAGCAATGTAATAGGAGTACATCAATCAATTTCAAATACACATTTATCCCTACTTTTACATCTACTTTTCGACGACTTCGTTAATATGCATACTTTTCTTTTTATGAGTTCTCATTGATTCGGCGAGTCACACCTAGTGATTCTCGAGTTTCGTGTGAACACCTCTTGGCCGTGACATCCAGGCGCATCGTTATTGTCGGGACCAAAGTGTTCGGATCTTCATCCTTGTCGATTTTTAGGTCAAATTGACTGGCACGTCTTGACATCGAACTGGGTATTAGCCCTTTGTGTTTGCAGATCAATTTTTGCATCAACAGAACCAAAGAAGATAGAAGAAGCTTTGAGGGATGTTGTTTGGGTAAATGCTATGCATGAAGGGCTAAACAATTTTACTAGAAATCAAGTATGGGAGTTAGTAGAGAGGCCTAAGGATCATAATGTAATTGGAACCAAATGGGTCTTTTGAAACAAACAAGATAAAGATGGGATAGTAATAAGGAACAAAGCAAGATTAGTGGCACAAGGATACACACAAATTGAAGGTCTTGACTTTGGAAAAACTTATGCCCCGGTTGCTAGATTAGAAGCAATTAGGATCTTGTTAGCCTACGCTTGTGCCCACAACATAAATTATATTAAATGGATGTGAAGAGTGCATTCTTGAATGGGTACATAAATGAGTTGGTTTATGTTGAGCAACCTCCTAGTTTTGAAGACGACAAGTACCCCAACCATGTTTACAAGTTGAAGAAAGCTTTGTATGGTTTGAAACAAGTACCTAGAGCATGGTATGAGAGGTTAAGGGATTTCCTACTCTCTAAAGAATTTATTATGGGTAAGGTTGACACCACTCTCTTCACTAAAAAGATAGGCAAGGACTTGTTTGTGTTGCAAATTTATGTTGATGATATTATATTTGTCTCAACCAATCAAGAATTTTGTAAAGAATTTGGAAATATGATGGCTAATGAGTTTGAGATGTCCATGATTGGAGAACTTAGTTACTTCCTTGGTCTTCAAATCAAGCAAATGAAGAATGGCACATTTGTGAGTCAAGAAAAGTACATAAAAGACATGCTCAAGAAGTTTGGCATGGATGATGCAAAGTCAATTAGCACACCTATGGGAACTAATGGAAACTTGGATATTAATGCTAGTGGCAACATGGTTGATCAAAAGTTATATCGGTCTATGATTGGAAGCCTACTCTATGTGACTGCATCGAGACCGGATGTGATGTTTAGTGTATGCATGTGTGCTAGATTTCAAGCCTCTCCAAGAGAATGTCATTTGGAGGCAACAAAAAGAATATTGAGGTACTTAAAGCATACACAAAATGTTGGATTGTGGTATCCCAAAAGAGCAAATTTTGAGTTGATTGGTTATTCTGACTCTGACTATGCGGGATGTAAAGTTAAGAGAAAGAGCACATCGGGCACATGTCAATTAATGGGAAGATCACTTGTGTCTTGGTCATCAAAGAAGCAAAATAGTGTAGCACTTTCAACTGCCAAAGCAGAGTATATTTCAGCTGGTAGTTGTTATGCTCAATTACTTTGGATGAAGAATACTTTGAATGATTTTTGAATCAAGTTCAAGCAAATGCCATTGCTATGTGATAATGGGAGTGCAGTGAAGCTCACTAACAACCTGGTTCAACATTCAAGAACTGTCACACCCATATTTTAAGAACAAAATAGGATGCATAAAAGACTCATATGTGCCCCAGAAACAGTCGCACACATAAGTAGACAAATCTCAAATGTATCATTGAAGTGTTTATTACATAGTGGAACAATAATAAATCACATAGTCTTATACAATAATGATAATAAGAGTAAATAACTCTCTCAACGGATGCTTCACACAGGGACAAAAGTTGACCGGTTGGCTTCAAACCTAATACTCATATCGATAGTCCTCATTCCAATCATCTTCATTTGCATAACCTGAGGTGTTGGAAAATTGCAAGAGTGAACACATATCGTACTCAACAAGTATAATCAGGGGTTCATGAGGCTCAAATAGCTGATACTAGTTTGACTGCATTTAGCTTTTAATTGTAGATAGCATGTTCATAATTGAATATCAGGGGTCAAGGTAGCATAAATAATCCCATAATCACATGATCAAATGTAAGGATAATTAACTCTTAGCATAAACAATAATCAAATGAACATAATAACATAACAAGCTCATCATCTTAATGTAGATGTCCCCAAGGCCGCTAGTGACCGTGAGCTCGGCTAGTATACTAGTTTTAACACTTTGCAGAGGTTGTACAACTTTACCCATGAGTCATGATTTACCCTTTCGCCCGAGGTAGCTAGTCTCTTAACCCCCTTCCTAGGGAGGTCGACAAGGATCACTATGAAGCCTTTCAAAAGTTCGTCTAACATGTTAGGGCCGCAAGGTTTCTCGGGCGCGTAGATATAGAGCCCCCCTTCCAATGGCACAATGACTCGCAGCCTATACACATAAAGACAGAGGCCACACTATACCCAAAACGACAAGCCCCTCTAGCGCCTTTACGGGTACCCGCTAACAAGCTAGAAAAGGTCTTCATACTGAGCTAAAGCTAGAGCCATTATGGCCCTCATGGTTGCACTGTTATCACGGGTGATCACGTACAGACAAGATCTCATATGATTATTAGTCATCTTTTAACGTTCATTGCATAGTTATTAATCATCTTACAAGATCATGGATTACTTCAAGCACTAGCAAAACTATACCAAATGCATATCAAGTAGGTAACAAGGAATCCAGGTAACAATCATCTATGATTTTGCTAAGGTCGACAAGGTGGAAACATGCATATGATATATATGTGTATTAATTCAAGGATAATCCTAACTTATACTTGCCTTGATCAAAGCTCTCCTGAGCCTGCTGCTGGTCGTCAAAATCTTGGTCTTGCTCACCAACATACGGCTCACTGTCTATTCCCAAACATCAATCAACAACACACAATCCAATGGAGACAATCATACACAAAGCAAACAAGCTATAATTAGAACATTACACTAACAGTGGTAAATCAAAGATAAAAGTTTATAAAAATATTCTACGCAGCGCTACGATCGCACAAACGTAAAGATCACGAGAATCGGAACTAAAACGTTTATAAAAATATTCTACGCAGCGCTACGATCGCACAAACGTAAAGATCACGAGAATCGGAATTAAAACGTAGAAGTTATGAATTTTTTAAGATTTTCTATAGATGAATAAATAATTAAATGCTACTGCAAAATTAAAAAGTTTCAAAATAGTGAAATAATACTTCTAACATGTAGAGCTCGTAAATACGAATCTAATGAAATTTGAATGGACAAAAATGGAGTTAAAATAATAGAAAACGTATTTCAGTTTGAACAGACGAGAATACGCTTTTGAACAAAGGAAACGCATTCTGCGCAAACCGCCAAGGACAGCGGGTTAAAATGTAAAAACATCCAGGGACTCTTTATGAACTTTCACAACCGAAAGGGTATGCTGTTTTTGTGGCCATCCGATCTTCATCTGACGGTCCACGAGTCACCTAGGGGCCACTCTGGTCGGTCGGCCGTCGGAATCAAGGCCCGACGCGATGGCCATGGCCTGGAGGCCGAGCTTGCCAGAGCTCACGGTTCGGCTGACTCCGAGCACCATTCTTCGAAAGGAAAATGCTAGGTGAATGAGAAGCTCACCACGGAGTCACCTAGGGTCTTAGCTTGGGCCGAGAGGGGACAGGGAGCTCGCGCCGCGGTGGGAAATGAGTGCGGCCTCAGCGAGATCCGAACCTCGGCGTTCGTGGTGGCTAGGGATCAAACTTTGTGGAGGAAACAGAAAGAGACATGCGGGAGACGATGCTAGGGTCTTTATGGGGCTCGATTACCCGTTGAAGGAGAAAGTCCCGTGGAAACCAGGATTTCGTCGGTGGTTTCCATCGAGTTCGGCTCGGGGACGCTCGGAAGAAGAAGGAAGGCAGGGCGAGTTGCTGACGTGTGGGCCCGTGCTGTTAGCAAAAGAGAGAGGGGAGTCGGCGCGCCCTGCTCGGCTTGGGCTGCAGCGAGCTGGGCCGAGGCGGGGAACCAAGGCCGAGCGAGGGGGGGGGAGGGAATGCTGGGCCGCGGGAGGGGGAGGAAGCTAGGCCGAGCTGCTGCTGCTGCGCTGGCTTTTCTTTTTTTCTTTTTCTTCTTTGTTTTCTAAAGCCTTTTTGAAAAGAGATATTAAATGCTTTTTGGAGATAAACAAAATACTCAGAGGATAAACAAACAAACAAGTAAATAAATAAATAAATTCTAGCATGAATGCACATCCACGTTTCTAAACTTATGATGAATTTTATTTTTCGACCAAAAATATCTATTTGCTAGATTAAATGCCCACAAAATGCTTAAATAAATCCTATTAAATCCTATTATTTTAAAAACAAATTTTTGGGTGTTACAAATTCTACCCCCCTCAAATGAATCTCGTCCTCGAGATTGAGCAGTGCTTACTCAAATAACTGTGGATATGATTTTCTCAGATCATTCTCTCTTTCCCAAGTTGCCTCTGCTTTTGAATACCAATTCCATTGTACTTTGCACATCTTAATAATTCGACTTCTAGTGACTCTCTCAGCTGTCTCCAATATTCTGACCGTACACTCTTTATAAGTGAGATCACCTTTAACAAAAAGCTCTTCTAATGGTATTAGCTCCTCAAGTACCCGCAAACACTTTTAGTTGTGACACATGGAACACATCATGCACACCAGATAAACTTTTAGGCAATTAAAATTGATAAGCTACTTCTCCACGCCTTTGCAAAACTTTAAAAGGACCAACATACCTCGGAGCAAGCTTTTCTTTCATATTAAATCTCTTCACACTCCTCATCGGTGATACTTTCAGATAGACATAATCACCTTCTTTGAAAACCAGCTCTCTCCTACGTGTATCTGCATAGCTTTTTCGACGAGACTGAGCAACTCTCAGATTATCTCGAACAGTCTGCACTTGTTGTTCTGCATGTCTAAGCACATCTGTACTAAACACCTGAGTCTCTCTTGTCTGATTCCAAAACAAAGGTGTCCTGCACTTACAACCATACAATGCCTCGAATGGTGCCATCTTAAGACTTTGCTGATAACTGTTGTTGTAGGAGAATTCTGCATATGGCAAACTGTTGTCCCAACTAGTTCCATACTACAATGCACAAGCTCTCAACATATCCTCTAGTATCTGATTGATCCTTGTTGACACTTGCTAACACCACTTGAATACTAGGTTGTCATCCCCAGCATGGTGCTAGAGTGTACTAAGGTATTTATGAATATGAAGGCTCTCTAGAAAATAATTTATTCTATCCGCAAGCACACAGATAAAATACCTCATTGTAGCATTTCACCAGGAAAAGTATTTCGGGTATCGTTATTTATAATTTTTCTTAAGAGAACGGTGAAAGTGAAAATAGAGGTAAAATCTATCAAGGTGTAGACTAGAGATAAACTTGCAAGAACATGATTACTAATGAGAAACTTGTCACAAAGTCACTTGCTTTGGCAGGGGGTAAGCCATAAAAATAAAGATAATGAAATATAAGCTCATGGGTAAATTACACAGTGATTAGAAATAGACTACTCCACATAAAATGTAAGGTGATGTCGGACTAGCAAGAGAATGGATTCTAAGTATCTATTATCTATTAAGTCACAATCTACTCTAGGCATCTACAAGATCATATATAGCACAAAAGACTCTTCATTCATGTATAAGGAACATTGCTAAAGTAAATCAGAACATAGCAAGACTTACTCCGCAATACAAATTCTGCCAGTCCTACTAACGGAGGGTGGACTATATAAGAATCAACAAAGCTGTCACTATCGCGAACTACCACACGACCCGGCCAATAAGATACATTTGCAGGTAAATAACATCTAAGCACCATGCCCACATGTGATCTACCACTTAGCTCCCACGTGTCAAGCGCTAAGCGCTTTGCAAACTTGTACATAAACTCATTATCAATCATAACTATATCAAATATAGAACTAGAGCAAACTAAGAACATAATAAATAGAGACATAATGCAATTAGAATAAAGTCGTAGAGAAAGATATGAAATAATACCAATCTTTATTGACGAAGATCAGAAATCCAGAGCGCTAGGCTCGACTTCTCTAATCCTATCTAATCAATCCTATAGAACTTGAAGGAATTGGGAGTAGCTAATTCTAATTCTCTGCGGGAGAGAAGTACCTAAACCCTAACTTTGATGGCTTCCTCTAATAATGATTTCTCCTCTTCTCCTGGGGTGGAGAGGCCTTGCTTATATAGCCCCCTCAAATGAACGTGGGCCGTCAGATCAAACTGACCTTAATCGCATGGTTTTCCTTGATCATTAGAGGCGGTGGAGCATGATCTAGGAGATGGAGCCTGATTGGCCCCAGAGGCAGGGCGGGCGCCCTGCCCCCGGGCTCGTTCGGCCTCATGTTCGTTCCCGTGGCTTCTGAACTCTTCTAGGTTAAGGAAAATTGCCGCACACGTAATTATCTTGATGTAAACCCGACGTGTGGGCCTTCCTTCCATATTTTCTGATAACCCCCTGCAGAAATAGACAAACACCAAAACTCGTGGAATTCTGTCAGATAAAACCCTAATTCTAGGTGTTTGGTGTATATTGATCCTTTTTCCATATTTAGTTGACGATTGAATTTGGCATTTAAGGACCGTCAACAATCCTCTCAGTCTGTCCATCTGTCCTAAAATTCAACTTTGTTCCCAAGGAATCATGCACTACTTTCCAAAAGTGAGATGTGAATTGAGTATCCCTATCTGACACAATCTTCTTAGGTACCCCATGCAAACAGACAATTCTCTCCATGTACAACTCAGCTAGGCGTTCTCCGGTGTACTTAGTCTTGGAAGGTATGAAATGAGCAACTTTAGTTAAACGATCTACTATCACCCATATTGAGTATTACCCTCCCTATGTACGTGGTAAACCCACTATAAAATCTATACCTACTTCTTCCCACTTCCATTTTGGAATCTTCATTGGTTGCAAGAGTCCAGCTGGCCTCTGATGTTCAGCTTTCACTCGCTGGCAGGTATCACACACAACAACAAACTCAACCACATCCCTGTTGACACCATTTTTGGACACATATCTTTGGATACGCACCTAGAGTTAATGAAGCATAGATCGGCAGATTGGGTGATGGTGACTAGTCTACAGGGGAGTTGCCGATGAGGGATGGTGCCGATGGGGAAACAACCAAATATGACTAAGTCCAGAAGTGGTGATGTGTTCATGCCGATGACCAGTGCCGCTGTTTGCCGATGGCTGTAGCAGGCAGTCTGCCGATGACTCTGAAGACAAGCGCGGAGGTTGCCGATTGACTCGTGGCAGTATACCGATCGATTACGGAGGATAGTTTAATGTTTTTCCTTAGTTATTAGGATTTGTTTTGTATACGGATTTCGTTTAATTTGGAATTCAAGTCCTAGTCGTGACTAGTTGTAGTTCTTTTGAGCAGGGTATAAATATAAACCCCGTAGCGATGTAACGAGACATCTATCAATCAATCAAACACAAGTCTTTTATTCATATTCCAGCATACTTTTTCAGCGACTTTGCCATATTTTCTTTTACTACGAGTTCTTAGGAATTCGTCGAGTCAAACTCGACATGTTCTCAAGTTTCGCGTGAGCACCTCTTGGCCGTGACATCCGGGCGCATCGCTGTTGTCAGGACCAAAGTGTTCGAATTACCACCTTTGTCGAGTGTAAGGTCAAATCGGCTGGCACGCCTTAATGTTTCAATCGGGTATTAGCCTTTTGTGTTTGTAGATCAACTTTTGCACCAACACATCTTTTGGCATGCCCAATGGGACAGAAATTCAAGATCAAGATCAACATGTCGAACATCGATTTCGACCTAGAGAACATTATCCCTGTGACGAAAGCCAATCTCAGAGATGAGCAGAAGCAAGCTATGGCAAAAGCCATGGAGGACTACAAGCAGCTATGCTTGAAATCCTTCAGTATCAATAGGAGTGGTGAGGTGATCCAGAAGGAAGCATTGCCGATGCCTCGGCAAATCATTTTTGAGGCCAATCCTGGTAAACTTCAAGACATGGTTGACAATGCTATTAACCGTGCCTTGATCAATCAATCTGGTGTACTGTCCAATACGGTTTTCAATGCTGTGGCTAGAACTTTCAAAGATGGACAAGTACCACCATCTTATGTGGGTCCTGCCTATTATCAGCCAAGGTCGTCTTTAGTTACTGCTCCATCGGCTACTACAGCCGTTGTGGGTACAGAAGCTACTTCTCCTCCAGGATCACTAATGCGCAGTCTACACTGATGACGACTAATCCATCAACGTCAGATGGGCAAATCAAACTTGCCACAAATCTATTAGCATCAGCAATGTCAGGGACCGTTCCTCCTAACTGGTGGGGTTATGGTATGCCCCCAGAATTGATGGCAAAAAGTCCTAGAACATCTCAAGTGGCTGACGTGACAGGCAAGGCTCCTATAGCATCGGCACCTCCAAACACGCCGATGAATCAGAACCCCCAGTATTCTACAACTACTACTGCAAGACCTTATACTGGGAATTCTCAGGCGCCAACGTTCCAGACGCCTAATGCATCGGCAGATCCAATGCCGACGCAGCAAAGGTTTATGACACAGCCATTGTATGTCAATTCAATGATGATGCCCAATTACCAGTCATCGGCAGGTCCTATGCCGATGAATGCTAACAGTGGATGGACAGGGCAGTTTGTCTTTCCACAGATGCCTCAACAGAATCATCAGGCTATAGGGTTTCAACAGGGACAAGTCCAACCTGGATTTTAGAATCAGGGATTGGTCTACCAGCCGATGAATCTTGGTCAGCAAATTGGTGGTTAGATGGTTAATCCGATCTTCCATGGAGATCGTGCACCGCAGAGACACATGGAAGCATATCAGCAGGTGCCAGATCCACAACCACCTCATCGGCAAGATGCCGACGCTTATTGGGCCGATAAGATAGCTGAAGTAATGAGAGACCAATTTGGGATAAAACCCAAAGTCAACAGTTACTCTTATCGGACACCGTATCCTCCTGCATACGATTTAATTCCACTTCCAAATCGGTACAAGGTACTAGATTTCACTAAGTTTTCTGGACAGGATGATACATCTACTATGGAGCATGTTAACAGGTTCATCATCCAGTGTGGAGAAGCTGCTAACAGAGATGAGTTAAGGGTTCGTTTGTTCTCGTCATCTTTGTCTGGATCGGCCTTTACTTGGTTTATTTCATTACCTCCTAATTCAGTGATTACTTGGGCCGATCTAGAGAAACAATTCCATAAATACTTCTTTTCTGGAGTTCAAGAGAAGAAGATTACTGATCTAGTCAGGCTGAAACAACGCAATGATGATTCGGTTGAGAGCTTTGTGCAAAGGCTGCGAGAGGTTAAAAAAAATGCTATAGTCTGGTTCTGGATGATCGGCATTTAGCCGATTTGGCTTTCCAGGGATTATTGCCTCATATCAGAGACAAGTATGCTTCACAGGAGTTTGAGAGCCTGAGTCATTTGGTGCAGAGGATTTCAGACCAAGACATCAAGTCTTTTGAACCAAAGAGGGCATGGAATAAAAAGGTGTCATTTGTCGATGAAGTGGCAAGCTCAGATTCTGATGAAGAACCAGTCATCGGTTTAGCAGAATGGGTGAAGAATAAGAAGCCGATGTCTTGTCCTTTTGGGCATAAGGAACCAGAGAAGTTTGCATTTGATATCACTAAAGCCGATAGGATATTTGACTTCCTACTTCAGGAAGGGCAAATCAAGCTGTCGCCCAATCATGTGATTCCATCGGCTGAAGAATTAAAGAAGATGAAATACTGCAAGTGGCACAATGCAACATCTCATGTCACAAATGAGTGCAAGGTTTTCAGACAACAGCTGCAATCGGGTATAGAATCTGGGAGAATCAAGTTTGATAATTCTAAAGCTCAGAAGCCAATGAAGATCGAGTAAAATCCTTTCCCAACAAATATGTTGGATGCTAAGGGAAAAACCAAGGTTTTGACGTCAGAGGCAGCTGAAAGAAGCGCATCGGTGGATCCTCAACATCGGATTACTACCGATGACGCTAAAGGCAAGGGTCTGATTCAGGAGGGAACCAGTTCAGGAAGGCCTCCCCGATCTGGCATTATAATAACTCATAGAAGGCATCGGGAGACCTGGCAACAACGTGAAGATCTGTATCGACGCCAGCAGGAGGATCATCATCGGGAAGAAGAAAGACGCCGACAGGAGTGGAATCGGCATAAGGATCACTAGAACTGCCCATTCTTTATCCATTGTTGGGAACAAAATATTAACCTACCCACTGTTAGAGATTGCCCTGAGTGCAATGGTTATGATCAGTATGATAGACCTATCAGAATGATGATCGACGATTTAATGGACCGATTAGGGGGAGAATTTTAGTTCATGATCGGCTAGGGGGTAGGCTCAGTGTGCATGATAGACTTGGTAATCGTGTTGGGTATTTTCCAAGGAATCAAGAGGAGCTTGAGGAGATAGCAGATGCACGAGTTCCCGATGAGTTCATATTTTGCAGAGATGCTAATACTTACCGAGTGGAGTCAAGGGAAGTTCGTCGCCAATCGGTAAGGCAGTCGCAACTTCCTCCATGGTGTCCAGAGGGGCTGACTAGGATGCAAAAAAGAAGCCTGCAGCGTGAAAGATGAGAAGACTTGAGCAATGGAGAGAATTCTGGCAAATTTGGAGATCAGAAGCAGCCGGATCCTAAAGGAGGAGGGCCATCGGCAGATGTTAACATGGTATTCATGTTGCCTATGGAGTTCCTTGTGCCATCCAGTGATGATGAGGAAATGGATTTTTCCGACCAGATAGCTGAGTTGGCTCTGGATCCGATGACTGCTATCTTTGAAAAGCCTGCCGACAATGAAAGATAGCATCTTAAAGCTTTGTTCGTCAAAGGAAGGGTTGATGGGCAGCCGATGACCAAGATATTAGTTGATGGTGGGGCTGCTATCAATATTATGCCATATGTAGTCTATCAGAAGCTTGGGAAAGGAGATCAAGACTTGACCAAGACCGATATGATGCTGAACAGTTAAGGGAGCAATATGTGTCGAGTTGACCATCGGCAGTAAAACCTTGCCGACAACTTTCTTCGTTATCAGTGGAAAGGGTGCTTATAATCTGCTACTAGGGAGAGATTGGATCCATGCCAATTGTTGCATCCCGTCCACAATGCATCAATGCTTGGTTCAGTGGTAGGTGACAAGATTGAAATTGTCCCTTGAGATTCTTCATATGTCATTGCATCGGCAGAGGCGGATACTTATGAGAGGACCAGGTGCATCTCGGGAGAAATTTGGGAGAAGGATTTTCTCAAGGTTGCCGATTACAAAATTCCACCGATCCAAGCAATCGGTTCTGATGAGGAGTTTTAGTGGATAGGTTCGCCGATGATGGAAAATTAGGCCAGGGATTTACATCGGCCTATGATTTGGTAGAGGTAGACATAGGTAATGATGGTAGGCCAAGGCCTACTTTTATTAGTGCTAAGTTAAGTTCTGAGTGTAAGCAGCAAGCAGCAGTTAACCAATTTGTTAAAGGAATATAAAGATTGCTTTGCTTGGGATTATACTGAGATGCCTGGTTTGGACCGATCTATTGTTGAACATCGGTTGCCTATGAAATCTGGATTTCGGCCACATCAGCAGCCAGCCCGCCGATGTAATCCTAATATTCTTCTTGATATTAAGGCCGAAATAACCAAACTTATCGAAGCTAAATTTATTCGGCAGTGTCGGTATGCCGAGTGGATTTCCAATGTCGTTCCTGTTTATAAGAAAAATGGGAAGCTTCGATTTTGCATCGATTTCAGGAATCTTAACAAGGCTACACCGATGGATGGTTACCAGATGCCAGTTACCGATTTGCTAGTTGATGCTGCGGCTGGACATCGGATCATAAGCTTCATGGATGGTAATGCAGGATATAATCAGATATTCATGGCAGAAGAGGATATTCCAAAGACCGCATTTAGATGTCCTGGTCATGTTGGGTTGTTTGAATGGATAGTCATGACCTTTGGCTTGAAAATTGTTGGCGCTACTTATCAGAGGGCTATGAATTTTATCTTTCATGAGTTCATCGGCAAGCTCGTAGAAATTTACATTGATGATGTGGTGGTTAAGTCTGGGGATTTCACAAAGTATCTTGTCGATCTGCGAAAGGTGTTGGAATGCACAAGGAAACATGGTTTACAGATGAATCAGTGTGCATTTGGTGTATCGGCAGGGCAATTTCTTGGTTTCATGGTACATCAAAGAGGAATTGAAATTAGCAGGAGATCTATTGATGCCATCAATAAAATAGTTGCTCCTACTAATAAAACTGAACTCCAGTCTTTGATCGGCAAGGTAAATTTTATCAGGCGATTTATATCTAATTTGTTTGGTAAAATTCGTGCCTTCAGTCCTTTACTTAAGTTGAAAGCTGATCAAGAATTTGTATAGGGAAAAGAGCAACAGTCAGCCTTGGATGAAATCAAGAGTTATTTGACAAATCCTCCAGTTCTATTTCCACCTCAGCAAGGAAAGCCCTTCAGATTATATTTGTCTACCGATGGGATGGTCATCGGTTCAACTTTGATTCAAGAATTTGAAGGGAAGGAGCGTGTAATTTATTATTTAAGTAGAAGGTTGATAGATACTGAGACCATGTAACACCCCTGAAACCACAAATACACCGGAATGCTACCAAACTACACAAACAACAGCTGCACACAACTAACAAATAATTTGGCAGCATCTCCTTTGTATTTATAGCAAGCGGAAGAATAAAATATATAAATAACTGAAATAACAAACTAGGATTAATGAACATCCTAACACAAATAAGTTACTTCAACAGGAATCAAGTTTAACATCCACACTTTAAACAATCGCCTTCAAAACCAACGAGCAAACCAAGTTATTATTTATTAAAACACAAGGTCTCTAAATGAAGAAGTGTGTGATGTGCAGCTAATTCCCTTCCCTTCCAAGCAAGCATCAAGTACCTAGATTGAGTAAAGCAAGGGTGAGATGAAATATCTCAGCAAGTGAACTTGTTTTGACAAGCTATTTAAACCACAAGTTCAATTAACATCAATTTAATATGTTGTTCCCAGCTGATATGATATCAAATAAAAGTAACGGTCTTCTAATTTAAAACATAGCCTACAATAGAGAGCTTCATAGTAACATAGATAAGATCCCTTCAATAATATACTTCTCATGAATGCATATGAATGCAATGCATATGTCTCCTGCCTGCACACCCAACAAGGTGTGGAGCTGCATCCCATGATGCTGTACCGGTACGGTCGTGACCATAGGTCGATGACATAACTTCCAATGCAAATGAATGATGCAATGCACTTGGCATGCTGCAATGAAATTACATACACCACCAATGATACTTCAACTTCATCTCCACCGTTGTGGGCTAACCACATATAGCAATACGGAATAATAACATCACCATCAATAAATAAATAAGACCACAATTTAATATGATTGAATAAACCAAGGTCAGCAGTTTTGGATATTAGTGGTATGATATTCTTACAGACAATAAGTTGTAGGTGATGAAAATAACAAGCCAAAACGGTAGCAAACCACCGCTACATTCACTTGCCTCTTTACCGAAGGAGAACAAAAGCACTAGCGACGTTCTGAAGTGCTGCCACCTTATCACAAATAATACTCAGTACATACACCAACATACAAGCAAGAGTAAGAACAAATACGCACTAAAGCGCCCCAAACCCGACATTCAAGCCTCTACCGTTTGCGTTACCGATCAAGACAGCAGCACCAACTCTTCTCATTTTCATATACTTCAGAATACTCATAAAAAAATTACCATAATTTATCAGATCATGTAAAACTCTGTTATATACAACTTTTGTACTGAAAGGTTTTGCATCAGAGGTCTGCAAGATGGTATAATTAACCATAGAACACAACTGAATATTTCTGACTTTCAAAGCAGAACATCAAACTTCAAAATTTCATAACTAGAGATATACTTATTCAAAAATTACAAACTTTACCAATATATAAAGCTTAACAAAAATCCTAGAACTTTTATTAATAATAAATGACCTAATTATTTCTTTAACAGGGTCAAAAACTTCATAGATCCAAAACTGTCCAGATTTTCGTCACTGGAAAACCCTCAAAACAGCGACCAAACAACCAATTAACAGCAGCAATCCTACTTTACATTTTTAGTGTGAATAGGTTACATGTTCAAAAATTATGAAAATTTTATAGAAGATATAAAACTCTATTATCTACAACTTTTATGTAAAGCAGTATGGCATATGAGATTTTCAAGATAGCATAAACAATCTCTGAACTTAACTGAACTTTTCTGACGACAAAAACAAGATAGTAAGCTTCTAAAATTCATAAGTGGAGTTATGCTTATCCAAAAATGATGATCATTATGAATATAGAAAACTTAACTAATATTCTACAACTTTCATGTTATAAGCTTTGGATTTTAAGGACTGAAAGATACTCATAACGAGTCAAGAATCCAACTACACTTTTCAGACAGCAGAACAACAATAGCTGACAAAAACGCACATAACTGGAGCTATAATGGTCGAAAATATATGATATTTAACAATCTGGAAAGCTTATGAAATTACAAACAAGTTTTATTTAGATCATACCATGATATTATGGACGTATGATAACATAAAACTGAATGTATCTAACTGTGTCCTGATTTCTGACAGCACAAATGCATCAACAAACAACGACCATATCTCTTAGACCATAAGGGCTACAAGAGTGATCATTACGCCAAAAGAAAGATATTGAAGTCTGCTGCTTGAATATAATTTACCTACGATTTTTAGATATATAAACATAGCCCAAAACAGCATACAACTTACAACTGCGCAATCTGGAAAAAACTGCAGGGCCTAATTTCGAGATTAGAACCCTAACTCGTCAATTAATCCAAGAGAATTGCCAAACCCTAGCATCGATTTCCCACAAAAACAAAAGGGAAAAGAAGGATCTTACCCCGATGATTTTAGATGAGGAACGAAAACGGCAATGATCCGTAATCCATGGGTGAAACCCTAGTTTCTCCCACCTCCCCCCTTCTCTCCTTTTTTTCTCTTCTCCCCACTCTTCCTTTCTTTTCCTTGAATAAGAACAGCTATGGATGGCACCTAAAGGCCTTGGAAGGGGATATAAAAGGTCACCATGGGCACTGTAGCGTCGCGCTAGGGTACATGTTTCGTGTTTATTTGTTTTTCTTAAAACTTCTAAAATTTATATCTCCATAACCCAAATTCCAAACAATGCATATGAGCAGTGTAACTGAAAGCATTCGATGATCTCTACACATTTATGGTCTCTGATTATCCATTCAAGCGACATAAACAAATTATTTTTTTGCCACTCGCTAGAACTCCTAATTATGTATTTACCATTTTATGCTTTCTAACATACAAAATGTATTTTGGGGTGTTACAGACCAGGTATTCGGCAATAGAAAAATTATGTTTATGCCTATATTTTTCATGCATCAAGTTGAGACATTATTTACTATCGGCCGAATGCACTGTTATATGCAAGGATGATGTAGTCCGATACATGCTGTCTATGCCGATTATGAGTGGCCGGATCGGCAAATGGATTTTGGCGCTGTCGGAATTTGATCTACGTTACGAATCGGCTAAAGCAGTTAAAGGGCAGATTATGGCCGATTTTGTAACTCAACATTGCGGTGTAGTAGAGACTTTGGAAATTATTCCTTGGAGACTCTTCTTTGATGGATCTACATGTGACCGGGGGTAGGAATTGGCGTAGTATTAATTTCCCCTCAGAGAAGGAAGTATGAGTTCTCTTTGCCGATTGTTGCCACGTCAACGAATAATCAAGCTGAATATCAACCTTTGATCAAAGGGTTGGAATTATTAAAAGAGGTTCATGCTGATGTTGTTGAAATCTTCGGTGATTCTATGCTTGTTATAAATCAGCTGATTGGAGTTTATGAATGCCGAAGCGAAGTCTTGATAACCTATTATGAACGGAGTATGCAGCTATTAAAGGAATTCAAAGATTTCCGATTAGAGCATGTTCCTCGATTACATAATGAGGAGGCTAATCGGTTGGCTCAGCATGCCTCGGGATATCAACCCATCTTTAACACGTTATCGATAAATGATGCCGATGATTGGAGAAAGGAGATCATTGATTATTTAAAAGATCCATCTAAAAGGGTTGAGAGACGTGTCAGGTTCCAAGCTACCAATTATGTACTCCTTGGGGATGAGCTTTATTTTCGAACAATAGATGGAGTTCTTCTTAAATGCTTAGGTTATGATGAGGCTAAAAGTTTGATGGGAGAAATCCATTAGGGAGTATGTGGAGCACATCAGTCGGCTTTTAAGATCAAATGGATGATTAGGAGAAACGGGTATTATTGGCCAACCATACTCGAAGATTGCTTTAAATATTTCAAAGGATGTCAAGGATGTCAAAAGTTTGGCAATGTTCAAAGGGCACCCGCATCGGCTCTGAATCCCATTATTTAACCTTGGCCATTCCAGGCATGGGCTATTGATTTGATCGGCCAGATTTATCCACCATCAAGCAAAGGGCATAAGTTCATCTTAGTTGCCACAGATTATTTCACTAAGTGGGTTGAAGCTATTCCTTTGAAGAAAGTAACATCGGCCAATATGATTGATTTTGTAAAAGAGCATATTATTTACCGATTTGGTATTCCTCAAACAATTACTACCGATCAGGGTACCATGTTTACATCAGGGGAGTTTGATGAATTTGCAATCAGTATGGGGATTAAAGTGTTGAATTCTTCCCCTTATTATGCTCAGGCCAACGGGCAGGCCAAGGCGTCTAACAAAGGGATTATTAAACTCATCAAACGAAAGATTGAAGAAAATCCTAGAAGGTGGCATACATTGTTAAGTGAAGCTTTATGGTCATATCGGATGGCATGTCATGGGTCGACTAAAGTTTCACCTTATCAATTGGTATATGGACACGATGCAGTGCTACCATGGAAAATTAAGACCGGATCTAGGCAACTATCCTTTCAAGATCAACTGGCTGCCGATGACTATGCTACCTTGATGAAGGATGAGTTAGAGGATTTAGTAGGGCATCGGCTGAGGGCTTTGACAAGTATAAAAGAAAACAAAAAGAGAATTGCTAGATGGTATGATAGAAAGGTAAAAGCTAAGGAGTTTGCTAATGGAGATTTGGTGTGGAAACTAATATTACCGATTGGGACTAAAAGTTCAAAGTTTGGTAAATGGTCTCATAATTGGGAAGGTCCTTATCAGATAAATCGATCTGCTCCTAGTAATGCTTAAATTTTGGAAACTCTCGAAGGAGTTGAATTTCCCAGAGCATTAAATGGAAACTATTTAAAGAAGTATTACCCAAGTATATGGGTCGATGCATGAAAGTTTAAGTGCCGATAACACTCCTATCGGCTGGATTAAAATGTATCTGGGACTAAGTATGATGTTTTAAAACGATGCCGATAACAGTCCTATCGGCTAGACCAAAATAGTCAGCAAATTACAAAGGCGGAACAAGACATGCCGCTGATGAAGGGCTTATGTATTCAGCAGGGCTTGGATAGCCGATATAGCACGCAGACGAATTTGATTGCCTTCCTCTATCTCTTTGATGTCCTCATCGGCAGAGCCCTCCACTAGCTTTAGTTTCGTCTTCATTTGCAGTGCTTTGCGGGCTTGAATGTTTCGCTCTTGTTCAAGGGTCTTGAACAAAAAGGCAAGTGAAGAAATAAAAGCCCTACAACTACTAGGATGTAGCTACAGCAAGTCGCTCACACTCAACCTGTAACACAAGTTCTTACCAATTCTTACCTTGCTTGACAGGAGGGGTCGTCTGCCAACAAGTGTACAGCAATGGACGAAGTGTATCGGTGCTGCAGCACAAGACCTGTCAAGCTGTAGAGTATGTGGAGCTATAGGTGGGCTGAAACAAGGAACGAACTAGCACCACGTTAGTTATAAAAGCGAGCTGAATAAGCGTTCGACGATGGTACTGTGCCGGTCCTAGGCTAGACCGTGCTAGAGACGCGAGCCTGGACACAAAGGAAAACCACAGCACACCCCCGAAAACAAGGTGGAAGAAACCTAAAATCAATATGAAAAACAGCCCCTTTTTTTTCTTTTGAATCTTTTTTCTTTTCTTTTTCTTTTCTTTTTTTTCTTTTTTTTGGGCAACCTCAAAAACTGATTATATGAACAAAGGAATACAAAAGAGCAATTCGCTACACTCTCTCTCTCTCTCTCTCTCTCTAGAGTAAGGCCGAACAAGTATGGAGTTATCTTTCTTTTTGGATCACAGTTCAATTCGGACTTCATAACAGATTCGACAGAGAGAAGATATGGTAATACTCGGCTGTGTATAGATGGTGACAAGAACTCAAAACTCTAAAGGACTAGACACTAAGACCAGCAACTCGACACAAACCGAAGCAACGCAAATTCAACAAGCCCTAACTAAAACGGTACTAGCCAAGGCACAAAGGTTTAATAGGATTATGGAAAAACTAATCTACTATATTTTTTTGGCTTTTTGGGACTATAGGAAATTAATTAAAAACAGCAAAGGATTAGAAGTCTCTTACCGAAGAACCTTGCTCTGATTACCAACTGATGCGAACCCGCTAGGGTTTTTGGCCTGATCTTTCGATGAGAGGCGCTGGATAACTCGATTAGTGGATGGAGATGACGTTCACGGCCCGACTACAGCCCTCAAGACCGCGCCTTAGCAACCGATACACCACGTCCAACAGCCGTCACGATCTTGTGGAGCGCGACAACCAGCCCCTAGGGCTCACGTCCTGCAAGCAATCGAAGAACTAGCAAGAACGAGGAAACAAGCACTGAATTTGCAAGATGAATTGAAGGTTTCAAACTGAATCTGAATCAACAATGGGGTTCCGAAGACAAGGAGACGGGCGGCTGATCCTGCACGCACGCCTACAAGCAAGTAGCGAAGGCTAAACTTGATCTAAACAAAACCTAGTTGTTCATGGCGGCTCTAGATGTAAATAAATAGAGGGGAGGACGACCAAAGGGGTGCTAGAGTCGTCCTCCAACCCTAGGACGCGTCCCTAATAGACTCAACTTGATACATGGGCCATTGGTCCAAAATAGGGTGACGCAGCACCAAAACAGAAAAAGGTGTCGGCACCAAAACAAGGACTGCGCCCGACTCATAAGCTGCATAGATATGTGGTTGGACCCATTGGAAAGTAGACTTCATGAGCTTTCCAACAAGTATAGGAACGTCCCAGTTGGAGTCCATATGACGCCGTGGTGATCCATACAAGTTAGAGTTATTTTCCAGTCCAAATCCAACTCCCAAAACGTGTTGGGTTTGGACTCTTTGTTTCCTTGCTTTAGAAGCGACGTGGTAACTTGATAGAGGATGTTGTTGAGGCTTGGACCTGATCTCCAATCACCTTTGTTAAGTTATCGCTATTCCCATATGCAATCAGCCCTTGAAGTTGGTGTTGCCTCAAATTCTGAATGCAGTTGAACCTTCCCTTGCTGATCTTGTCCATTATTCCTGAGCAACACGAAAGTGCACGTGTCTCCATTGTCTAAATATGATTGAAAAGAGTTTAAAACTGAACTTACTTGAAGGTTGAGTTGACGGGCACGAGCACGAGTAAGAGGACCAGCTATAGGTTGTGTCGGAGAGGATGTAGGACCAGCTATAGGTTGTGTTAGAGATGAAGGACCAGCTATAGGTTGTGTCGGAGATGTAGGACCAGCTATAGGTTGTGTCGGAGAGGATGTATCGCTGGTGTTGATGTCCTCATCACCCTGGCCCCTGGAGATGATACCTCTTCTACAGAATCAAAGTTAGGGTTTCAATTCTTCATCCAAGTAGAGAGGATCCCTCTAGTTCTTCTACTTCTACCTCTAGTTCATCTAGATCTAGTTCTAGTTCTAGTTCCTCTAGTTCTAGTTCTAGTTAGTTCTAGTTGTAATCTAGAAAATAGGGAGAGAGAAGAGGAGAGCGGAGGAGGAGGAGCCGGATCTGTCGGATCTTCCTCAACATTGTACTTTTGCAGCATCTGGTTCGTTCTTCATCGTTCTCCAGGTTCTTCAATTCATAACTCCTGAGTTCTTTAATTACTTTTATTTACATTCAAGTTATTTATTGGATTCCTGCTTGCATCAAGTGCTCTAATCTTTGAAACATTAGAGTAGTAATTAATAGATTAGACGTGGTGTTTAGTCTTGCAATTACCTGGAATTGCACCCAATCCTGCGGATTGTTGTGGTAGCCTTAGGGTAGTGACAGCCCTAACGGTCGACGTATTCCACCTCATTCGGATCGGTGTTTGTAGGACCGTAGTCTGAGCTTCCTAGCCCCCTTCTCATCTCTTTCTGTGGTTAGTGTTCTGATGTCCCGAAATAGATAATCTTGAAGTAATTCTTGATTCTTAGATCAACTAGAGAACTCTCAGGAAACTTCCTCTTTTCCCACCAAAAATAATTATATAGTTATCCTTGGGCGATCTTGGATCTTAATTAGTACACTCACGTTCTTTGTGGAAAATCGATACTCTGGAATACTCCCGGGTGAAAGCTACATCGGTATCCGTGCGCTTGCGGATTTTTCTGTTTGCGTTTAAAATACCCAACAAGCTTTTTGGCGCCGTTGCCGGGGAACGGTAGCTGTGCTAGTTTCGAACCAAGTCGTCCGTGTATCCTTTTTCTTTTCCTTTTTTATCACACTCACCTTATCATTTTCACCATACCACATGGATTTCACTCTAAGCATTAATGAGCATGGGATTTATTTCATAGACACTTCATTTACTCCATGCTCATATGCAGCATCTTCACAATCCATTGGTTTTTCCAACATCACCACATTCGAGATCTCCAACCCCCTCATCCTTTATATTTAAAAAAACTTTAAAAGGGTGGTTGTCGATGCATATGTCTATATTAAATATTGCAGATCTCATTGAGTTGATCTTGATATAGGTCAGCGTTGGAGGGGAAACCACTTCACTGACATAAATTGATGGTTTTCGAAGGACAAGCTTAGTGTCCTAAAACAAGCACTGATCAGATTGTAACATGAGATTTTAATTATTTGCAACATTACCTTGTGTGTTGAGCATATAAGGATAATTGTAAAAATATTCCTTCGGGTATTCTTGTCACTAACCTTTCCAGGATTGGAGCAAGAAGATCGGATGAATGACAAGCACAAGGTATGTCAACCAATCATCATGCAACATTGAATTAAATTCATCCAAACTTGAATTTTGCAAAATTCAAGCTTGGGGGAGTACTTTACATAAAAACATCCTTTGCCATGTTGCTATGTTGGTTGTCCCTACCTTTGAGACATGCTCAATTTGTTAAATACTAATCACACTACTCCATTTCCACTTGAGTAGATCTCTATAAATGCTCTCATGCTACCTTTATTTGCTTTAGTATATGTTTAGGTTTGGAGTAGTTTCATTTATCTCTTAATTAAGCATGGTGCTTAGTTAGGAATGTTGATCTTACTTCCAAGGGATTTTAAATTAAGCCTGGTGCTTAGGTTAAAATGCCCTCCTAAATCAAATTAGACATGGTGTCTAGGTTGATCTTTGAGCCAATAGTATGCTGTAGTAGATATTGGATATTTTGTTGGACTAACCCCTGCAGGAAAACTTTCAATATCGACCTGGGAAGTCCTGAGATAAACTCACATTGGAGACAAAGAGAGACACACATAAAGTTTAACAATTTACACAAGGAAGGCATAGCTCACAAGAGATGATCCATGGAGGGTGCCAAAAACACGATGCACAACCGCTAAGAGAGGAAAGCTTCCACAAGGTGATACTGTACCATCACACTTCAAGTAAGGTAACATCTTAAGGTACTTGACTATCACTTCTATAAGCTTCTCCTTATTTCTGGTATTCACATGAGTAAAAGAGACAAACATGTAATATTTACAACTCTAGATTAACCAACCCAGTCGATTCAACATGTTTAGTCCCTCCACCTTTGTGATCCCATACTCCTAATCATATAAGGTAAAATGTTGCACACTCAATCTTTGGAAGATATAAACAAAACATATATATAGATAGATTATCTTTCCATAAGGTTGAGCAATCTAATCTGACAAATGTTAAATACTACACTCATGATTTTATTATCCATCAACTTTGTCTTGCTCACTATGCTTGAGGTTAGAGAAGAACAAATACACTTTTGGTTCTATTGGTGTTTTCCACCAACAGGGCCCATGCACTTGATCTCTGCCTTGTCTCTATGAGTAGGTACACTTTGAGCAAAATATGAAGGAGTTTTACAACTCCCAGACTCCACCAAAGTGAAGAACCTAGATCTATGAGCACAAACACGCTGGAGATACTGGACACTCATGCAAACACTGCCCTGAGATGCTTGAGGATGTAACTACTGGAGTAACCCCATTGTGGAAGTAATTACTGACCTTCTGCCAGTTAAGAGAGACAATCTAGGACGCCCCGTCATCCCAATCTCCATCGGCATGGTGGACTTCCTAGAAGCACTCTGCGACTTTGGCTCCAGCGTCAACATTATACCTAGGGGAAGCCATTCGTGAACACCTCGGGAGCTGTCATCTACGCTAGTGCTGCCAAGATCAGTTTCTACATCAAGGGGAAGAAGGAGACGTTTTCCTTCAAGAAACAAGACTACACAAATCCCAGAGCAATCCCGACATGAACTAAGGAAGAGGACCAACAGGAGGAACAAGAACAAGCAAATGTGTACCGAGTCAGCTAAGATGGTCACTGCAGCTCATGGAGGTCAAGATCGTCAACTCAAGTCACCTTTCTTGATCAAGAAGGACGACCCTGGTGTCCCAAGCATCAAGTGCACAATCAACGGATATTCTTTTCAGAAGACACTCTACGACACCGAATCTAACGTCAACATAATGGCCGCAGTCACTTATCAGCTCCTGCATGGAACCATGTCCCTACAACCAACATACATTCAGCTCCAGATGGCAGATCAGACATTCTGAAAGATTGAAGGTTATTAACATGGGAGAAGACGAGTACGATCCACCCATCATCCTTGGAAGACCGTTCTTTAGCACCATTAAAGCAATCATATACATTTGAACCAGAGAAGTCCACATGCACTTCCCCTCAGAGAAGGTACGCCACTGTTTTACTGACCCTAACTATATAGTAGAAGACTCTAAGCAGGTCAGGACAAGAAGACGACGACGCAACCGCAACCAGAGGAGGCAAATCATCAAGGACGGATGGGTAGACTATGAAGGAGAAGTTGTATGGTCTGAAGACATACAACTTGAACAGAACTGTCCTGAGGAGACCGTAGCACCGAGTCAGGTGTGGAAAGAGAAGATAGTTATACACGAAGAGGAAGCACCGTCGGAACCACCTACTACGCCATCCAGCGAATCCCAGAATGACTCAGGAAACAGAGAGTCCCGTTCGGAGGACTTAAAAACACCGAACGCCTTGCCAAGAGGTAAACTTGGTAGTTATCTTTTTTCTTTCAATTATTTAAAATAGTTTGCTTAGTTAATCAGGTTCACATCATCTTGAAAAGAAAATAAAAATGTTAAAAAAATAGTAAGCCCCATGTGAGTATTCTCGTGGCATAAAACCCATAAGTACATTCAATGTGGTGGCATAAAAATAAAATAAATATATTCCTGTCCTATAAAAATAAAATTATAAAAATAAAATTATGATCCTACTAATGAGTAACATTTATTGAGGAGGCTCAACATGATAAAGGTTAGATATTTATGCTAACACTTAACTAGTTCCACAAAGCTTTATTGTTTATTTGAGCGCCACAGAATTCAAGGATCAAAGAAGACTAGCAGACGATGGACATCCTAATCGCTGTCAGGGTGCTGCCGACATACCTCCACCACCTGCTGGCTACATTAGAAGAAATTACGTCAAAATCCAGCTTGGGGGAGAGCACCCCCATTTATCCAGCTAAGTATTCTACTCATGTTTATACTTTACTTTAATAATAAAATGATGCATAATCATAGAAACCCAAATAAAGATTTTGTGCTTATATATATCTTTGCTTAGTTTGCTAAATAAATAAATAAATAAAGTCTGCTATGAACCATCATGATAAGCTCTCACATAGAAATGATGAATAGTTGCTCTGCCATGACTAGTTCTCAAAATTGAAATCTCTCTCAAGTTTAGGCCTGACTGTTATTAATTAAGATCTACTCTAAACCTGAACTTGTGGGGAGAGTACTTGATCTAAAGTCTAAGTCCTTAACGGATACGATATGGGAAGGTTGAGCTGCTGTCTATCTGTTCCTAGAGATGCTAGAATACTGGAGAATTTTATCTTTGAAAATATTTAAAATGTTGCATGATGAGTTCCTGTATGATGAAAGTTTAAATTCCTACCACAGCCATATATATATGCTTGCTAGACTTTGAGCCACACATTTACTTTTTACTACTTATGAGCATTGAGTGTGGTCAAGCTATGTAGACCCTTAGGAGCCTGTCATGTGGTTAAATCAAGATTCACTTGCACGTTCACTCATACATGCTGCTTCTACTCCGGAAGTACGCATCCACATATATCCACCCATTTCCATCTCCAGAATCACCTAAAAATATTCTACTCCTAATCTGGGAGAGAATAGCCAAAAACATTTCTGTTTTCCCCTGTGAAATAAATGCTCAAGTTATCTTGTTACTACCACTTGCTACATTATCTCATGAGATGAGTGCTCTAAACAAAAGAGAAAGAAAAAAAAGAAAGAATACGAGGAAATAAAAAGGGGCAAGTGCCCGGAACCTCGAAGAAAAGAAAAAGTGAGACGAGAGGTAAAAATGGACAAGTGTCCGACAGTAGAATTCGAGGTACAAGATACCCACCTGAGAGAAAAGAAAAAGAAAATATAGAGCATCTCATTCTCCTCAAAAAGTTTCAAAAGAGCAAGAAAGGTATGTATCCCCTCAAAAGAGCATAAGTAGAATTAGACTTTCACCATTATCACCATCATCACCACACACCATTCATTCGCCACACATGCACATCTTGATTTGACTTATTGACTTGTTCTTCTGGATCCATGGTTTGACTATGCAATAAATGTTTTGTAAGTATGTATTAGCTGTCTCCCACCTATGAGTTCTAGATATCAAAACCTTATTAGAGTAGGGTGAGAGAGAAGGCAATGCCACTATGCCCCATACCAAAAATACTACATACTTTGAGAGAAGGCATATACCATTACTGCCTTGGTAAGGATCCAGAAATACCACAAAAGAGAGACTAGAGAGAGTCATACAAGGAATCTCTGAGTTTTATTTGAAAATATGCAAAAACTCCAGAGCTATAGTTGATCAAGAACATGAGACATGGCGCTTGATTAGACCGTTCTATGTTTTAACTGCTCAAGACACAAGTGACGGTTGCAAGCCCCATGGTGAAAGGTAAAATGAGTAAGTTTTAAATCTTAACAGCTTACCCTAAACCAGAGATGAGATCTTGTTTAAACGCATGTGTATCTTTAAGTTAAGAAACCACTGCAAAAACACTTGAGTTCATCTTTGCTCAGGGACGAGCAAAGGTTAAGCTTGGGGCAGCTTGTTGACGGTCCTTAATGCTCATATTTAACCATCAATTAATCATAGAAAAGGATCCAAATGCAACCAACACCTAGACTTAGGGTTTTATCTAACAGAATTCTATGAGTTTTGGTGTTTGTCTATTTCTGCAGGGGGTTATCAGGAAATACGGAAGAAAGGCCCACACGTCGGGTTTACATAGAGATATTAACGTGTCGCACAATTATCTACCACCTAGAAGAGTCCAGAAGCCACGGGAGCGAACAGGAGACGTAACGGAGCCGGGCACTGGGCGCCCGCCCTCCCTTACTGGGCGCCCGCCCTCCTCCCTGGACCAATCAGGGTGAAGTTCGGGGATCATGCTCCACCGACCTAATACTTCAAGGAAAACCACACGATCAATGTCGGTTTGATCCGACGGCCCAGATTCATCTGAAAAGACTATATAAGCAAGGCCCCCTGGCCCCTGGAGATGATACCTCTTCTACAGAATCAAAGTTAGGGTTTCAATTCTTCATCCAAGTAGAGAGGATCCCTCTAGTTCTTCTAGTTCTACCTCTAGTTCATCTAGATCTAGTTCTAGTTCATCTAGTTCTAGTTCTAATTCCTCTAGTTCTAGTTCTAGTTAGTTCTAGTTGTAATCTAGAAAATAGGGAGAGAGAAGAGGAGAGCGGAGGAGGAGGAGCCGGATCTGTCGGATCTTCCTCAGCATTGTACTTTTGCAGCATCTGGTTCGTTCTTCATCGTTCTCCAGGTTCTTCAATTCATAACTCCTGAGTTCTTTAATTACTTTTATTTACATTCAAGTTATTTATTGGATTCCTGCTTGCATCAAGTGCTCTAATCTTTGAAACATTAGAGTAGTAATTAATAGATTAGACATGGTGTTTAGTCTTGCAATTACCTGGAATTGCACCCAATTCTGCGGATTGTTGTGGTAGCCTTAGGGTAGTGACAGCCCTAACGGTCGACGTATTCCACCTCATTCGGATCGGTGTTTGTAGGACCGTAGTCTGAGCTTCCTAGCCCCCTTCTCATCTCTTTCTGTGGTTAGTGTTCTGATGTCCCGAAATAGATAATCTTGAAGTAATTCTTGATTCTTAGATCAACTAGAGAACTCTCAGGAAACTTCCTCTTTTCCCACCAAAAATAATTATATAGTTATCCTTGGGCGATCTTGGATCTTAATTAGTACACTCACGTTCTCTGTGGAAAATCGATACTCTAGAATACTCCCGGGTGAAAGCTACATCGGTATCCGTGCGCTTGCGGATTTTTCTGTTTGCGTTTAAAATACCCAACATTGAGCTGTATCCTGATGAAGCAGGGCCAGCAGATCTTCCAGCTTTGCTCTGATTTCTACCGATGAGATCCCAATTGCTTGAGAAGATCCCAATTTCGATGGCGAAGGAGAATAGGCTATCGGGAGAATCTTGTTCCTAAAAAGAAAAAAGAAGATAGGTTATTTGATGATCAAATGTTAGTGAAATAGAGAACAAGAATCAAATAACTTACTTGTTTCGAAGTTATTTCTCGTCTCTGGCTAGTTGAGACCGATGGTAATATAGGTCGATCGGCTGGAGCTGCCGATGGGATAATGTCAGCTGAAAAAATTAACAGGAATAATTATAAGTTGGAAAGATAAGTCCATCGGCAATGATTTCATGATAGTACTTTACCTTGAGGGAGTGCAGTGATTGTCTAAATTGAGGAAACTACCAATGATACAATTGAACCTACTGGATCGGCAGTCTGCTCAAGTACATCGGCTGATGTCTCTTCTGGATGAGGACCTTCTTGTGGCTGAGGTGGAGATGGTGCTTGCTAAGTCTGAGCTTCTGGTGAAGAAGTGGACGATTCCACGTGAATCGGCGATACCGGAGGAGGAGAAGAAGGTGGTGCTATCTTCTGGCGTTTTGCTGTGTCTTGGTGCTCTTGGGGGCCTTCCTCTTAGTTTGACTACACTGGGGGGCATCGACACTTGTTTTGGTACTTCTGGTCTTTGCCGATTTGCCAGTTTGCTAATACAACAGAAGTTTCATAAGTACAAGTGTGACAGAGTGTTAATGAAATTTTGGTTGAAACAGTAAAAGTTACCGATGGAGCTCCCATAGCGGCCGATGTATCCTGAAAAGATGGTGTAAGTATAGAATGAAATCGGCATGAATTAGGGAAATCAAGGGATTCACCTTAAAAGCTGGTGCTAAGGTGGCAGCAGCGACCGATGGAGAAGTCTTTGCTCGTTCGGTGGTTATCTTCTTAAAACGCATATTTCGGTACATCAGAGCTGCCAGGGTTGGTGCGTTGTTACCGATGAGGGAGATCGGGCTTGATGGAAGGAGTTCGATCGGCTTTCCGCTCCTGCTGACTGTCGGTGGTGTGTCGTCGACATGTTTAAAAAGAGAAAAGTGAGTTACCGATAGGAGTAAAAGTAATGAAAGGATTGGAGTATCAGTTGAAGACTTACAGTGTTCTCGGGGATTTTGTACTTGGGGTCGATCATGCCACGGTATGAGAGGGCCGATCTGCAGAACAGGTGCTCTTTCCATTCCTCCCACCACTGTTTGTATGCTTGAGTAATGAAGAGAGCTGGGATCCAAGCCGATAAATCAACGTCTGTATCGGCATTCGGTGGGAGTTGAGCTATTCTGATCCACTCAAGACCACTGGTTGTCACTTCCCTTGGCTTCACCACATCGGCATAGCAGAGTGCAATCGGTAGCTGTCCAAATGCCAGTTAATGAGCTAGTGCCGATGGATTGTAGAACTCATAGGTGAGACTAGAGGTTTTCCAGCTGCAAAAGAAGTTCACTGGTATGGCTCTCGGGGTGATAATTGCCATCATCGGATCTTGGTCCTTGTTGAGGGCATCATCAAAAGGGTGGAAGGTGAGAGGGAATCTGGTTTCTGGATCCTCATAAGGCATCCATGCCCGCTGGTCCTTGGCCAGACCTTCATAGAGAGTCTGGAAGAATCGGCTGACCTGGTCCTCATTGTTGACGGTTCTTAAGTATCAATTTTAATTAACAAATAAACAAGGGAAAGGACCAATATGCAACCAACACCTAGAATTAGGGTTTGATCTGACAGAATTCCACGAGTTTTGTTGTTTATCTATTTCTGCAGGGGGTTATCAGGAAATAAGGAAGAAAGACCCACATGTCGGTATTACATAGAGATATCAACGCACCGCACGATTTTCTACCATCTAGAAGACTCCAGAAGCTACGGGAAGAAGACGGAGGCCGAAAGGGACCAGGCCCAGGGCGCCCGCCCTGGTGACCTGGGCGCCCGCCCCCTGCTGGATCCAGTTCAGGACTCTCTTCGCACAGGATATTCCACCGACCTATTGGATCAAGAAAAACATAGTACCACCTCGCCTACCGACCCAAAAACGCATAGAGGAGGAGGACTATATAAGGAGACCTCCTAGCCCCTGGAGAAGACATGAAGAAATTATCATAGAGATTGAGGGGTGCCCTCGAAGGAAAACCTCTTCTCTAATTAATATTTCTTTTTAGGCTTAGCAACCAATGTAAGGTAGAAATAGATCTTCTAGTTTCTACTAGATTGAGAGAGATAGAGTGGAGGTGTAGATTGGAGGAAGCTCGGCCTGTCGGTGTCTACTTCAAGCTTGTACCTGCGGGATCAAGTTCTCCTAACCCGAAGCTTGCTCCTAGGATTCTTCAGTATTTCGACTTCTAAATTCTAGTAAGTTCTTGTTTTATTGTTCTTATGGTTTATGAGTTTACTTTAATCTCTTCGCGTAGAGTTTAGAGTAATCATTGCTGGCGTAAACGTGGTGTTTAGGCTGGGGTACTCATAGATATTCCCTGACTAGCTGGACCGTGGTAGTAGTGAGGAACGTGACAATTCTGAGTTACCTTTGCAGATCACATCTCGTTAACAGGAAGGATAGGGTTTATAGGTGCGGGTTGAACATCCTTTGTGGTGTCTAGATTACGTTAGCCTCCCCATTAGAACAGTAGATCATCCTTACCAAGGTTAGAAGGAGACTACAGTTGCAGTCTTCTCTATTTATCACTCACATCGAAAGACATTCTTTGTGCCTAAAGGTTAGTAGTAATAGACCGGTTAGTCAGATGCACTCTTTCTCCTAGTGGTAAAAAAATAAATACGATACTCTGGATAATTTCCCGGGTGAAGTGCTCACCGATATCCGTGTGCTTGAGGATCAATTCCTTATTACGTTCCCAAATATCAACAAGCATTTCTGGCGCCGTTGCCGGGGAGAAAGACGGTTGCTGAGATAACCTGAGTCTTACTACTAGCTTGTATCTATACTTTTATCTTTTCTTATCTTTTATATTCTTTATTTATTTTCTTTACTCTTACCTTATGGAAAACCAAAATTCTAAATCGATCCATGAATCTGCAATCCCTTTAGCAACTGACCTTTTACCATGGGAATCATCACAGCCTATCCAAACATCCCAGTATAAGTTAAGTTCTAGGTTGATTGCCATGATTCAAAACCTATCTTTTTCGGGAAAGGAAGACAAAAACCCTTACCTTCATATTAGAGATTTTGAGCAAACATGTGATTGTCTTCGCAATGAAGGCATTTCTGATAAAACTTTACGTTGGAAGCTTTTTCCTTTTTCTTTAAGGGGAGAAGCTAGACAATGGTATAGTCAGAAGGTAAGTCAACAACAAGGTGAATGGGGAGTTTTACGAGCTAACTTTTGTCTAGATTTCTATTCCCTTGACCATATAGCCGACCTTAGACTCGAAGTCCTATCTTTTAAACAAAAAGATAATGAAACTTTGGGAAAATCCTGGAAACGTTTTTCTGATCTTTTAGAATCTGGTCCAAACCTTAATCTTGAAGACCCTGTTCTTTTATTCCACTTTTTTCGAGGTCTTCAGAAAAATCACAAACAAATGCTACATACAATGTCTAGAGGTTCTTTCTTTCGCATCCCTACTGATGAAGCTAGAGTGATCCTAGATAGAATCCTAGAAGCTGAGATGGATAATACCCTTCATGATGAAACCTACGAAGCCGAAGTAGACACTCTGCCAAATTCTTCATCTACTTTAGCTATCCCAAGTTCTGAGCCACAAGAGGAAGAAATTCCACCACCGGACTTCATGCAGGATATAGAATCCGATCTTTTTGCCGATTTTGGAAACATTTCAAACTACCATTCTATTGACAAACCCCAAAACGGCCAGTTTAGCATTTATTTGCCAAGTGAATATCAATTGAGAGAGCTTATCTCAGTAATGAGTAGCGAATGGTTGGAGGAATCAGAGCTTTACTCTGATGTGATCCGTTTGGACACACCCTCTATAACTATACGCTGTGCTTATAATTCTGATCGATTTAATGCTCTATATAATCCTGTTGTGGGGATCAATATCATGTCCGAATCTTTTGCACTTAACTATTTAAAAATCTTGTCTTAACCCCCACAACGAAGGTCATAAAGGAATCTTCGGGACGATTAGTCCCCAGTCTTGGAATTATTAATGTCCTACCTCTTACGGTAGAAGGCTCCATGGTTCGTTTGAACTTCTATATCTTTGATACATGGGACTTCGACCTGTTGATAGGACAACCTTTTAGAAGACTCCTTTATGAAGGTCATACTGGAAAGCTACACATTTCTTTTGGAAAAACTTTTAAATTCCCAATAACAATTTCACACTCCTTAAACAATAAGGCCGAGTCATATCTTTTGTCTGATCCTATGGAGGAGGTAAAGGCTGCATCTCTTGAGCTTTTAGAAGAATCAGACTTAGAAGATGAAACTCCTTTCTTCACAGAAGAAGAAGACGAACCTTCTGAGCCTGAACCTTTAGATGAGTTTGCAGAAACACCTAGACCCCCCATAGAGCTTAAAACTTTACCACCCGGTCTTACCTATGCTTTCCTAAACAATAATCTAGAGTTCCCTGTAATCATTAGTGATAAACTCACTAAGGATCAAACTCTGTGATTAATGACCATTCTTGAGAAACATCACTCAGTGTTCGGCTACTCACTCCAAGATCTTACAGGAATCAGTCCTATGATTTGTACCCATCGTATTCCAATAGATCCTTCTGTTTCACCCTCTCGAGAACCCCAACGTAGACTTAATAATACTATGAGAGAGGTAGTTAAAAAGGAAGTTATAAAGTTGCTGCATGCAGGGATTATATATCCTGTGCTGCACAGTGAGTGGGTGAGCCCAGTACAAGTTGTGCCTAAAAAGGGAGGCATGACTGTTATTATGAATGAAAAGAACGAGCTAATTCCGCAACGCACCGTCACAGGATGGCGGATGTGCATAGACTATAGAAAACTAAACAAAGCCACGAGAAAGGATCACTTTCCTTTACCTTTTATAGATGAGATGCTAGAGCGATTAGCGAACTATTCGTTCTTCTGTTTCTTAGATGGATATTCAGGGTATCATCAGATCCCGATCCATCCCGATGATCAAAGCAAAACCACTTTTACATGCCCATATGGAACTTATGCTTACCGTAGAATGTCTTTTGGGTTATGTAATGCACCAGCTTCTTTTCAAAGATGCATGACGTCTATATTTTCTGATATGATTGAAGAGATTATGGAAGTTTTCATGGATGATTTCTCTGTTTATGGAAAAACTTTTGATAGTTGTCTTGAAAACTTAGACAAGGTTTTGCAAAGATGTGAAGAAAAGCACTTAATCATTAATTGGGAAAAATGTCATTTTATGGTTAGGGAAGGAATAATGCTGGGACACCTAGTGTCTGAAAGAGGTATTGAGGTAGATAAAGCTAAAATTGAAGTAATTGAACAACTACCTCCACCCGTGAACATAAAAGGAATTCGAAGCTTTCTTGGACATGCTGGTCTTTATCGTAGATTCATAAAAGATTTTTCATTTATTGCTAGACCACTTACTCTTTTGCTAGCCAAGGATGCTCCTTTCGAATTTGATGATGCATGTCTAACATCTTTCAATTTATTAAAGAAAGCACTCATCTCTGCACCAATCATTCAACCCCCTGATTGGTCGTTGCCTTTTGAAATTATGTGTGATGCTAGTGATTATGTTGTGGGGGCAGTATTGGGACAAACTAAAAATAAGAAGCATCATGCAATTGCTTATGCCAGTAAAACTTTGACAGGAGCTCAACTTAATTATGCAACCACTGAAAAAGAGCTTCTGGCTGTTGTCTTTGCCATTGATAAATTTAGATCTTATTTAGTTGGAGCTAAAATAATTGTTTACACTGATCATGCTGCACTAAAATATTTGCTCACTAAAAAGATGCTAAACCTCGCCTGATTAGATGGATCTTATTACTCCAAGAATTTGACTTAGAAATAAAAGATAAAAAGGGAGTAGAAAATTTTGTTGCTGATCACTTGTCTAGAATGTATTTTAAGTGTCCACAGGAAAACCCCCATCAATGATTCACTCCGGGACGACATGCTCTACGGGATTAACAGGTCTGACCCCTGGTATGCAGATATTGTTAATTTTATGGTTTCAGGGTATGTACCACCAGGAGCAAACAAGAAGAAGCTTATTCAAGAAAGTTGTTCACATATATGGGATGAGCCATACCTCTTCCGAGTATGCTCTGATGGCTTACTCAGGAGATGTGTGACCACTGAAGAAGGATGGAAGATCATCGACAGATGTCATTCATCACCATATGGAGGTCACTATGGAGCATTCCGTACACATTCAAAGATCTGGCAGTGTGGATTCTACTGGCCTACAATGTATGAAGACATGAAGCAATATATCAGAAGATGTGGGCCATGTCAAAGACACGGAAACATAAATACAAGGGATGCAATGCCACTCACCAACAACCTTCAGATTGAGCTCTTTGATGTCTGGGGAATAGACTACATGGGTCCATTTCCTCCATCAAAGAAGTGCGAGTACATCTTGGTGGCAGTTGACTACGTCTCCAAGTGGGTAGAAGCATTACCTTGCAAGCATGTCGACAACGTCAGTTCAAAGAGGATGTTTGAAGAAATTATATTTCCAAGATTTACAGTCCCCAGAGTAGTGATAAGTGATGGAGGAACACACTTCATCGACAAACGCTTCAAGCAATATCTATCAAAACATGGAATCTGTCACAACGTCGCTACCCCCTATCATCCTCAGACAAGTGGCCAAGCAGAGACTTCCAACAAACAAATCAAGAATATTCTTCAGAAGACAGTAAATGAAATGGGAACGGCATGGAAAGACAAGTTACCCGATGCACTCTGGGCATACCGGACAGCATACAAGACCCCAATCGGAATGTCTCCATGCCAATTGGTGTACGGGAAGACTTGCCATCTACCTGTTGAACTAGAGTTCAAAGCACACTGGGCCATAAAGAGATGGAATATGGACCTAGATGTTGCTGGAGATTATAGAAGAATGCAACTATCAGAATTGGAAGAATGGCGAGAGAAGGCATATCACAACTCAAAGATCTACAAAGAAAGAGTCAAAAGGTGGCATGACAATAGAATCAAGAAGAAGGAGTTCACACCCGGAGATAAGGTATTACTTTTTAATTCCAGGGTGAAGCTTTTCGGGCATGGAAAACTCCGGAGCAAATGGGAAGGACCATTCAAGGTAATTAATTCATCATCCCATGGAGCTATCACACTTCAAAATAGCGAAGGTACGTTATTCAAGGTAAATGGTCAACGTCTTAAATTATTTTTAGAACCCAATGACGAATTTGAAGAAATAGACATAGTCCACTTTTACCTTCCCATGGAGAATTAGAGCCCGACCTTTTTAGTCTGATGTTTTTGGGTCATATATATATTTTTCTAAATAATTTCGTATCTAGAAACGCGCTCGAGAAAGTGGGCCCACAGAGGGGCCAGAGAGAGGGCGGGCGCCCAGCTCCTGTTCCCCCACGGTCCCGATTTTCTCTATTATGGAAAATGCACTTATGGTAATCCGAATAATCCCTCGGATGGAAAGTTTCGCACGCACATCGACGGGAGCAACCCGAACAACCCATAGAGGCACCTTTTGACCCCTATATAAACAGACCGCTGACCTCAGTTTTCAAACTCCAAGCCACCAAGCCTTCTCTCCTTCAATTAGAGCTTGATTAGTTTCTTGCTGCTCCAATGGCCGAGAAGTACCACGATGATTGGGAAGTCGTCCCCTTCAACCTCAACATGGAGCCTGTGGAAGACCCTGATGCCCGTGCTCTCGTCCCGGCCAACACAGAGCGACAGCTAGAAGTGATGCCATTACACCAATGCAGCTCCGCCCAATCTTACCATACTCAACCAGTTCTCACCGCACCGCCACAACCCCTACTCCTCAAAGGATCATCATCCAAGACGAAGACCACTATCAAGGTGCCAACCGGCACGGGGATCCTTCCACCTAGACCCAATGAGAGGGTCGTTGGAGTCAAGACCAACCGGAGCGGCGAGATCCGCAGTGTACGCTACACTACGGAGGAGGAAAGGCCTTACTTTGAAGGGATTCGAGCAGCCAAAGTCCGTTTCATCCCTCCAAAGGCAGCCCCGAAGCACGCTCTCAATGCTTTGGAGACACCTCCCAAGCGTCACAAGACTATAATGGATATTGATGAGGACGTTCGCAGACTAGACAGAGTTATCATAGACATCTAGTCCACGATTAATTCCCTCACTAGGCAGCTCTCTAACCACGACACTATTATACGAGGCCTTAGGTAGGATCTTGCCAGTGCCAACAAGAAGATTAAGGAATTAGAGCGCCGCTAAGTTATCTAGATTAGACCTTGAGGCAATGCATTTTAGTCATCTATCTTTAAATTCGGTTTAGGTTTGCTATTATCATCAGTTTGCTATTATCAGTTTGCTACTAGTCTTTTGTAATAAATGCCTCAAGATTAATAAAGAGTATTATTATTATTATGTCTTGTGTGTCTCTACTTTATTTTTTGTGCAAGAAAGCAGAAAACAAGTATGGGGGAGATCCCTCAACATGCCAAACACACTTCGACTACACCACTCCACGATTCAGGTACACACTCTGCACACTTTACTTTACACATACAACTATCTTGATTATGCAGATTACTGTTTCCGACATGATAAATTATAAAGATTAAAATATTCCTAATCATGATTAATCTCAATCTGTGATATTTCCTGAAAACTTGCAATTATTGAAAATCATTTTAAAAACCTGTGTTACTTAAGTCATTATGGAATATGTGATGAGTTTCTTATTCTTGATATCATTGTTGCTTGGAGAATTTATTTCAAAATATTCAAAATTCTAGCTACCATCCTCAGTGTTTTATATGCCTGATAAAATTGAAAATATTGAATATTAATTATAAAAGCTATCTACTCTGTATTGAGTTTGTTTAAAATGAGTTAGACCCTTGTTAAGAGATTTATCATGCTCCTAAGATCAAGACATTTATTCAGAAAGATTCACTCTTCCAAAGTATTATTGCATTAGTGGCATGGGCTATGCAAAAATAGAGATATTTTGAGGAAATAAAAAGGAGCAAGTGCTCGACAACCTCGCAGAAAAAATGGACAATGTCCGGCAGTAGAATTAGGGGTACCTCGGTATCCACTTAAAAAAAAGAGAAAATGATAGCCCATGGTCCCTCTAATAAGAAATATGCCAGCAAGAGTTGACAAAGATTTTAATTTTCAAAGTCTTTGATCTAAGAGTATGACATTCCCCTCCTCGGATCCCGTTTTGATCAGGCAACAAATGCAAAGTAAGTATGCTTGAGAATTTTTGCAAAATAAAACAACCTCAGTGAGATATAAAAGATAATGAGTGATCTGAGAGAACCTATGAGGATCAAAAGGTATGCCAACTTTCTTTCAAAAATATACAAAAACTCCAAGTGACAGGACTGAGAAGAAAGGATCTTTACTCTTAACCATAAACATCCCTGACTATGGTACACAGTGGATTTTTAACACCCTGCAATTATAAAGAGAATGTTTTAAATGTTTACCCCAAATATTGTTCTTAACCATCCTTTTCTCGAGGACGAGTAAAAGCCTAAGTATGGGGGTATTTGTTGACGGTTCTTAAGTATCAATTTTAATTAACAAATAAATAAGGGAAAGGACCAATATGCAACCAACACCTAGAATTAGGGTTTGATCTGACAGAATTCCACGAGTTTTGTTGTTTATCTATTTGTAACACCCCAAAATTTGCAATTTTCCAAAACAGGATAAAATGTTAAATTGTGTATTTTTGTGCCCATGAAATATAGGAAAAATAATATTTTTCTTTGAATTAAAATTTACTATAGGAGTTAACAACTTGTTTGAGCATGCATGCCGTTGCATTGGGTTTATTGTGATGAGTGGTTTTGACTAAAGTTTAAAAGGAATTCAAATTTGGTTTTGAAATGTGTTTTGTTTTAAAAGAAAAAGGGAAACAGAATTTAGAAAATGGAAAAGAATTTCCTCTCTCCCTCCCTGTCTCGGGCTCGGCCCATTTCTCTTTCCCCCCTCGCGGCCTGCTTCTCCCCTTCCCCCTTTCTTCTCGGTTTCGGCCCAAACACCAGCATCCGGCCTAGCAGCTGAGCGCCAGCGCCCTCCTCTCTCCTTCCACTGACAAGCAGGTCCCGCGCCCTGTGTCACTGCCAGGTGGGACCCAGAGGTTAGGACCGTCCCCTACCTCAGTCCGGGTAGGACACGAGTCCGGTCGCACCCACCGCGCGCGATTCGCGCGAGCAATCCTTGCTCCGCACGTTTGCTCCTTTAAATAGCGGCCTCCGCTGCCCCACGACCCCCTACTCCAATCCCCGAGCCGGTCGCATAAGCTCTCACCGAGAAAAACATCGCCGAGATCCACCACGAAAGCTATCCGCCGCCGCGACGCGTTTTGATCACCGTGAGTACCTTGCCGAGCCTCGTCTCTCTCTTGCGAAGTCGCTGAACCCCTCCTTTCGTGATTTCGTGTTTCCTATGTGTAGTTAACACTCGCCGGACCTGTGCAGAAGCTCGCCGTCCGCCTATCTCCGTCGCGAGCACGCCCTAGTCTCTCCCCGACCTCGGTCTTGCCCTAGGTAAGTCCGCATCAAGCTCCTCTACGCCCCGGTGCAAGCGGTTCACGTTCTAGCGCCCTAAATCGCCGGACCGAACAACTCCGGCCGAGTCCGGCCATGGCGCCGCCGTGGGCACCTCCAACTCCGGCGGCCGCTCCCCTCTCATCCCCCCCGATCTAATCTCAACCATCCAAATGCGATCCAACGGTCTATATCAAAGCATACCCCTTCGGCCAATAATTTTTCAGAAAACCCCCTGTGCTTTTTAAAGAGTTAACCCGCAGTCCAAGCGCCTTTCTCAAAATACGTTTTCTCAATTGGATTACGTATTTCTGATCGGTTGAATTCAAAATACGTTTTCAGAAAATTACAAGTTTGCCACTGGATTTGTTTTACTCATAAAATATTCATCTTTATTCCGTTTTAACTCGTTCAAATTGCGTTGGTTTTGTATTCAAAAGATCTACATGTTAGTAACACTGTTTTCTTAGTTTGAAACTTTTTAATTCCGTGACTCAAATTAATTAATTGTTTTCTAAAGAAAATCTTAGAAAATTCATATATTCTTCGTTTTAACTCCGATTTAATCCGTTCAAGTTGCGTTAGATTCGTTTCCACGTAAACTATAGTCTCATGTTACTGTAGTACAAGTTTTCAACTTTTTAAATCTGAGTTCAGATTTAATCTATTATTTTATTAAAGGAAATCTTAGGAAAATCATAACTTCTTCGTTATAGCTCCGAATTTCGTGATCTTTACGTCTGTGTGATCGTAGAGCGATGTAGATTTGTTTTATAAGCTTTTTATCTTTATTTGCTACTGTTGGTGTATTGTTCTAATTATAGGTTTGTTTTGCTTTGTATGATTGCCTCTGGATGATTGTTGTTGATGTGATGACTGAGTTTAGTCGGTGAGCTTTTACGTGGTGTTCAAGAAGCAGATTGTGGAAGGTTTGGAACCAAAAGAAGGATCTGAGTTTCAAGGTAAGTATAGCATGGGATCATCCTTGTTTCCTAATAACTTTAATCACACAATTCATATTGCATGTGTCTCCTTGATAAGGATTTCCTAGCATTGATCTTATACCTTGTCACCTATGGTTATGCATTGGGTAGCTTATGCTAGTGCTCCACTAAACCATGATCTTGTAATTTGATTAAAGGAATATGCAATAAACATTAAAAGATGACTTGTTAGCAACTTTGGAAAAGAGGGCTAGAGCATTGGGCTATCTTATGGTGCTCTAGTTTCTCTCCATAAGGACTTATCTGTATCTGACCATCCGGGACATACAGTACAACTGTGAGGGCTACATGGCTCTGGCTTTAGCTCAGTATGAGGACCTTTTCTAGCTTGTTAGTGGTTACCCTTGTGGCGCAAATGGGGAATAGCAGACCGTGGATTCCTGCGGGTGAATCACATGGACTGACTAATGAAACCAAGCGGCCCTAACTTGTTAGACGAACCTTTGAAAGGCTTCATAGTGAACCCTGCCGGCCTCCCTAGGAAGGGGGTTTAGAGACTCATGACCTCGGGCGAAAGGGTAAATCACGACTCACAGTTAAAGTGTACAACCTCTGCAGAGTGTAAAACTGATATATCAGCCGTGCTCACGGTCACGAGCGGCCTTGGACCAATACAGAATAAATGATCACTAATGGCAAATCATTAATGTTATTATTGTTAATATGTTGTTTATGCTATTCTTTATTCACTTTACTTGATCATGAGTTTATTTTGGGACTTGACAACTTGATGCTACTCATATGCTAAAATTGTGACAACTAAAAGCTACATGCAGTTCAACCAGTGTCTAGCCTTTGAGCCTCATGAACCCTATGTTATTCTTGCTGAGTACGAGATGTACTTACGCTTGCCTTTACATTTTATTTGGATAAAAATCCCGGATGGGTACCAGATTGCAAGCTTGGAAAAGAGTTTAGGCTTGTGCTCAACCAGTCAGTTGTCCCTGTGGATTTGGAGCTTTCGCCTGAAGAACAGAGTGTCTTTCCGCTGTTTGCTATCAAAGGTTATATCTTTTATACTAAGTTCGTTGTATATAAGCACTGTCTATTGATATTACCCTCATTTGTGGCTATATGTGAGATTTGACTTCCTGGGCTCACATATGGTGTGTACCTGGTTTTGTTCTTAAAACCGGGTGCTACAAAGTGGTATCAGAGCAATGCTGACTGTAGGACGCAAGACTAGTTAGTAATGGTCGTTTTAGTCATCTTTGCTTCACTACATTCATGCTTACTATCTGACCCTTGCTATTTGCTAAAATTCTTATGCTTCTATCATATAATTCTATTCTAAAAGTATTGCTTCTATTCTAACTCCCTCTTGGTCTAATTCCATAGATGGTTCATAACGAAAAGATTGCTCGCAACAACTCTAGAAGACCATGCTTGACTCGGGGAATCTATGGATTAACGGAACCAGAGTATGAAGAAGCTCGCCCTGTCACATCAAGACATATTTGTTGGCGAAAGGAGTACTTTACCACATCCTTTAGTGGCGAAGATTTCTTTCACCCTCAGCTTGTGCGTATACTACAAGACCATTATCCTGAACAGCAAGCCATTGGTGGAGTATAAGTGCACTAAGTGGACTCATCCTAAATATGAGAGCCACTGGAGCACAGAAGCACACATCACAAGGTGGAATGAGTTTACTGGTTCACGCGTGGTGGAATCCATTCATTCGTCTCTCAGTGACCATTTTAGTAAGCACGCTAGCATCTCTGATGCTGCCCATCAAGCTCTTCTGGCATATCATGGAAAGCACTACGAAGAGAGGAAGAATGGCAAACAGAAGTATCTTCCTCGTCGTCCACCAGGCACTTTGCAATGTGTGATGGCTGACCCCTACTTGGAGCAGAATGAACAACTAAAGGAGATGGCTTTGACTATCCAAGTCATGCATCAAAAGCTAGAAGACAGTCAACTGGAATTTGCAGAAGTAAGGCAACACTATGAGGAAGCCCTCGATGAGATTGATGAGTGGAGAAGTCGTGGTGGATTACCTAAGATCAATGAGGTGGAGGACATACCTCGCTTAACTCCACGCAAAAGATGCTACCCTGGATGCCGCTGCAGTCACACTGTGTTTAAGAAGTAGGAAGTCCCCCTTTGTAATAAACGTTAGTAGGAAAAAGTTGAGTTAGTCATATATGTGTGCTTTGTGAACCCTTAATGATTGGTTGGTTTGTCTTAGTGCTTATATTTGAGTTGGATTTTTGTAATGAGTGCAATGATCTTGTGGGTTTCTCCACAATTTCATTTAGTTTATAGGTCTAAGATATAAGGACTAGTGAATAAATAGTCGGGTTTTAGTTTCTCTTGTTTCTTTGTCCTGTCTTTTGGGAGCAACTTATCTTCATCAGTCCAAATCTCTATTCTCGGAGGACCATAAAATCATGTCAAAATTCTGGGTAATAGTAGACTTCAAGATCCTTCTCTGACCGCAAGAATCACCCCCATAGCTGTTGTGGTTTGGGAATTACGAAAATCACAAGATGGTACAGTTGAGCTGTCCGGAATCAGGACCAGTTTCAGTTGCCTACTGATTTGGGCAAATGTAACTCCAGAACATGGGAAAAGGTTCTATAATAAAGTTTTAGGTCTTTTGATAAGCGTTCCAACGATGTGAACTGCAACTTTATCGGATGAATAGAACTTGAGTCATGACGTCTATAAGTTGCTGATGCTGCACAGTTCAAAACCTGGACAGTTCTAGTTAGTTCCTATTTTCAGCCAACTTAACATCAGAATTGGAAAAGTGAGATATACAGAAGTTGTGGAGGACTTCATAAGATTTTTAACCATGTAAGACTCGTCCCCATATGATCTAAGTAACTCGAGATATGACTTCTGCAAGTCGCTGCACCGACGCTGAGACATTGTCGGGATGGATATCATTTATGGCTGTTTTACCTAGGTTTAAAGACAGAAACTAAGGAAGCCTTCTATATGAAAGTTGTAGGGATTTTGATAAGGTTTCTAACGGTATAAGCTAAAATCTTATTGGATTGACAGAAAAGGAGTTATGCCTATTTTGCTGCACTGGTGTTTTTTCGTACAATAAGGAAGTTCAGATTTCTTGCACATATCAGTGCACATAAGTTTCTCTTTGGTATTAGAAGATCTGAAACCCACTTGAAAGATGGACCAAACTACCCATTTAAGCCCTAGTTTACCTTTTCTAAGGGGGGTAGTCTTATCAAAGGAATTACAAGGAGAAGTATTGGTTAATGTTGGATCATCGATAAGGACCTCAAGTGTTTGGTAAAGTTGGTTTTGATGCAAGAAATAGTTCCATTGAAGTGTGCTAACATGGATGGAGATATAGGTCATCGCTGGTACTCAAAGCTTAAGCGGTGCTTATGAGAATCAGGTGACACCAAAGCCTACAAAGTTATACACGGGATGTGAGAGCAAAGCAATTCAATTAAGATAGAGGTACCAATAGTTGGAACTTAGTGATGAAACCAACTCCAGATCATGAGACTTGGTACAGTGATTTTAAAAGACTATATGATGAGAATATGAGAGCTAGTCCATGCTGTCCCCCAACCTATCTCATATTTTAAGGGGGGTAGTACCTTGACATTATTGGTTGATGCCCTTTCAATTTATCATGAAGAGAGAAGTTGTCTCTGGAGATATCCCATGGTTATAATCATCTATCCTGGCTCAAGTTAGTGAAATTGGTCACTTGACAACTTAGGAAGCGGATAAGCTACATCTACTGTTGCTTCTACGGAGACTCAAAAGACTTTAGTACTAAATGGAGCATGACCAGTATGTTCTAGTTGATGGAAGTTCTCATCTAGGAGGTGTCATCTATAATTATGGACTTAAGAAAGTTAAGGATGTACGAGTTGGAAACCACCAAAGGAAAGGGAATGAGACTTAGAGTTTTATAGATATGGCAAGAAACTATCATAGGATTGCTGGAGCCAATGTGAACTTGGCATAAGAGTGCCTAAGAGATTGACCTGGAATGATAAGACTCTATCAGTGGTTCATGGAAAGTGTTATAAAGATTGACAAATAGAGTTCTTTTATCCCAGCAAGACTTTAGATGTGCTCTACACAAGAAAAGTAATGGCTTGTGCATTAGTCAACCAAGTAAGTTGGACCACCTGACACGTGATGTAAAGGTAACCATAGTGGATCGTGGAGATACTATCCTCTTGAATGTAGGAGTGATATCTGTGTAGAACGTATGAATCTAAAGGGCATCTTTAGGAAGTTGGATTTGAGCTGGTCGCATTGTCGATGGATTTGAGTGAATCAAGAGTTATGGTTGGAAAAAAAATGCTATCACTTGAAGGAGAAAAAGCCTTTGCAAATGCTCAGAGCATAAAAAGTGTGCTAGAAGAGTTCAAATGGCACTGAAATTTGAAGGGTTGAGTGTTGAACTGGGTGATGTCACTAGTACTGCCAAAGGAGCTCTACTAATACTCATTTTGGGAACCACAGGAATTGAAAAGATTACTTAGGAGATATGTTGTGAGCTTGTGTATTGCAGTATGGTACAAAGAGGTCATTGTATGCGAAGTTTTCTTAGAACAACAGTTAGTAGAAGAGCCTTCAGTGGGAGCCTTTTGAAAGTGTATATGGATGTAAGTGTAGAACCCTGTTGATTTGAAATCAAACGGGAGAACACAAGAGTTTGGGTTAGAAGTTCTAAGAAATGCAGAATAACAAGTGAGAGTGATCAGAGATAATCTAAGGGTGGCACAGTCTCGATAGAAGAGTTATGTTGACGCCTGAGAAAAGAATTAGTCCAAAGTGTGAAACTATGCGTATTTGGGGGTGTCACCTAAGAGAAGTGTGTGGAGGTTTAATATGAAAGGAAAGTTAGCACCAAGGTATGTCAGGCCTTTCAGGATGTAAGAAATATGGAACGAAGTGGCTTACCAAATAGAGCTACCTGAAAGTTCAAGAGGAGTGTATGATGTCTACCATGTGTCTCAACTTAAAAAGTACTTGTGTGTGCCATAAGAGCAGATGTCATTAGAAGAATTGACTGTTAAATTGGATTTCACATACGAAGAGTATCCGGTAAGAATTTTGGAAACAACAGAAAGGGTTACTAGGAGTTGGATTTTCAGGATGTACAAGTCCAGTGGAATCAGTGCACCGAAGAGGAGGCTGTTTGTAATAGAGAAGAGGATCTGAGAAAAACATACCCGCAGTTGTTGGAGTAAGCACCAACCGAATCTCGAGAACGAGATTCATCTTAAGGGGGGTAGAATTGTAACACCCCAAAATTTGCAATTTTCCAAAATAGGATAAAATGTTAAATTGTGTATTTTTGTGCCCATGAAATATAGGAAAAATAATATTTTTCTTTGAATTAAAATTTACTATAGGAGTTAACAACTTGTTTGAGCATGCATGCCATTGCATTGGGTTTATTATGATGAGTGGTTTTGACTAAAGTTTAAAAGGAATTCAAATTTGGTTTTGAAATGTGTTTTGTTTTAAAAGAAAAAGGGAAACATAATTTAGAAAATGGAAAAGAATTTCCTCTCTCCCTCCCTGTCTCGGGCTCGGCCCATTTCTCTTTCCCCCCTCGCGGCCTGCTTCTCCCCTTCCCCCTTTCTTCTCAGTTTCGGCCCAAGCACCAGCATCCGGCCCAGCAGCTGAGCGCCAGCGCCCTCCTCTCTCCTTCCACTGACAAGCAGGTCCCGTGCCCTGAGTCACTGCCAGGTGGGACCCAGAGATCAGGACCGTCCCCTACCTCAGTCCGGGTTCGTGCGCGATTCGTGCGAGCAATCCTTGCTCCGCACGTTTGGTCCTTTAAATAGCGGCCTCCGCTGCCCCGCGACCCCCTACTCCAATCCCCGAGCCGGTCGCATAAGCTCTCGCCGAGAAAAACATCGCCGAGATCCACCCCGAAAGCTATCCGCCGCCGCGACGCATTTTGATCACCATGAGTACCTTGCCGAGCCTCGTCTCTCTCTTGCGAAGTCGCTGAACCCCTCCTTTCATGATTTCGTGTTTCCTATGTGTAGTTAACCCTCGCCGAATCTGTGTCGAAGCTCGCCGTCCGCCTATCTCCGTCGCGAGCACGCCCTAGTCTCTCCCCGACCTCGGTCTTGCCCTAGGTAAGTCCGCATCAAGCTCCTCTACGCCCCGGTGCAAGCGGTTCACGTTCTACCGCCCTAAATCACCGGACCGAACAACTCCGGCCGAGTCCGGCCATGGCGCCGCCGTGGGCACCTCCAACTCGAGCGGCCGCTCCCCTCTCATCCCCCCCGATCTAATCTCAACCATCCAAATGGGATCCAACGGTCTATATCAAAGCATACCCCTTCGACCGATAATTTTTCACAAAACCCCCTGTGCTTTTTAAAGAGTTAACCCGCAGTCCAAGCGCCTTTCTCAAAATACGTTTTCTCAACTGGATTACGTATTTCCGATCGGTTGAATTCAAAATACGTTTTCAGGAAATTACAAGTTTGCCACTAGATTTGTTTTACTCATAAAATATTCATCTTAATTTCGTTTTGACTCGTTCAAATTGCGTTGGTTTTGTATTCAAAAGATCTACATGTTAGTAACACTGTTTTCTTAGTTTGAAACTTTTTAATTCCGTGACTCAAATTAATTAATTGTTTTTCTAAAGAAAATCTTAGAAAATTCATATATTCTTCGTTTTAACTCCGATTTAATCCGTTCAAGTTGCATTAGATTCGTTTTCGCGTAAACTATAGTCTCATGCTACTGTAGTACAAGTTTTCAACTTTTTAAATCTGAGTTTAGATTTAATCTATTATTTTATTAAAGGAAATCTTAGGAAAATCATAACTTCTTTGTTATAGCTCCGATTTTCGTGATCTTTACGTCTGTGTGATCGTTGAGCGATGTAGATTTGTTTTATAAGCTTTTTATCTTTATTTGCTACTGTTGGTGTATTGTTCTAATTATAGGTTTGTTTTGCTTTGTATGATTGCCTCTGGATGATTGTTGTTGATGTGATGACTGAGTATAGTCGGTGTGCTTTTACGTGGTGTTCAAGAAGCAGATTGTGGAAGGTTTGGAACCAAAAGAAGGATCTGAGTTTCAAGGTAACTATAGCATGGGATCATCCTTGTTTCCTAATAACTTTAATCACACAATTCATATTGCATGTGTCTCCTTGATAAAGATTTCCTAGCATTGATCTTATACCTTGTCACCTATGGTTATGCATTGGGTAGCTTATGCTAGTGCTCCACTAAACCATGATCTTGTAATTTGATTAAAGGAATATGCAATAAACATTAAAAGATGACTTTTTAGCAACTTTGGAAAAGAGGGCTAGAGCATTGGGCTATCTTATGGTGCTCTAGTTTCTCTCCATAAGGACTTATCTGTATCTGACCATCCGGGACATACAGTACAACTGTGAGGGCTACATGGCTCTGGCTTTAGCTCAGTATGAGGACCTTTTCTAGCTTGTTAGTGGTTACCCTTGTGGCACAAATGGGGAATAGCAGACTGTGGATTCCTGCGGGTGAATCACATGGACTGACTAATGAAACCAAGCGGACCTAACTTGTTAGACGAACCTTTGAAAGGCTTCATAGTGAACCCTGCCGGCCTCCCTAGGAAGGGGGTTTAGAGACTCATGACCTCAGGCGAAAGGGTAAATCACGACTCACAGTGAAAGTGTACAACCTCTGCAGAGTGTAAAACTGATATATCAGCCGTGCTCACGGTCACGAGCGGGCTTGGACCAATACAGAATAAATGATCACTAATGGCAAATCATTAATGTTATTATTGTTAATATGTTGTTTATGCTATTCTTTATTCACTTTACTTGATCATGAGTTTATTTTGGGACTTGACAACTTGATGCTACTCATATGCTAAAATTGTGACAACTAAAAGCTACATGCAGTTCAACCAGTGTCTAGCCTTTGAGACTCATGAACCCTATGTTATTCTTGCTGAGTACGAGATGTACTTACGCTTGCCTTTACATTTTATTTGGATAAAAATCCCGGATGGGTACCAGATTGCAAGCTTGGAAAAGAGTTTAGGCTTGTGCTCAACCAGTCAGTTGTCCCTGTGGATTTGGAGCTTTCGCCTGAAGAACAGAGTGTCTTTCCGCTGTTTGCTATCTAAGGTTATATCTTTTATACTAAGTTCGTTATATATAAGCACTGTCTATTGATATTACCCTCATTTATGGATATATGTGAGATTTGACTTCCTGGGCTCACATATGGTGTGTACCTGGTTTTGTTCTTAAAACCGGGTGCTACACTATTTCTGCAGGGGGTTATCAGGAAATAAGGAAGAAAGGCCCACATGTCGGGATTACATAGAGATATCAATGCACCGCGCGATTTTCTACCATCTAGAAGACTCCAGAAGCCATGGGAAGAAGACGGAGGCCGAAAGGGGCCAGGCCCAGGGCGCCCGCCCTGGTGACCTGGGCGCCCGCCCCCTGCTGGATCCAGTTCAGGACTCTCTTCGCACGGGATATTCCACCGACCTATTGGATCAAGTAAAACATAGTACCACCTCGCCTACCAACCCAAAAACGCATAGAGGAGGAGGACTATAAAAGGAGACCACCTGGCCCCTAGAGAAGACATGAAGAAATTATCATAGAGATTGAGGGGTTCCCTCGAAGGAAAACCTCTTCTCTAATTAATATTTCTTTTTAGGCTTAGCAACCAATGTAAGGTAGAAATAGATCTTCTAGTTTCTACTAGATTGAGAGAGATAGAGTGGAGGTGTAGATTGGAGGAAGCCCGGCCTGTCGGTGTCTACTCCAAGCTTGTACCTGCGGGATCAAGTTCTCCTAACCCGAAGCTTGCTCCTAGGATTCTTCAGTATTTTGACTTCTAAATTCTAGTAAGTTCTTGTTATTGTTCTTATGGTTTATGAGTTTACTTTAATCTCTTCGCGTAGAGTTTAGAGTAATCATTGCTGGCGTAAACGTGGTGTTTAGGCTGGGGTACTCATAGATATTCCCTGACTAGCTGGACCGTGGTAGTAGTGAGGAACGTGACAATTCCGAGTTACCTTTGCAGATCACATCTCGTTAGCAGGAAGGATAGGGTTTATAGGTGCGGGTTGAACATCCTTTGTGGTGTCTAGATTCCGTTAGCCTCCCCATTAGAACAGTAGATCATCCTTACCAAGGTTAGAAGGAGACTACGGTTGCAGTCTTCTCTATTTATCACTCACATCGAAAGACATTCTTTGTGCCTAAAGGTTAGTAGTAATAGACCGGTTAGTCAGATGCACTCTTTCTCCTAGTGGTAAAAAAATAAATACGATACTCTAGATAATTTCCCGGGTGAAGTGCTCACCGATATCCGTGCGCTTGCGGATCAATTCCTTATTGCGTTCCCAAATATCAACACTCATTACCACCAGTACCAGGTAAAACTATGGCAGCTTCACCATAGTTCAAAGGGGAGCGAGTTGCCGATTCTTCCTCATCCAGCTCATGATCTTCGGCTATGTCTCTGGGGAAGCACTATGCAAAGAGGTTGAATCCAAGGCGCTTATGCATATGGACACTAAGCCACATGTTGATGAACCACCAAGGTCCCCATAAGTTGCCGATGGGTTGGCCTAGCAGGAGTTTCTTAGCTACTTGGTGAAGGAGGTGATAGATAGAGCCAAGCAAGTATCGGCCAAGAGGAAATCAGCCACCAGTGGCCAGTCTTTCTGCTGCCAATAAGTAAACAGAGGTTGGTCCTGCCGATCGGCCGCAGAATACAAACTTATCAAGCCACATATTCAGAAAGATGGCATGTTCCCTTTCCCCAACAGACCCTGTTTTTTGGTACTTCTGAATGTACCCACACCAACCGCCGATATTGTGAGTCTCTACCTTAGAACTGGGTTTGTTGTCAAACAGGTCACTGTTATCGGCAGTTGATATGTCTAAGCCGGTAAGCATGAGTACATCAGCAAGAGTAGGTGAAGCAGGACCATGGCCGAATACAAATGCATTAAGCATGTCTGACCAAAAGTAGGAAGCAGCTATCAGCAGCGACTCGTTCCTCTCCATATCGGCAATGGATAGCCTGATACACTGGTCCAATTTTCGTTCACCCCATTAGACTTCATTTGAATTGCTGATTCTCAAGAACCAGTCTTTCCATCCCTTGGTGGGGCTGGGCCAGGAACGGAAAGCATCCTTCCATAGATCTAAGGAGAAATTTTCGGCTCTAAAAGGGATCCTATTTGTCTCTGCGTTTATCAGATCGGTAGGATCTGGGTTTCCCAGTGGGCCAAGACACTGGAAGTGAGGTTGATCGGTAGGAATCATGATCTTATCGGCCAACTCCTAAAAGGTTTTGAGAATGGAGGAACAGAAAAGAAACAAAAAGAAAGAAGAAAAAATACTCACTAAAAAGAATCACAGATGAACAGGAGTACAGCAAAAGTATAAAAGAAAGGGGGTGGTAAACTGACCTCGGGGACGACGAAGTTGATGGCCATTTCTTCCTGAGAGAAGGAGAGATCGAAGACCTCAAAGATTGTTGGAGGAAATCCTTGCTGGAGTTCTTAGGAGTTCTCAAGCAATGCTGCCGCCAGGAAAGTAGATTTGAGGCTGTAGAATGACAAGATGGAGGAGGAGTACCAAAGAAGGAGGTATTTATAGGACAAAAGGGGGCGAGGGAAAATCTAACTTATCTCTTTGTGCATCCGTGAAATCCGAGGGTGTTCAGGTAGATATGGTAACTGTTCGCACGATAATCAAGGGATTGTGCAGATGATTTGACAGCAGGCGGTGAAGATATCTTACTGTGCAAGATCGCCTGGTCGGTCCATCGACAGTCCTCTCTAACGGTTATATTGCCGATGAGCACATTCCGGGGAGATTCGGTTCAGAAAGTTGAGGAATTCGATGAATCTGCAGGAGAATCGGGTTGAGGTTGTTTTGATTTGGTAATTAATTACCAATCAAGGGAAGTAATTGTGGAAAGGTGTCATTACTGAGGAGAATTTCGAAGCATTAATGATTTTATACTCCGAAATTGGGGGGCATGTGTTGACACCGTTTTTGGACACGTATCTTTGGATACGCACCTGGATTTAATGAAGCGTAGATCGGCAGATTGGGCGATGGTGACTAGTCTATAGGGGAGTTGCCGATGAGGGATGGTGCCGATGGGGAAACAACCGAATATGACTAAGTCTAGAAGTGGTGATGTGTTCATGCCGATGACCAGTGCCGGTGTTTGCCGATGGCTGTAGCATGCAGTCTGCCGATGACTCTGAAGAAAAGCGCGGAGGTTGCCGATTGACTCGTGGCAGTATACCGATCGGTTACGGAGGATAGTTTAATGTTTTTCCTTAGTTATTTGGATTCGTTTTGTATGCGGATTCCGTTTAATTTGGAATTCGAGTCCTAGTCGTGACTAGTTGTAGTTCTTTTGAGCAGGGTATAAATATAGATCCCGTAGCAATGTAACGAGACATCTATCAATCAATCAAACACAAGTCTTTTATTCATATTGCAGCATCTACTTTTTCGGCGACTTCGTCATATTTTCTTTTACTACGAGTTCTTAGGAATTTGTCGAGTCAAACTCGACGTGTTCTCAAGTTCCGCGTGAGCACCTCTTGGCCATGACATCCGGGCGCATCGCTGTTGTCAGGACCAAAGTGTTCGAATTACCACCTTTGTCAATTGTAAGGTCAAATCGGCTGGCACGCCTTAACATTTCAATCGGGTATTAGCCCTTTGTGTTTGCAGATCAACTTTTGCACCAACAATCCCTCTTTAAGCTATACAACCAATACTTTTGTTTCAGATCTAGATACATCTTAGTACTACCAGGATGAATACAATATGTTGATTCATGAGCCTCTCTCAGAATCATATTACGAATAGCCTTCACTTCAGGAACACATATCCTTTTCCCAAACCACAGCATAACATTGTCATATATTCTGAATCCTGGTGCTTTACCTAGTACAACATTCTGCGCTATCTCCTTTAGTTTCTCATCCTCAATATCTCCTCCTCTAGAGTAGGAGTCACCTCTATTTCCATAGCATTCACTACAATTCCTAGGTTCAAATATGCAAATTCAGCACATAACTCCTCAGATTCTGGTGTTGCCTGAAGCTCATTAGCATATTTCTTCTTGCTAAGTGCATCAGCCACGACGTTCGCCTTTCTAGGATGATAATGCACTTCCAAATCATAATCTTTTATCAGTTCCAACCATCTACGTTGCCTCAAATCCAGATCTGTCTCGGTGAAGATATATTTCAAACTCTTATGATCAGTATATAAGTCACTCTTATGCCCAATCAAGTAGTGCCTCCAAATCTTCAGTGCATGGACCACAACTGCTAATTCTAGATCATGAGTAGGATAATTCAGTTCATGTTTTCTCAACTGTCTTGATGCATATGCCACAACTCTACCTTATTGCATAAGAACACAACCCAATCCTAGACGAGAGACATCACAATAAATAGAGAAACTCTTACTCAGATCTGGCAATACCAACACAGGTGCAGTAGTCAATCTCTTCTTAAATTCCTCAAAACTAGCTTGATACTTATCAGACCATACAAACTTAGCATTCTTCTCTAATAGAGCAATCATAGGCTTTGCAAGTTTTGAGAACCCTTTAATGAATCTACGATAATAACCAGCTAGACCAAGAAAACTGCGAATTTCACTTACATCTGTAGGCGGTTTCCAATTGAGCACATCTTTCACCTTACTAGGATCCACTACAATACCACCATTAGAGACAACATGACCAAGAAAAGAAACTTCCTCCAACCAAAACTCACATTTACTATGCTTAGCATACATCTTATGTTCTCTAAGTTTCTGTAAGACCAATCTCAGATGTTCAGCATGTACCTCCTTTGTTTTAGAGAATACCAGTATATCATCAATAAATACCACCACAAACTTATCAAGATACTCCGTAAATACTTTATTCATCATGTACATAAAGTAAGCTGGTGCATTGGTCAAACCAAAAGACATAACTGTATACTCATACAACCATACCTTGTTGTGAAAGCTGTCGTTGGTATATCTAAATTCCGAATCTTCAATTGATGATAACTAGAACGCAAATCAATCTTAGAGAACACACAAGCACCTCTTAGCTGATCAAATAAATCATCAATTCTAGGTGTCGGTGTTTTTCCCATGGGGGGTCACACCAACGAGTAAATTTTATGCGTGCTCCCTTTCCCAGATGGTGATGCAAGAAGACACGGAGATTTATCCTGGTTCGGGCAAGAGAAGGCCCTACGTCCAGCGGGGGGGGGAGAAGTTTGTATTATCTTGCACCTAAGTGCTTGTACAGGGGTGAATACAAGCGTGGTATGAAGTGTGAGTGCCTTACTGCGTATGTGTGTAGTATTGCGTGGTGATGTCTCGTGTGTTCTATTCCTGAGTCCCTCCTTTTATAGTTCCAAGGAGAGACCCAGGGTACATGTATAGGCGTCAGAATAGGAGTCGATAGCAGTATGGAGCGCTGACCTACTCGAGGCTTCCGTACCGGCATGGCCTCGAGCCATCTCGTCTTAATAGCCTGGTGATGATTACGCGTGCCCCTGCATTCTGCTCTGCGCGCCGTCTTGTACTGGTTCAACGGTCGTATGCTCGTACGGTTTGGTGGCAAATCCGGCGGAGTGGTTGCGGCGCGGCCATTCGACGCCCGACCCGTCCCCAGGAAGGAACCATGTTAAGTCGAGGGTCGGACGCCGTACGACGTCCTGATGTCGGAGCGCTGACCTTGGCTACCTCGAGGGGATCTTGATTAGACGTGCCATCTCTGTTCCCCACGTCCTGACACGCCCTGGGCTGTTTGGTGGGGAAGGCTGCAAAAAGATCAATGGGACGGATGCCTGTTCCCTATCACCCCTCCCGTGACCCATGTGTTAGTGTTGACGGTCCTTAAGTATCAAATTTAATTATCAAATAAATAAAGAAAAGGATCCAAATGAAATCAAGATCTAGACTTAGGGTTTTATCTGACAGAATTCCACGAGTTTTGGTGTTTGTCTATTTCTGCAGGGGGTTATCAGGAAATATGGAAGAAAGGCCCACATGTCAGGATTACGTAAAGATATTAACATGCTGCGCAATTATCTTACATCTAGAAGACTCCAGAAGCCACGAGACCGAAGCGGAGGCGAAACGGGGCCAGAGGCAGGGCGCCCGCCCTGTCCTACTGGGCGCCCGCCCCCTGTCCAAGTCCAATCAGGACTCTGCTTTGCGGGAAGTCTCCACCAACCTAAAGGATGAATCTAAACCATACAATCTATGTCGGTTTGATCCAAGGGCCCATATTCACTTGAAGGGACTATAAAACCAGACCCCCTGGCCCCTGGAGGAGAGAGCCTCTCAACCCTAATTCATTGTTCCATCAAGGGAGAAGAAGCCTATGATCGAGATTACAGCCACCACATCAATTAGATATCTAGATTAGCATAGCTACATAGGATTAGAACTAGAAGGAGTCAATCTTCGATTGGTTTCCGGATCTGTCAGGAGGATTCTTGGTAATTCTCTAACTGTGTTTCTAATTGCTTTCTAATTATCTTTGTTCTTCAATATTATGAATACGACTTTGTTCTACTTCAATATATTGCTTATGACTTTGCTCTATTTGCTCATATTCAAGATTATATTGTTCTTAGTTTATCATAGTTATGTACTTAGCTTAGTTAGATACGATCTATATACATGCTTAGGATCGTATAGCGTTTATCCATCGGATCCATGGGTAAATGATAGATATTGTGTAGGCGTGGTGCTTATACCGTATTTATCTACGATCGTACCCAATATGCCAGATCGTGGGGTGGTTCGTGATAGTGACAGCTTCATTGATTCTTATATAGTCCCCCTCTCGTGTATTGGGCTGGCAGAGCAACATTATTACAGGGGAGTGATTGCTATGTTTCTCATATTCCTTGCTAATATCACTATGCATGGGCGTAGTCTTGTCTTGCAATGATTGCTAAGTATGCTTGCACTAACTATGATAATGCTAGACTATATAGTTAAGAATAACTTAGGGAATATTCTTGTAGTTCGTTCTAATACCATGCTAATGACTTTCTAGAGTATCTAATTGAGGTGCTTATCATATTTATTATGTGGCTAGATCAGATTAGTTATCCTTGTCACTATTATTATTTCATATATCTTTTATGTGACACTTATCCCTGTATGATGAGTTAGATATAATGTTCTCAATTATACATGCAATGATAGATGCTCAATCTCATATTCTATTCTATAATCATTAGTGATGATTTCTAATCCCTTCCCAGTGGTAAAAATATAAATAACGATACCTGGAATACTTCCCGGTTAAAATGCTACATCGGTATTAATCTGTGCGCTTGCAGATCCCATTCATTATTTATTTAGAAGAGCAATTGCATATTTCAATACCGCGTCTCTTATATCATGCTGGGGATGACAACTTGGCTTAAGTGGTGTAAGGGATAGGTTTGGCATTTTTGGCACCGTTACTAGATTTAGAGAACTTAGTCTACTTTTAGTAATGATGTTAAGAATACCCAACAGTTAGGTGGGGAAGCATCGGGCGCATTTAATGCCCCGGCTCGCGTGCGCGCGTCAGGCGGCGGGCGGCGTCCTTGCGCTCGATGCCTCCCGGTTCGCGTGAGCCTGTTCCGTATTCGACGGTAACCAGAGCTCGACGCCTGATTGATTCGCTCGACGCTATTTTCGTCTTCGAGGCTGTGGCCGTCGATGGCTGCGCATACGTACGGATGGAGCGTCGAATCGAGGGCCTCGCCCTACGTACGGATAACCTTGTTATATGCATTGGTGAGGGTACCCCTAGTTGATACCCTCGACAGTAGCCCCCGAGTCTCCATTCGAGCGCTGGCGCTCGAGTGGAGACTTTTGCTTTTACGGTCGAACTTCCGTGGGGGCGCGCGAGCGACCCCGCGGGGGTAGCCCCCGAGCCCTCGAGGGAGTTTTTAACTCCTTCGAGGGTTATTTTGCCAAATTCGCAGAAACGCTGTCGTCACCAGTGGTGGAAGGTTCTGATCGGCTTTGCCTTACGAGGGGGTTTCGACGTACTCTCGATAGAGCGAGCGTCTTCCACCCCAGATTGAGTTCCTAGTGGGTAGTCCAAGTGAGAACCTGTGCCCTTTTCGAGGAGGTCAGCTGTAGCCCGGAGGCGTTCTCATAAAGCTGGGTTGACGTGGTCGGGGATACCGGTCTTATTCGATAGAGTCCAGCGGCTCGATGCCTCCCGTCGGGGGGATTCCTCTCGACTGTCTCGACCCTACCTTGGACATTGCCAGCGAGGCTTCGAGGCGGGCCTCGATCTTCGACCGCTCGCTGGAGATCCCTGACTCTGGTGCTCGAGATCGGCTGTCGAACCCTTTCGGTGGGCCAGCCTACGACCTCTCGAGGCTTTCGCGGGTACGCCCCTTCGCTTACAAGGGAAGGAAGTGGCCGTGGCGGTTCGCCTTTTTGCCCGTTGGGCGCACCTTTTTAGGTGGGTGACGTTATGACATTGTATCGGCGTGGAATTCGGAGCGCCCGGCCTGCGAAGGGGGAAAGACTGTTAGGTAGCGCATTTATGGGGGGACGTTACCTCATTTCTCGGATCTGTCCGTTGGCGGATCTTGGCTTATAAATACGCCGCGGCACCGCCGCTGTTCTTTCTTCCGCCTCCCATCTTCACTCTTGCCTTAGCCTTCTTGCCGCCCTAGCTCTCTCGCCGTCTCACGCGCACACGACTCCTCGAGCAGTAGCGGGTCCACCGTCCCTCCAGTCGTGATGCCTGTAAGACTCGTCGCCGCCGATGACTGGCGCCCGTCGTCGATGACGGAGCGCCGGTTGTTAGAGCTCGAGAAAGAGGGACTGCTGCGCCGCCGTACCTCGTTATCGTCGCCAGAGTGGATCGCACCGACGGAAAATCACAGGGAGCCCCAGCCGCCCGAGGGCTACGTGGTGTCGTTCGCCAAGTTCCACCGCCATGGCCTGGGCGCGCCCCCTAGCCGCTTCATGCGGGCCCTCTGCTTCCACTATAGGGTGGAGCTCCAGCACTTCTCCCCTAACGCCATCACCGTCATGGCGGTCTTCACCGCCGTGTGTGAGGGCTACTTGGGGATGATGCCGCACTGGGAGCTGTGGCTTCACCTCTACAGGGGCGAGCTTTTCCATGCCCCCACCGGAACCACGGGCGTAAGGAAGCCCGTGCGGGCGGGATGCCTCAACCTTGTGCAGAAGATGGGGAAGACGGACAGGCCGCGGGAGTACATCCCGGTAGGGTTATCGACTAACCACGCCGGCTGGGACTCCCAGTGGTTTTACCTGCGGAACGACGACAACCTCCTGCCTTCCTACTCGGGCCGTCTGATCATGGAGCGTCCAGCGGACTAGACATACGGCGTCGTCCAAGCTCATCAATCTCGGCTCGACCCCCTCCTGGACGCCATGAAGAAGCTGCGCTCGGAGGGCTTGACTGCCGCCCTTGTCCTCTCGGCCGTCCATCACCGGAGAGTTCTCCCTTTGATGTCTCGGCTGTTGAGGATGGATGAGATGGGCCCTGGCGTCTCATCTCGGGACCTCGAGGCGTGCCGGATGTCCAACGAGGCTCCGGCGGATGACGAAGTCGCGGCCCGAGTCAGGGCTGCAATTGCCGGTGATTTTCAGCCGGAGCATGTTAACGGCTTCCCCATGAGGCCAGATGCTGGCTCGATCGATCTGGTATGTTTTCTCCATGCGTGCAGCCTCGATTCTGGGTTTCTTTTCTTCCCCTCTCTTTTTCTTTTCTAAGTCTGCCTTTATTTCGACAGGGACGGATTGACGTCCGGTCCTCGAGGCCTCCGGTAAAGGAGGACGAGGTCGATCGTGACAAACGGCGCCAATCCGCCAAAAAGCTAAAGTCCGCCAAGGACTCTGCCAAGGAGGGGGAGAAGAAGAAGAACCTCGACTGTCAAGCGTTAGAGGCGCGTCAAGCCAAATCCAGGCAGAGGGGGGAGCCTGAGGAAGAATCCCCCAACGACGATGATGATGACGACGACGACAGCGACGATTCCGAGGGGATGGCGTCACGCCTTGACCGAATCCTCGAGGGTCCACCTCGAGGTGATGTCGACGCTCCTCGGACGGAAGTTCCGACGGGGGGTCCAAGCGGATCCCACCGTCCGCGCGCCGACACCCCTCCTGCGCCCGCGGCTGGTCAGGTCATCCCGCGCCCTCCTCCCGTGCCCAAGACGGGTGACCACGCTAGGTCCCCGGCGACGGGGCCACTGACTCGTGGTCGCGCCGCGGCCTCCGACAAAGGAGAGGCCGGTCGCCGGAGCGCCAGTCTCAGCACCCGCCAGGCGGGAACTGACGCGCCTGGGCCAGCGCCTGCCCTCGAGGGGTCTGGAGCCCTAACGCGGGGTGGCTCGAGGCCCACCGGTCGGGGCGGCGGGAGGCGAGCTGTTCTCCCTGTGGGGTAAGCCTTTTTGATGTTGTGGCTTTTGCCTTCCTCCTCTTCCGCCTTTCCTCATATGCTGATCTTTTTCGCGCTCATTTCTTTCTTTTCTCAGGCTAAAGCGGACCCTCGAGGAGGCCCAGCCGTCCATGGCGAAGAGGCTCAAAGCGGGTGCCGCCTCTAAGGAGCCAGGTTTGTGGCTTACTTTTGGGATCTGTGATGCTCTTGCGCTAACCATCATAGTTACCGGCCCTTATTCTTTATTTTGTAGGCTCCTCTGACTTCCAACCTCCAGTAGGCACTGAGAGTGCTCCACCTCGTTCCGAGCCTACCCCGTCGCTGCCGGCGTGTGGTGAGGCGCCCCAGACGCAAGTGCCGGAGGGAGCCCCCGAGCCTCCTCGATTGGGGGTCGTGGGGGAACCCATCACCATCAGTGATACGTCTGATGGTAACGAAACGCCTGGAGGCGCCCGCCCTATGGAGGAGGAAGCGTCGACCTCTCATGTCGCGGGACCGACTCCCTGGCCCGTCGGCCTCCGCGCCCTCGAGGAGCAGAAGAAGAAGAGGGAGGAAGATGAAGAGCGGGAGCGTGAGGCGGCGCGGCAGCCGCAGGAGCAGGGCCGCGGGCAAGAGCCGCAGGAGCATGAGGCGCAACAACAGCAACAGCAACAACAACAACGGCAGCAGCAGGGGGGCCAAGAGGAGGGACTGCTCGAGCCCCCGCCCCAAGGTCCGGCCCAGCCAGTACCACCGGAGCCGCAAGGGCCCAGCGAGCAGGAAGAGGATCTGCCGGTGTACGGCCCCCCGACCCCAGCGTGGCTCCTCCTGGGGGCACCCGCCGCGATCCGGGCAGAGCCGGGGCGAGCGGATGGAGTGGTGGCGCTCGCCTGCATGATGCACACCCCCACCGACCCCGAGTCCGAGATCAAGAGGATGATCTACGGCATGGACGGGATCACCCCAGGGTTCCTCCGGGAGCGTCGGGCATGGGAGGACCGCTTTCCCTCCGAGGAGGATGAGATCGGGACGTCGGGGACCAAGGACGGAACCTGGAAGACGGTGGACGACGACGGGCGGTTCCCATGCCTCGTCGACCTGTTCCTGCGCCATGGGGGCTCCCTCGAGACCGTCGAGGACCTCATCCGCGGCGTCAAGGCACGGGACGACCGGGAGATGGAGCACTGGTGCCCGATCGGATCCGCATCCGGGCTTCCCACGACCCGTCCGAGCCTAACATCTTCCTGGACGATAGGAAGGAGGCGGAGAAGTGGGAACACGTCGAGGAGCTCCGCCTTTGGATGAAGCATGTGGTGGGGCTCCTCGCAGACGTTATCAACAACGGGCTCGGGCCGGCTTATTTTGTAAGTGTTTTTCGATCTTCAATCCTCATGGAGCCTTTCGGTTTTGTGCTCTACCCGTTCGATCCTTGGTTCGTAGGATATGAAAGAGACCTCCCGCATCAAGTCAAGTTTCATTCATGCCACGAGAGGTGGCTGGGAGCAGCTCCCCCTCCTTAAGGATCAACTCCTCGAGTCGCAGGAGAAGCTCCTTCAGGCCTACAAAGACCTCATAGCGCTCAAGGAGGAGAAGAAAGCGAGGGAGGCTGCCTTGGTCGAGGCTCGAGAGGCCTCAAGGAGGGCAGAGGAGGAGACGACGATGCTGCGGGAGCGGGCTCTTACGGTCGAGGAGGCCGCGTCCAAAGCCCGGGAGGAGGCCCTGTCCTACAAGAGCGTCATTGCAGACCTGGACAAGGAGAAGGGCCTTCTCAAGACCGACCTGGACTCCCTCCGCGACTCCTTCCAGAAGATGAATGTGGCGTACGTGGAAAGTGAGGTCGCCAGGGGTGCCGCCGACGACGTAAAGAAGAAGGCCCTCGAAGACCTCGAGGCGGAGCGGGCTCGATCCCGCAGTCTCTCTGACGACGTCGAGCGTCTGAAGGGAGAATTGCTGGAGAAGAGTGGAGCCATTGCTCAGGCTGGCAAGGTGATCGAAGATCTCCGCGTTGCCAATACTGAGCTGGCGCGCTCCAACAGAGAGATCGAGCGTGCCAACACCAGATTGGTCGGCGAGAACATGGCCCTGGAGGACAGCATCAGAGGTATGTTTCCTTTGTCAAATTTCTTTTTCGAGGTGTGCTTGAGTTTTTCCTAAAGCTTCCTTGTATTGGCATTTACAGGGCTCAAGGACGAACTCCTAGCCGCCCAGGCCGAGGCCCGTAATGCTAAGGCCCAGCATGAGGCGGAGGTCGCTTTGAACCGTCGTGTGCGGACGGCGATAAGCGACCTCTCGACCTCGTGGGAGGTCGAGCCTGTGGACGAGTTGAGGGAGGGAGCTCGAGGCGACGCACTGGTCGACCAGCTGTGCTACTTGGGCGCGACGCTGAGAGACCGAGTGCGGGACGCCCTCCACATCGGGGTGAAGCGGGCGATGGCAGTTGTCTGCTCGGGCTTCTCCTATGACATGGAGGTGGTGTCCCACGGCTTCGTCACCGACATCTCCAAGACCGACGCAGAGAACGAAGAGAGGCTCCATGCCTTGATCGACGACGCGGAGGCTCCTGGAGAGAGGCTGGCCAAGCTTTTTGAGCCTGAGGTGCTTCCTCCTGAAGCTGGCTCGGGCGGAGGCGAGGGTGGTGAGGATCGTACCGCGGACTGAGGCCTGCAATCCTGCTCAGGGCGCCTGGGACCCCTTGTATGCTACTTTATTAATTCTGCTGTTTAGGTGATACAGTATCTTTTTGTGATTGTTAAATGCTTATTTGTCTTTCCTCTCGAGGTTCTTTTGTTTCTCTTTGTTCCTACGTTTGTATCCCTTGCTCGATCTTTCGTCAAAAACAACCTAGATCACCTCAAGGGTGAGGAAGTGAGTAGAGTTTCCGTAGCCCAGGGGCGTGGGAGTTCTCCGGCTCATTATCCCTCGGCCTTTGAGGGGCTCGAGGCGCCTTAGCTACTCGAACCGTGCAAGGTTTACTAAGTAAGAAAATTTCTTGGCTTTTTCGACGCTTGGGGGGTGGGGTCGTCCCCCTGGTAGCCCCCGAGGGGGTGTTGACTATGATGGGTCATAGTCGGCATCCCCTTCTAACGTCGAGATTATGACTTGTAAATCTTTTGGCGCAAAAAGAAGTTGCTCGAGGGAAAGACTTTATTTATTCATTCATTCGTTTACAAAGTCTTGGTACAAAATGTACGTAGGAACATAAGTTTAGAACTTCTAGGGGTAGAATCGACGTAGCTGTTCGATGTTCCATGCGTTGGTGAAGACTGCCCCCTTCTCGTCCGCCAACTTGTACGTTCCCGGCTTCAGGACCTCGGCCACCACATACGGGCCTTCCCAAGGTGGAGTCAGCTTGTGGCGTCCTTGATTGCTTTGCCGGCGTCGTAGGACAAGGTCGCCCACGTTGAGGTCCCTCTTGAGCACGTGCTTGTCGTGGTAGAGTCGAAGTTTCTGCTGATATCTGGCGGAGTTGAGGAGGGCCATGTCTCGAGCCTCCTCGAGTTGGTCGACTGCGTTTTCTTGAGTCTCCTTATTGGATTGCTCATTGTATGCCTTGAGTCGAGGTGACCCATACTCGAGGTCTGTGGGGAGGACAGCCTCGGAGCTGTAGACCATGAAGAATGGGGTGTACTTTGTGGCCCTGCTCGGTGTTGTCCTTAGACTCCATAGGACCGAGGAAAGCTCTTCGACCCATTTCTTGCCGAATTTCTTCAAACGATTGTAGATCCTTGGCTTGAGTCCTTGCAAAATCATGCCGTTGGCACGCTCGACCTGGCCGTTAGTTCGCGGGTGGGCTACTGCAGACCAGTTCACACGGATGTGATGCTGATCGCAGAAGTCCAAGAACTTTTTGCTCGTGAACTGAGTGCCGTTGTCGGTGATGATGACGTTGGGAATCCCAAATCGATGGATTATGTCGGTGAAGAAAAGGACGGCCTGCTCGGAGCGGATGTTGGTGATGGATCGAGCCTCGATCCATTTGGAGAATTTGTCAATGGCCACCAGCAAGTGGGTGTACCCTCCTTTCGCCTTTTGTAGAGGTCCTACTAAATCGAGCCCCCACACCGCAAACGGCCAGGTGATGGGGATCATCTGAAGAGCGTGGGCGGGCAGGTGCGTCTGCTTGGCGTAGAACTGGCACACGTGACACGAGCGTACGAGCTCGATGGCATCTGCCACGGCCGTCGGCCAGTAGAAACCTTGTCGAAAAGCGTTTCCTACGAGGGTCCGTGGAGCAGCATGGTGGCCGCAAGCCCCCGAGTGTAGGTCCTCGAGGAGTTTTCGGCCTTCTTCCACGGTGATGCAACGCTGTAAGACCCCCGTCGAGCTTCGTCGATATAGCTCATTGTCTTCGCCATAGATCACATATGACTTGGCCTGTCGAGCGATACGACGGGCCTCTGACGATCTTCTGGCAGTTCGCCGCGGATTAGGCAGTCGAGGTATGGTGTGCGCCAGTCGAATGGTCGTCCAGGCTGCCGTTCTACCTCCATCACTTCAGCCGCCTTCAAGAGTGTGTCGACGGTGTTGGTTGGCTGGGCAGGAGCAGCGTCGATGCCAGCCCCCGAGCCTAAGTCGACGGATGGCTCGTGGAGATCTCTCAAGAACGCGTCAGGCGGCACCGTGCCTCGAGTTGATGCGATCTTGGCGAGTTCGTCGGCTGCCTCGTTGTAGCGTCGGGCGACATGGACAAGCTCGAGACCATGGAATTTGTCCTCGAGTCGACGGACTTCTTTGCAGTACGCCTCCATTTTCGGGTCGTGGCAGCTCGAGGTTTTCATTACTTGGTCGATGACGAGTTGGGAGTCACCTCGGACGTCGAGGCGTCTGTTGACACTTGCTAACACCACTTGAATACTAGGTTGTCATCCCCAGCATGGCACAAGAGTGTACTATGGTATTTATACGCACAAAGATAATCCGCAAGCGCACGGATACCGTTGAAGCTTTTACCCGGTTAAGGGTTTTATCGTATCCACAGAGAAACGGGAGAACTGATCTACGCTCTAACTTAACCAAGATAAGTAAATAGGTGTAAATAGGAAAGATGGTAGAATCGAATAAGAACAATATTAAAGGTAAGATAACAGTGAGTATAATATGGGAATAGAGAATAGAGCAATTCTAGTATATGGGCGATGGTAGCAAAATAGAGAGGATAGCTATGGTTTCTCTACTTCAAAAGGGGTATGTTTATGTCTGGGACGAACCACGTGATAAGAGTACACCACAAAGGATGCTTATCCTTAGGCCGATAAACCCTACCCGTCCTGCTAACGAGAGGTGGACTACAGAGGACCAACGTAACTGTCACCTACATGGCCTACCACACGATCCAGCTAGACAGGGGATATCCACAAGTAATCTAGATCTAAGCACCTCGCTTACACCTATACTACAACTCTCACCTATAGCGTCCTATATATTAAAGTACTCAAAAGAGTTGTGAACCAGAACATACATAATTAGTAATTGCAGAATGAATTAGAAGTAGATTACCAGAGTCATCTCATGAGCAAGCTTGATTAGAGCTTGATCATGACGAAGTACAACCGGAGGAAGAACCGACAGGCCGGCCTCTCCTCTAATCCTCCTTCGCTCTCCATCTCGCTACTATCTAGATCTACTCTAGGTTAGAGAAGAGAGGAGAGCTCTCATCCGGCTTTTGCTCTGTCTATGAATAATGAATAATGATCAAGGGTTGCCTCCTCCAGGGGCCAGGGGGTCTGGTTATATAGTCTTTTCAGATGAATCTGGGCCGTCGGATCAAACCGACATTGATCGTGTGGTTTTCCTTGAAGTATTAGGTCGGTGGAGCATGATCCGCGAAGTTGAAGCTGATTGGTTACTGTAGCTGGGCTGGCACCCAAGGGACTTGGGCGGGCGCCCTTTCCCCGGGCCCGATCGGCCTCCCGTTCGTTCCCGTAGCTTCTGGAGTCTTCTAGATGGTAGAAAATTGCACGGCACGTTAATATCTCTATGTAAACCCGATGTGTGGGCCTTTCTTTCATATTTCCTGATAACCCCCTGCAGAAATAGACAAACACCAAAACTCATGGAATTCTGTCAGATAAAACCCTAAGTCTGGGTGTTGGTTGCATTTGGACCCTTTTCTTTGTTTATTTGATAGTTAAATTTGATACTTAAGGACCGTCAACAAACTCCCCCAAGCTTACCTCTTGCTCGTCCTTGAGCAAGGATAGACTCAACAATGGATCAGAAGTTGTTGCAATATCTTAAAAAATTTGACGGTACACATGCTTTTAAATAAGATCTCATCTCTGAGTTAGAGTAAACTGTCAAGAACTAAAACTTACTTACTTTACCTTTCATCATGGGACTTGTAACCGTCACTTCTGTCTTGAATAGTTAAAAGATAGAACAGTCTAGCCAAGTGCCATGTCTCTTATTCTTGATCAGCTATAGCTCTGGAGTTTTTGCAGATTTTCAAATAAAACTCAGAGATTCCTTGTATGACTCTCTAAATCTCTCTTTTGTGGTATTTCTGGATCCTTACCAAGGCAGTGATGGTATATGCCTTCTCTCAAGATATGTGGTATTTGTGGTATAAGGCATAGTGACATTGCCTTCTCTCTCACCCTACTCTAATAAGGCTTTAATATCTGGAGCTCATAGGTGGGAGATAAAGTATACATACTTACAAGACATTTATTGTATAGTCAAACCATTGATCCAAAGAAACAAATCAATAAGCCAAATCAAGATGTGCATGTGTGGCGAATGAATGGTGTATGGTGATGATGGTGATAACAATGGTGAAAGTCTAATTCTACTTTTGCTCTTTTGAGGGGATACATACCTTCCTTGCTTTTTGAAACTTTATGAGGAGAATGAGATGCTCTATCTTTCATTTTTCTTTCCTCTCAGGTGGGTATCCTGTACCCCTAATTCTACTGTCGGACACTTGTCCATTTTTACCTCTCGTCTCACTCTTTTTTCTTTTCTTTCGAGGTTCCGGGCACTTGCCCCTTTTTATTTCCTCGTTTATTTTTTTCTTCTCTTTTCTTTTTTTTCAGAGCACTCATCTCTTGAGATAATATAGCAAGTGGAAGTAGCAAGATAATTTGAGCATTTATTTCACAAGGGAAAATAGAAATATTTTTGGCTATTCTCTCCCGGATTAGGAGTAGAATATTTTTGGGTGGTTCTGGAGATGGACATGGATGAATATATGTGGATGGTACTTCCGGAGTAGAAGTAGCATATATGAGTGAACGTGCAAGTGAATCTTGATTTAACCACATGACAAGCTCCTAAGGGTCTACACAGCTTGACCACACTCAATGCTCATAAGCAGTAAATCATAAATGTGTGGCTCAAAGTCTAGCAAGCATGTATATATGGCTGTGGTAGGAATTTAAACTCTCATCATACAGAAACTCATCATGCAATATTTTAATGATTTTTCAAAGATAAAATTCTCCAGAATTCTAGCATCTCTAGGAACAGATAAACAGCAGCTCAACCTTCCCATATCATATCCATTAACAACTTAGATTTCAGATCAAGTTTTCATCCCACAAGTTTAGATCTAGAGCAAGCTTTAAATTATAACAGTTATGTCTAAACTTGAGAGAGAACTTCAAATTTGCAAATTAGGCAGAACAACTATTCATCATATCCATGCTAGAGTTTTATTATTAAGATTCAGATTAGCATAGCCACTTTATTTATTTATTAAACACACTAAGCAAAAGATATATATAAGCACAAAATCTTTATTTGGTCTTTCATAGGTTATGTATTTTAATATTCTAATATAATATAAGTATAAAGATAGGTAGAAATACTTAGCGAGATAAATGGGGGTGCTCTCCCCCAAGTTGAATTTTGACGTAATTTCTCTTGATGTAGCTAGCAGGTGGCAGAGGTGTATTTGAAAGTCAGCAGTATTCTGACAGCGATTAGAATGTCCTCCGTCTCCTAGTCTTCTTGATTCTTAAATTCTGTGGAGCTCCAATAGACAATAAAGCTTGTGGAACTAATTAAGTGTTAGCATAAATATCTAGCCTTCATCATGTTGAGCTTCCTCAATAAATACTACTCTTTGTTTTTATATTTTTATTTTATAAAGCAGAAAAGAAATATTTATTTTATTTTTATGCCACCACAGTGAAGGTACTTATGGGTTTTTATGCCACTCGTATACTCACATGGGGCTTAGTATTTTTTAATATTTTTATTTTCTTTTCAAGATAGCATGATTAACTAATAATCTATTTAAGGAAAGTAAATAATTAAAGGGAAAAGGGAATGCAGAAAGGATAAATACGGATAACTACTGATCTTACCTTTCGGCAAGGGTTCAATGTTTTAAGTCTTCTTAACAAGACTTCTCGCCGTGTTCATTCTTCAGGTGCGTCATTTGATTCAGGTGCGGACCTTGACGTCTGCACCTCTTGATACGGTGTCACCCATGTTCTTCGTTTGCCTAGCAGTTCGAAGTGCGGCGTTGGCAGTAACCTGCTCAGTGTGTTTGTGCTCGTAGATCCAGGTCCTTCACTTGGTAGAGTCTGAGAGTTATAAAACTCCTCCGTGTTTTGCTCAAAGTGTACCTACTCATAGAGACAAGGCAGAGATCAAGTGCATGGGTCCTGTTGGTGGAAAACACCAACAGAACCTAAAGTGTATTTGTTCTTCTCTAACCCTAAGCATAGTGAGCAAGACAAAGTTGATGGATGAAAAGTTCATGAGTGTAGCACTTCTAACATTTGTCAGATCAGATCGCTCAACCTTATGGAAAGATAATCTATCTATGTATATGTATTTTTCTTTATATCTCTCAAAGATTGAATGTGTAACATTTTAGCTCATATGATTAGGAGTGTGGGATCATGGAGGTAGTACTAAGAACAAGGATTAAAGGACTAAACATGTTGAATCAGTTGGGTTGGTTAATCTAGAGTTGTAAATCATACATGTTTGTCTCTTTTATTTATATGAACGCCAGAACCAAGGAGAAGCTTATAAAAGTGATTGTCAAGTACCTTAAGATGTTACCTTGCTTGAAGAGTGATGGTACAGTATCACCTTGTGGAAGCTTTCCTTTCTTAGCGGTTGTGCATCGTGTTTGTGGCACCCTCCATGGATCATCTCTCTATGATGAATGAGCTATGTCCTTCTTGCGCAAATTGTTAAACTTCATGTGTCACTCTCTTCATCTCTGATGTGAGTTTATCTCAGGACTTCCGAAATCAATATTGAACGTTTTTCTGCAGGGGTTAGTCCGACAAAAATATACCAATGTCTACACAAGCAGTTTTTAGTTCAATAACCGAACTAGACTCCATGTCTAATCAGATCAAGGAAGGCAGTTTCACCTAAGCACCATGCTTAATTTAAAAGCCAATAGAAGTATGTGCAGTACTTCCAAACTAACACTTACTAGTAAATAGACAAAGGTAGCATGACAGCATTTATAGAGATCTACTCAAGTGGAGATGAAGTAGTGTGATTAGTATTTAACAAATTGAGCATGTCTTAAAGGTAGGGACAACCAACATAGCAACATGGCAAAGGATGTTTTTATGTAAAGTACTCCCCCAAGCTTGAATTTTGCAGAATTCAAGTTTGGATGAATTTAATTCAGTGTTGCATGACGATTGGTTGGACATACCTTGTACTTGTTTGTCATTCATCTGATCTTCTTGTTCCAATCCTGGAAAGGTTAGTGACAAGAATACCCGAAGGAATATTTTTACAATTATCCTTATATGCTCAAGACACAAGGTAATGTTGCAAATAATTAAAAGCTCATGTTACGATCTGATCAGTGCTTATTTTAAGACACTAAGCTTGTCCTTGGGAAACCATCAATTTATGTCAGCGAAGTGGTTTCCCTTCCAACGCTGACCTATATCAAGATCAACTCAACGAGATATGTAATATTTATTATAGACATATGCATCGACAACCGCCCTTCTAAAGTTTTTATAAATAGAAAGGAAGAGGGGGTTGGAGATCTCAAATGTGGTGATGTTGGAGAGACCAATAGATTGGGAAGATGTTGCATATGAGCATGAAGTAAACAAAGTGGCTATGAAATAAATTCCATGCTCATTAATGTTATCTTCGTCTCGAATCTGAATGTTCAGAGTTCCTCTTGGATTGGTCTCACTTATGTCCTCTTCTATAGTTGGATAAATCCCATCTTCAAAGGGAGTCAAGAACTCACCATTTGAAATTGAACCAAAGTCAGAATTCATTAAGGCTTCTTCCTTATCCATCCATTCTACACATTCTAGCCATTTAGAACTTGTGATCAGGAAAGGGGAGGTGTTAGAATTTTCAATATGGCTTAGCTCTCCTTTACTTGATGTGTCATCCTCGACCTCTTCATAACAGGAACCAGGACATTCTCTAAGAGAACCATTATTGCGAGGATTTGAATTATCCCTGCTTGAAGGTCTCTTATGGAACCAGAAGTCTAAACCATCAGCATCTGAAAGATTTAAGGTCGGAATTCCTTCCTCCCTTGGAGAATTTTGGGGTATTGATGGTTTAGGATCGATAGCTAAAGTTTGGAATTGAAGTGGTTGTGATCTGGCTATCGAAACTTCTTCTTCTTGTCTAGGAACTGGTTCTGTCTCTTTCTCAGGGATATAAAAGCTAGGAGACTTTCCACTTAATAAATCAATCAAATTCCAAGCTTCACTAGCAGGTAGGTGATAGAAGGATCCTCTAGAGGCTGTATTCAAGGTTTGCTTATTTTCCCCGCTAAGGCCCTCAAAAAAGTGAATTAGAAGAACTTCTTCTGGAATAGAAAGCTTTGGGCCAGTGAGAGTAAGGTTAATAAAGCGGTCCCATGATTTGCTAAGAGATTCTTCTTCCAGTTGTCTAAAAGAAAGAATCTCACGCCGAAGTTCCGCCACTTTAGAGATTGGAAAATATTTTAAAAGAAAACTATTATGTAACTCCTTCCAATCTCCATGAACACTCCCTACTTTGAGTTTGTACCAATGTCTAGCTTTTCCCGTTAAAGAGAATGGAAAGAGCTTCCATTTAAGGGTCTCATCGGACATGCCTTCTATGCGAAGGAGGTCATAGACTCTATAAAACTCTCTTAGGTGTGTGTATGGGTTTTCCTCACCTTCTCCTGAGAAAGGTTGTTTTTGAACAAATTCTATGTATTCGGGGTCTATCTCAATACTAGATGCTATGATAGGCTTTGAAGATTTTGGTGGTTCGAGATGTGTGCCCGTAGGTCTATGGAATTCATAGATAGACATGTTTGAATTCATGATAGACCAGAGATCAAGGATTAGATAAGAAGAAAGAATAGCATAGATGAGGCAAAGGATAAAAGGAAAAATATTTTTTTTATATATTTTTTTTAGAAATAGGCTAGTTCGTAGTCAACTCAGCAACCGTTTCCTCGGCAACGGCGCCAAAAATGCTTGTTGACACTTGCTAACACCACTTGAATACTAGGTTGTCATCCCCAGCATGGCACTAGAGTGTACTATGGTATTTATACGCACATAGATAATCCGCAAGCGCACGGATACCGTTGAAGCTTTTACCCGGTTAAAGGTTTTATCGTATCCACAGAGAAACGGGAGAACTGATCTATGCTCTAACTTAACCAAGATAAGTAAATAGGTGTAAATAGGAAAGATGGTAGAATCGAATAAGAACAATATTAAAGGTAAGATAACAGTGAGTGATAATATGGGAATAGAGAATAGAGCAATTCTAGTATATGGGCGATGGTAGCAGAATAGAGAGGATAGCTATGGTTTCTCTACTTCAAAAGGGGTATGTCTATGTCTGGGACGAACCATGTGATAAGAGTACACCACAAAGGATGCTTATCCTTAGGCCGATAAACCCTACCCGTCCTGCTAACGAGAGGTGGACTACAGAGGACCAACGTAACTGTCACCTACGTGGCCTACCACACGATCCAGCTAGACAGGGGATATCCACAAGTAATCTAGATCTAAGCACCTCACTTACACCTATACTACAACTCTCACCTATAGCGTCCTATAGATTAAAGTACTCAAAAGAGTTGTGAACCAGAACATACATAATTAGTAATTGCATAATGAATTAGAAGTAGATTACCAGAGTTATCTCATGAGCAAGCTTGATTAGAGCTTGATCATGACGAAGTACAACCGGAGGAAGAACCGACAGGCCGGTCTCTCCTCTAATCCTCCTTCGCTCTCCATCTCGCTACTATCTAGATCTACTCTAGTTTAGAGAAGAGAGGAGAGCTCTCATCCGGCTTTTGCTCTGTCTATGAATAATGATCAAGGGTTGCCTCCTCCAGGGGCCAGGGGGTCTGGTTATATAGTCTTTTCAGATGAATCTGGGCCGTCGGATCAAACCGACATTGATCGTGTGGTTTTCCTTGAAGTATTAGGTCGGTGGAGCATGATCCGTGAAGTTGAAGCTGATTGGTTACTGTAGCTGGGCGGGCACCCAAGGGACTTGGCCGGGCGCCCTTCCCCCGGGCCCGATCGGCCTCCCGTTCGTTCCCGTGGCTTCTGGAGTCTTCTAGATGGTAGAAAATTGCACGGCACGTTAATATCTCTATGCAAACCCGATGTGTGGGCCTTTCTTCCATATTTCCTGATAACCCCCTGCAGAAATAGACAAACATCAAAACTCATGGAATTCTGTCAGATAAAACCCTAAGTCTGGGAGTTGGTTGCATTTGGATCCTTTTCTTTGTTTATTTGATAGTTAAATTTGATACTTAAGGACCGTCAACAGCGTCGGACTCCTAACTCGATGGCAATTTTGAGACCATTGACGAGGGCCTCGTATTCTGCGACATTGTTAGACGCGGCAAAATGAATCCTGATTACATACCTCATGTGGACGCCCAAGGGTGGGATGAACAGCAGGCCGGCCCCGGCCCCTGTTTTCATGAGTGACCCATCAAAATACATCGTCCACAGCTCTGCCTGGACCTGAGTCGGGGGAAGCTGGGAGTCTGTCCATTCCGCGACGAAGTCTACCAGGGCCTGCGATTTGATGGCCTTGCGAGGCGCGTAAGTGAGAGTCTCACTCATGAGCTCGACTGACCATTTTGCTATTCTTCCCGTGGCCTCTTTGCTCTGGATTATTTTGCCTAAGGGGAAAGACGAGACCACCGTGATGGGGTGGCCAAGAAAGTAGTGTTGCAGCTTACGGCGGGCAAGGATTACGGCATAGATCAGCTTCTGGATTTGGGGATAACGTGCCTTGGTCTCCGAAAGCACCTCGCTGACGAAATAGACTGGCCTCTGGACTGGTAGCGCATGTCCCACCTCCTGCCTTTCGACCACCACCGCTGCGCTGATGACCTGGGTCGTCGACGCAACGTAGAGGAGCAGCGGTTCTGCAGGTTGAGGTGGGACCAGGACTGGTGCTGAGGTCAGCGTCTTCTTCAGCTTTTCAAGCGCTTCCTCGGCCTCGGGGGTCCAAGAAAAACGCTCGACCTTCTTCAGAAGTCGATACATTGGTAACGCCTTTTCTCCTAGTCTCGAGATGAAACAGCTTAGAGCCGCCAGGCATCCCGTGACTCTCTGCACACCCTTGATGTCCCGGATCGGCCCCATTCTCATGATGGCTGAGACTTTCTCGGGGTTGGCCTCGATGCCGCGCTGCGAAACAATGTAGCCCAAGAGAATGCCTCGAGACACGCCGAAAACGCACTTATCGGGATTGAGCTTGATCTGGTTGGCGCGTAAACAGCTAAAAGCGATCTCGAGATCCTGGATCAGGTCCCCTCGCCGCTTTGACTTGACGACAATGTCGTCGACATAGGCCTCGACTGTCGACCCTATGTGTTCACCAAAAACGTGGAGCATGCAACGTTGGTATGTAGCTCCCGCGTTTCGAAGCCCAAACGACATGGTCACATAGCAATACATCCCAAAAGGCGTGATGAAAGAGGTCGCGAGCTGGTCGGACTCCTTCATTTTTATTTGGTGGTAACCAGAATACGCATCAAGGAAAGAAAGGGTTTCACATCCCGCGGTAGAATCGACAATCTGATCAATACGTGGCAATGGAAAAGGAACTTTTGGACATGCTTTATTTAGACTAGTATAATCGACACACATCCTCATTTTCCCATTCTTTTTCTTAACTAATACAGGGTTTGCTAACCATTCGGGATGATGAACCTCCTTGATGAATCCAGCCGTAAAAAGCTTGTGGACTTCCTCGCCAATGATCTTGCGCTTCTCCTCGTCGAATCGGCGCAACCGCTGCTTCACTGGCTTGGAACCGGCTCGAATCTCCAAGGAGTGCTCGTCGACTTCCCTCGGTATGCCTGGCATGTCCGAGGGACTCCATGCAAACATGTCAGCGTTTGCACGGAGAAAGTCGACGAGCACAGCTTCCTATTTGGGGTCGAGATCGGCGCCGATCGTCAGCACCTTGCCGTCGGAGTTGTTGGGGTCGAGTGGGATCTTCTTGGTTCCTTCTGCCGCCTCGAAGCTGCCCGTGTGGCGCTTGGGCTCTGGAGCCACAGCGGCCAGGCCACGAGCTTCGCGACGAGCTCGGCGGAGTTTTCGACCGCCTCCCCATACTCGACGCACTCGACGTCGCACTCGTACGCGTGCTCGAAGGAGGAGCTGACGGTGATGACGCCTTTGGGACCGGGCATCTTCAGCTTCAAGTAGGTGTAGTTGGGTATAGCCATGAACTTGGCGTAGCCCGGGCGTCCGATGATGGCGTGGTATGTGCCTCGGAATCCAACCACTTCAAAGGTGAGGGTCTCCTTCCTGAAGTTGGCCGCTGTGCCAAAGCAGACTGGTAAGTCGATTGGACCTACTGGCAGCACCTTTTTCCCTGGCACGACGCCATGAAAACCGCCGGCGCTTGGTTGGAGCTTCCCTCTATCTATGCCGAGGAGGTCGAGGGTCTCGAGGTAGATGATGTTGAGGCTGCTGCCACCATCCATCAGCACTTTTGAGAGCCGTGTGTTGACGATGATCGGGTCGACGACGAGCGGGTAGACACCTGGGGCGACTACCTTGTCGGGGTGGTCCTCTCGATCGAAAGTGATGGGAGTGCTTAACCAGCTAAGGTACTGGGGCATCGCCATTCTTGCCGCGAAGACCTCGCAACGCCCCCTTTTGCGCTGCCTCATGGTTAACTAAGTCGAGGGCCCGCCGTAGATCATGTGGCAGTCGTGGACGGCGGGGAAGCCGTCGTCGTCTTTGTTGTCCTCCTTGTTGCTGCCCTTCTCTTTCTTGGAGTCGTCACGCGCATCTTTCTTGAACCCTAGACCGTCGAAATGCTTTTTCAGCATACGACAGTCCTTGAGCTTGTGGTTGGCGCCTCCCCTATGGTAAGGGCACGACTCTTCTAGCATCTTGTCGAAGACGCCTCCCTCTGGAGGGCCTCGAGGCTTCTTTCGTTCCATGGCGGCGACAAAGTTGTCGTCGGAATCCTCCCGCTGGAACTGCCGTGCTTTCTGCTTCTTTTTATTCTTCTTGAGGCCCCGACTGGGGGTTCCATCTTCATCGGCAGGCCGCTTGCCTTTCGCCCCTTCACAGCTGAAGAAGGCGCCGACTGCCTCCTCCCCTGCCGCGTAGTTTGCCACTACATCCATCAGCTCATCGACGGTCTGAGGGCGATTTCGGCCCAGTTCCCGCACTAAGTCTCGACTGGTGGTACCAGAGACGAAAGCCAGGATGATGTCATGGTCGGGGATGTGCGGCAGCTCAGTGCGCTGCTTCGAGAAGCGTCGAGCATACTCTCGAAGAGTTTCTCCTAACTTCTGTTTGCACTTGCTGAGGTCCCACGAGTTCCTAGGCCGTATGTAGGTCCCTTTGAAATTACCTTCGAAAACCCTGACCAGATCAACCCAGTTGTGGATCTGATCAGCGGGAAGTTCCTCGAGCCATCGACGGGCGGTGTCGGAGAGGAAGAGCGGTAGCTGCCTGATGATGGCTCGATCGTCCCCTCGAGCTCCCCCAACTGGCAGGCCAACCTAAAATCAGCTAACCACAATTCTGGTTTGGTTTCGCCGTTGTATTTCGCGATGCTGGTCGGGGGTCGGAACGGATTGGGCAGGGGCGTGCTGCGGATCGCCCTACTGAACACTCGTGGGCCCGGTGGCTCGGGGGCCACCCGATCTTCGTCGCTATCGTACCTCCCACCGCGATGTGCGCTGTAACCGCGTTCTTCCGCGTCTCCGTGCCAGCGGCGTCGATTCTCTTCGATGTCATGCCGCGCGTCGTGTCGACGCTGATTGTTGACGGGGAGAACGAGAGTGGTCTTTCTGCCTCGAGGTGGAGGCTGTTGATGGACTGACACCTCCTTTTCATTTTGAGACTGCTCGTCGCGCTTTTCAGTGGCAGCTCCTCGTCGTCGAGAAGCTGAGCTTTCGGCTTGTTGAACTGCCGCCACCTGGAGTAGGGTCTGTACCTCGTCTCGAATGCGTCGAGCCTGGGAGTTCGACGGCTCTGGCATGTTGCGCAGCAGCATCGTCGCCGCCACTACGTTTTGGCCTGCTCGAGGGAAGCGGCTGACGGGCTGCTCTGGCTCTGTGTCTCCGACGATTTGTGGATGCACTTCTCGAGCACGCCTGCGAACACTTCCGCCCGGCGGATATGGCAAGTCTTGCTCAAGGATTTGCTCAAGCAGGACGAGGCGCTCTCGGTCTTCGTCAAGCTTCATCTTGAGCTCTCGCAGCTGCGCTAGCTGTGCGGCCTTGTCTTCTTGTGGAGGGGGGTCAACCTGCCCGTCGTTCCCAGGCGTCCTGGGGTCTTCTCGTGCCGCGGGGGCCCGACCGCCCGCAGCAGCATCTCGCGTCTCGTCGGTAGTTTCTACCGCCCTGTCGATGTGATAGCATTCCCTTGTAGGGTCGTAGCTATCAGTTTCGGAGTCGGAGTCCGGTTCGGCGGCGTAGAAACATCCACATCCCTCCTCCAGCAGCCGCTGCCTGAGTGAGGTGATCGTGTATCATCCGGGGCCTAGACGACGGAGGCCTCGTACCCGGGAAAGATCCGGCAGCTCGGACGCCGGCCGCTGCGCTTCAGTGTCATGTGGGAGGACCATTGGTCTTTCCACGTACGTCTGGGCGTTTGGGCATATCGCCCTGGCGAGGGACGCCACGGCGTTGTCCAATCCGAATGGCAGTGCCCTTCTTGGAGTGAACAACCCGTGTGGAAGCAGCCTAGCAGCGGTGGGGGAGAGCGCGTGGGATGCGTCCCCTCTTGTTGTTGTGCGGTGCTGAGCCGTCGCGCTCGTTGCTTCGACACATGGTGCTGCCGACTTGTGGCCCGCTTCCTGCTTCGCACGAGTTGTTGGTCGTGATGAAGCAGAGGGGCCGCGGTGGTGCTGTCCGCGCCTCTTCTTAGGCGGGGAGGCGTGGTGGCGAGGGTGTCTCGGGGCCCTCAACCGTGCTGGCACAACGCGGGCTCCTCCTGGTCCTCTGAGTGAGAGCAAGATCATGTCGTAGCCGGAGCCCGTAGACATGAACTCGAGACTCCCAAACCAAATCACCGTGGAGCGCGGAATCGGCGAGGCGAGAGTGGCCATCTGGAAAGGAGTGGGAAATCGATGAAAAACATGCAGGACCCCTACCTGGTGCGCCAACTGTCGGTGTTTTCCCCACGGGGGGTCACACCAACGAGTAAATTTGAATGCGTGCTCCCGTTCTCAGATGGTGATGCAAGAAGACACAGAGATTTATCCTGGTTCGGGCAAGAGAAGGCCCTACGTCCAGCGGGGGGGGGGAGAAGTTTGTATTATCTTGCACCTAAGTGCTTGTACAGGGGTGAATACAAGCGTGGTATGAAGTGTGAGCGCCTTACTGCGTATGTGTGTAGTATTGCGTGGTGATGTCTCGTGTGTTCTATTCCTGAGTCCCTCCTTTTATAGTTCCAAGGAGAGACCCAGGGTACATGTATAGGCGTCAGAATAGGAGTCGATAGCAGTATGGAGCGCTGACCTACTCGAGGCTTCCGTACCGGCATGGCCTCGAGCCGTCCCGTCTTAATAGCCTGGTGATGATTACGCGTGCCCCTGCATTCTGCTCTGCGCGCCGTCTTGTACTGGTTCAACGGTCGCATGCTCGTACGGTTTGGCGGCAAATCCGGCGGAGTGGTTGCGGCGCGGCCAGTCGACGCCCGACCCGTCCCCAGGAAGGAACCATGTTAAGTCGAGGGTCGGACGCCGTACGACGTCCTGATGTCGGAGCGCTGACCTTGGCTACCTCGAGGGGATCTTGATTAGACGTGCCATCTCTGTTCCCCACGTCCTGACACGCCCTGGACCGTTTGGTGGGGAAGGCTGCAAAAAGATCGATGGGACGGATGCCTGTTCCCTATCACGCCTCCCGTGACCCGTGTGTTAGGTGGGGAAGCATCAGGTGCATTTAATGCCCCGGCTCGCGTGCGCGCGTCAGGCGGCGGGCGGTTCATGTGAGCCTGTTCCGTATTCGACGGTAACCAGAGCTCGACGCCTGATTGATTCGCTCGACGCTATTTCCGTCTTCGAGGCTGTGGCCGTCGATGGCTGCGCATACGTACGGATGGAGCGTCGAATCGAGGGCCTTGCCCTACGTACGGATAACCTTGTTATATGCATTGGTGAGGGTACCCCTTGTTGACACCCTCGACACTAGGCAAGGGATATTTATTCTTGATGGCGACCTCATTAAGTGAGCGATAATCAACACACATCCTTTTTGACGGTCCTTAAGTACCAAATATAATCATCAAATAAATAAAGAAAAGGATCCAAATACAACTAACACCCAAACTTAGGGTTTTATCTGACAGAATTCCACGAGTTTTGGTGTTTGTCTATTTCTACAGGGGGTTATCAGGAAATATGGAGGAAAGGCCCACATGTCGGGTTTACATAGAGATATTAACGTGCCGCGCAATTTTCTGTCATCCAGAAGACTCCATAAGCCACGGGAACGAATGGGGAAGGCGATCGGGCCTGGGGGCAGGGCGCCCGCCCTCCCCCCTAGGGCGCCCACCCTGAGTTAGAGTCCAATCAGGACCCGTCTCGCGGATTACGCTCCACCGACCTAAAGGATCAAGGTTAACCGTTCAATCAATGTCGGTTTGATCCGACGACCCAGATTCACTTGAGGGGACTATATAAGCAGACACCCTGGCCCCTGGAGGAGAACAAGTCCATTATAGAGTTGAGAGGTGCCCTCGAAGGATAACCTTTCCTCTACATAGACAGAGCAAAAGCTAGGGTTTGGAGATGAGAGCTCTCCTCTCATCACTAAACTAGGGTAGATCTAGATAGTAGCGAGATGGAGAGCGAGGGAGGATTGGAGGAGAGCCTGGCCTGCCGGTTCTTCCTCCAGTTGTACTTCGCCATGATCAAGTTCTAATCAAGCTTGCTCATGGGATGACTCTGGTAATCTACTTCTATTTCATTATGCAATTACTATTCATGTATGCTCTGGTTCACAACTCTTTTGAGTACTTTTAATCTATAGGACCTTATAGGTTAGAGTTGTAGTATAGGTGTAAGCGTGGTGCTTAGACCTAGATTACTTGTGGATATCCCTGTCTAGCTGGATCGTGTGGTAGGCCGCGTAGGTGACAGTTACGTGTGTGCCCTATAGTCCACCTCCTGTTAGCAGGACGGGTATGGTTTATCGGCCTATGGATAAGCATCCTTTGTGGTGTATTCTTATCATGTGGTTCGTCCCAGACATAGACACACCCCTTTGAAGTAGAGAAACCATAGTTATCCTCTCTATTCTCCTACCATCGCCCATATATTAGATTGCTCTACTCTATATTCCCCCATTATCATTTTACCTTTAATATTGTTCTTATTCAATTCTACCATCTTTCCTATTTACACTTACCCATCTATCTAGGTTAAGTTAGAACGTAGATCAGTTCTTCCGTTTCCTTGTGGATACGATAAAACCTTTAACTGGGTAAAAGCTACAACGGTATCCGTGCGCTTGCGGATTTATCTGTGTGCGTATAAATACAATAGTACACTCTAGTGCCATGATGGGGATGACAACCTAGTATTCAAGTGGTGTTAGCAAGTGTCAACAAGCATTTTTGGCGCCGTTGTCGGGGAGACGGTTGCTGAGTTGACTACGAACTAGCTTAATCATTTTCTAAAAAATAAAAAAATTTATTTCCTTTTATCCTTTGCCTCATCTCTGCTATTCTTTCTTCTTATCTAATCCTGGATTTCTGGTCTATCATGAATGCAAACATGTCTATCTATCAGTTTCATAGACCTACGGGCACACATCTCGAACCACCAAAATCTTCAAAGCCTATCATAGCACCTAGTTTTGAGATAGACCTCGAATACATAGAATTTGTTCAAAAACAACCTTTCTCAGGAGAAGGTGAGGAAAACCCATACACACACCTAAGAGAGTTTTATCGAGTGTGTGACCTCCTTCGCATAGAAGGCATGTCCGATGAGACCCTTAAATGGAAGCTTTTTCCGTTCTCTTTAACAGGAAAAGCTAGACATTGGTACAAACTCAAAGTAGGGAGTGTTCATGGAGATTGGAAGGAGTTATATAATAGTTTTCTTTTAAAATATTTTCCAATCTCCAAAGTGGCAGAACTTCGGCGTGAGATTCTTTCTTTTAGACAAGTGGAAGAAGAATCTCTCGGGAAATCATGGGACCGCTTTATTTACCTTACTCTCACTGGCCTAAAGCTTTCTATTCCAGAAGAAGTTCTTCTAATTCACTTTTTTGATGGCCTTAGTAGGGAAAATAAGCAAACCGTGAATACAGCCTCTAGTGGATCCTTCTATCACCTACCTGCTAGTGAAGCTAGGGATTTAATTGATTCGTTGAGTGGAAAGTTTCCTAGCATTTATATCCCTGAGAAAGAGAAAGAACCAGTTCCTAGACAAGAAGAAGAAGTTTCGATAGCCAGATCACAACCACTTCAGTCCCAAACTTTTGCTATCGATCCTAAACCATCAATACCCCAAAATTCTCCAAGGGAGAAAGGAATTCCAACCATAAATCTTTCAGATACTGATGGTTTAGACTTCTGGTTCCATAAGAGACTTTCAAGCATAGATAATTCAAAACCTTGCAATAATGGTTCTCTTAGAGAATGTCCTGGTTCCTGTTATGAAGAAGTCGAGGATGACATATCAAGTGAAGGAGAGCTAAACCATATAGAAGATTCTATCTGCTCCCCTTCCATGTTCACAAATTCTAAATCCATCCTTGACCTTAGAGACCCCTCTTATCCCTCTCCCTTTAAGTCTCATGATGATCCTAACAATCCATCACGACGATCAAACCATAGGAGTCATAAAGACCATGAGGATGACATGTCAAGTAATGTCATAGAAGGAGAGCTAAGCATATAGAAAATTCTAACACCTCCCCTTTCTTGATCACAAGTTCTAAATGGGTGGAATGTGTAGAATGGATGGATAAGGAAGAAGCCTTAATGGATTCTGACTTTGGCTCAATTTCAAATGGTGAGTTCTTGACTCCCTTTGAAGATGAGATTCATCCAACTACAGAAGAGGACATAGGTGAGACCAATCCAGGAGAAACTCCGAACATTCAGATTGGAGACGCAGATAACATTAATAAGCATGGAATTTATTTCATAGCCACTTCGTTCACTTCATGGTCATATGCAACATCTTCCCAATCTATTGGTCTCTCCAACATCAGCACATTTGAGATCTCCAACCCCATCTTCCTTTCTATTTACAAAAACTTTAAAAGGGCGGTTGTCGATGCATATGTCTATAATAAATATTGCAGATCTCGTTGAGTTGATCTTGATATAGGTCAGCGTTGGAAGGGAAACCATTTCGCCGACATAAATTGATGGTTTCCCAAGGACAAGCTTAGTGTCCTAAAATAAGCACTGATCAGATCGTAACATGAGCTTTTAATTATTTGCAACATTACCTTGTGTATTGAGCATATAAGGATAATTGTAAAAATATTTCTTCGGGTATTCTTGTCACTAACCTTTCCAGGATTGGAGCAAGAAAATCGAATGAATGACAAGCACAAGGTATGTCCAACCGATCATCATACAACATTGAATTAAATTCATCCAAACTTGAATTTTGCAAAATTCAAGCTTGGGGGAGTACTTTACATAAAAACATTCTTTGCCATGTTGCTTTGTTGGTTGTCCCTACCTTTGAGAATGCTCAATTTGTTAAATACTAATCATTCTATTTTCATCTCCACTTGAGTAGATCTCTATAAATGTTGCCATGCTACCTTTGTCTATTTACTAGCAAGTGTTGGTTTCGAAGTACTCGACATACTTCCATTGGCATTTAAATTAAGCATGGTGCTTGGGTTAAATAGCCTTCCTTAATCTGATTAGACATGGAGTCTAGTTTGGTTACTGAACTAAAAACTGCTTGAGTAGATGTTGGTATATTTTGTCGGACTAACCCCTGCAGGAAAACTTTCAATATCAACCTGGGAAGTCCTGAGATAAACTCACATTGGAGACAAGAAGAGAGACACATGAAGTTTAACAATTTACACAAGGAAGACGTAGCTCATAAGAGATGATCCATGGAGGGTGCCACAAACACGATGCACAATCGCTAAGAAAGAGAAGCTTCCACAAGGTGAGATGGTACCATCACTCTTCAATTAAGGTAACATCTTAATATATGTGGCTATCACTTTTATAAGCTTTTCCTTGGTTCTAGCGTTCACATAAATAAAGAGACAAACATGTATGATTTATAACTCCAAATTAACCAACCCAACTGATTTAGCATGTTTAGTACTTTAATCTTTGTTCCTAGTACTACCTCCATGATTCCACACTCCTAATCATATGAGCTAAAATGTTACACATTCAACCTTTGAGAGATATAAAGAAAAAGTCATATACATAGACAGATGATCTTTCCATAAGGTTGAAGCAATCTGATCTGACAAATGTTATAAGTGCTACACTCATGAACTTATCATCCATCAACTTTGTCTTGCTCACTATGCTTAAGGTTAGAGGAGAACAAATACACTTTTGGTTCTGTTGGTGTTTTCCACCAACAGGTCCCATGCACTTGATCTCTGCCTTGTCTCTATGAATAGGTACACTTCGAGCAAAATATGGAGTAATTTTACAACTCCCAGACTCCACCAAGTGAAGAACCTGGATCTACGAGCACAAACACACTGAGCAAGATACTGCCAACGTCGTACTTTGAACTACTAGACAAACGAAGAACATGGGTGACACCGTATCAAGAGGTGCAGACATCAAGGTCCACACCTGAATTAAAGAACGCACCTAAAGAATGAACACGGTGAGAAGTCTTGTTAAGAAGACTTAAAACATTGAACCCTCGCCGAAAGGTAAAATCGGTAGTTATCCAAATTTATCCTTTCTGCATTCCCTTTTCCTTAAATTATTTACTTTCCTTAAATGGCTTGATAGTTAATCATGCTATCTTGAAAAGAAATTAAAAATGTTAAAAACAGTAAGCCCCACGTGAAGTATGCTCGTGGCATAAAACCCATAAGTACATTCACTGTGGTGGCGTAAAACAAAAAATATTCCTATCCTATAAAAATGAAAATATAAAAATAAATTTATGATCCTACCAAAGAGAGTAATATTTATTAGAGGAAGCTCAACATGATAAAGGCAAATATATTTTATGCTAACACTTAACCTGTTCCACAAAGCTTTGTTGTCTATTTGAGCTCCACAGAATTCAAGGATCAAAGAAGACTAGGAGACGGAGGACATCCTAATCGCTGTCAGGGTGCTGCCGACATTCAAATACACCTCCGCCACTTGCTAGCTACATCAGAAGAAATTACATCAAAATCCAGCTTGGGGGAGAGCACCCCCATTTATCCACCTAAGTGTTTCTACTCGCGTTTATACTTTACTCAAATAATAAAAAGATGCATAATCATAAAAACCCAAATAAAGATTTTATGCTTATATATATATCTATGCTTAGTTTGCTAAATAAATAAATAAATAAAGTTTGGTATGAACCCTCATGATAAGCTCTCACATGGAAATGATGAATAGATGCTCTGCCATGACTAGTTCTCAAAATTGAATACTCTCAAGTTTAGGCATGACTATTATGAATTAAGATTTGCTCTAAACCTGAACTTGTGGGAAGAGTACTTGATCTAAAGTCTAAGTTGTAAACGGATATGATATGGGAAGGTCGAGCTCCTGTTTATCTGTTCCTAGAGATGCTAGAATTTTGGAGAATTTTATCTTTGAAAATCTTTAAAAATGTTGCATGATGAGTTCCTGTATGATGAGAGTTTAAAATCCTACCACAGCCACATATACATGCTTAATAGACTATGAACCGTACATTTACTTTTTACTACTTATGAGCATTGAGGGTGGTCAAGTTATATAGACCCTTAGGAACTTGTCATGCGGTTAAAATCAAGATTCACTTGCACGTTCACTCATACATGCTACTTCTACTCTGGAAGTACGCATCCACATACATCCACTCATTTCCATCTCCAGATTCACCTAAAATGATTCTACTCCTATCCGAGAGAGAATAGCCAAAAACATTATCCTATCCCTGTTATTCCCTGTGAAATAAATGCTCAAGATATTTTGGTTACTACCACTTGCTACATTATTCTAGGTGGGTGAGTGCTCTAAAAAAATATATATACGAGAAAATAAAAAGGGGCAAGTGCCTGGAACCTCAAAGAAAAGAAAAAGTGAGACGAGAGGTAAAAATGGACAAGTGTCCGACAGTAGAATTAGGGGTACAAGATACCCACCTGAGAGAAAAGAAAAAGAAAATATAAAGCATCTCATTCCCCTCCAAAAGCTTCAAGTGCAAGAAAGGTATGTATCTCCTCAAAAGAGCAAAAGTAGAATTAGATTTTCAGCATTGTTATCACCATACACCATTCACTCGCCACACATGCACATCTTGATTTGACTTATTGACTTGTTTCTCTGGATCCATGGTTTGACTATACAATAAATGTCTTGTAAGTATGTATTATCTGTCTCCCACCTATGAGCTCTACATATCAAAACCTTATTAGAGTAGGGTGAGAGAGAAGGCAATATCACTATGCCTCATACCAGAAATACCACAAAAGAGAGATTGGAGAGAGTCATAGAAGGAATCTCTGAGTTTTATTTGAAAATCTGCAAAAACTCTAGGGCTATAGCTGATCAAGAATACGAGACATGGCGCTTGACTTGACCATTCTATCTTTCAACTGCTCGAGACACAAGTGACGGTTGCAAGCCCCATGGTGAAAGGTAAAATGAGTAAGTTTTAAGTCTTAACAGTTTACTTTAACTCAGAGATGGGATCTTGCTTGAACGCATGTGTACTTTTAAGGCACGAAACCACCGCAGAAACTCTTGAGTCCATCCTTGCTCAGGGACGAGCAAGAGGTAAGCTTGGGGGAGTTGTTGACGGTCCTTAAGTACCAAATATAAACATCAAATAAATAAAGAATAGGATCCAAATACAACCAACACCCAAACTTAGGGTTTTATCTGACAAAATTCTATGAGTTTTGGTGTTTGTCTATTTCTGCCGGGGGTTATCAGGAAATACAGAGGAAAGGCCCACATGTCGGGTTTACATAGAGATATTAACGTGCTGCACAATTTTCTATCATCTAGAATACTCCAGAAGCCACGGGAACGAACGGGAAGACGATCGGGCCCGGGGGCAGGGCGCCCACCCTCCCCCCTAGGGCGCCCGCCCTGAGTTAGAGTCCAATTAGGACCCGTCTCACGGATTACGCTCCACCGACCTAAAGGATCAAGGTTAACCATTCAATCAATGTCGGTTTGATGCGACGGCCCAGATTCACTTGAGGGGACTATATAAGCAGACCCCCTGGCCCGTGGAGGAGAACAAGTTCATTATAGAGTTGAGAGGTGCCCTCGAAGGATAACCTTTCCTCTACATAGACAGAGCAAAAGCTAGGGTTTGGAGATGAGAGCTCTCCTCTCATCTCTAAACTAGGGTAGATCTAGATAGTAGCGAGATGGAGAGCGAGGGAGGATTGGAGGAGAGGCCGGCCTGTCGGTTCTTCCTCCAGTTGTACTTCGTCATGATCAAGTTCTAATCAAGCTTGCTCATGTAATGACTCTGGTAATCTACTTCTATTTCATTATACATTACTATTCATGTATGTTCTGGTTCACAACTCTTTTGAGTACTTTTAATCTATAGGACCCTATAGGTTAGAGTTGTAGTATAGGTGTGAGCGTGGTGCTTAGACCTATATTACTTGTGGATATCCCCTGTCTAGCTGGATCGTGTGGTAGGCCGCGTAGGTGACAGTTATGTTGGTCCCCTATAGTCCACCTCCTGTTAGCAGGACGGGTAGGGTTTATCGGCCTATGGATAAGCATCCTTTGTGGTGTATTTTTATCACGTGGTTCGTCCCAGACATAGATATACCCATTTGAAGTAGAGAAACCATAGTTATCCTCTCTATTCTCCTACCATCGCCCATATATTAGATTGCTCTACTCTATATTCCCCCATTATCATTTTACCTTTAATATTGTTCTTATTCAATTCTACCATCTTTCCTATTTACACTTACCCATCTATCTAGGTTAAGTTAGAGCATAGATCAGTTCTCCTATTTCCCTGTGGATACGATGAAACCTTTAACTGGGTAAAAGCTACAACGGTATCCGTGCGCTTGCAGATTTATTTGTGTGTGTATAAATACCATAGTACACTCTAGTGCCGTGCTGGGGATGACAACCTAGTATTCTAGTGGTGTTAGCAAGTGTCAACAATCCTCTGACTACCATCTATCTTATCAACAAAGATAACTAGTGCACCCCATGGTGAAGAACTAGGACGAATGAACCCTTTATCTTGCAATTCCTTTATTTGTTTCTTAATTTCTTCTAATTCATTAACCCCCATTCTATATGGCCTCTTAGCTATTGGTGCAGTACTAGGTAGTAATTCAATAATAAATTCAATGTCTCGGTCAGGTGGCATACCTGGCAATTCATCTGGAAAAACATCTGGAAATCCATTCACTACCAAGTCCTAAGGATCAACATCATTATCCAGTTGGTTCACTGTAGTTGTGGGTGGTGCCTGTACTGCTACATCAACACTGATTCGTTCTCCCTTTGGTGTTGTCAAAGCCACTATTTTCTCTTTGCACTTAATATATGTCTGATGTTTCTTCATCTAGTCCAAACCCAAAATCACATCTATGCCTGAAGTTCTCATAACCATAGGACTGATAGGAAAATCTACCCCCCTTAAAGAATGACTTGCTGAGGGGCAACAATAAGAAACTGCTATAGTCCCACCTGGTGAATTTACTAGCATAGGGGTTTTCTTGGCAACTAGTGGAATGCTATGAACTCTAACAAATGCTTGTGAAATGAATGTATGCGAAGCTCCAGAATCAAATAAAACTATAGCAGAGATAGAGTTGATGTTGAACATACCCATCATAATTTTTGGTCCCTCCTGAACTGTCTCCGCAGCCACATTGTTCACCGTTGCCACATAAGAAGTAGACTTCTGATTGTTGTTCTGCTTGTTGAACTTCTTTGGGCAATCATATGACATATGTCCTTCCTTCCCACAGCGGAAACACCTCGTAGGAGTATTAGGAGCACTTCTCCGTATGGGGGTGGCATTTGAATTTCCTGAGCATGGTATCTGCTGACCATTCTGCTGTTGGTTAGGATTACACTGCTGGAATGGAGGGCGTTGATTCCCATTCAGTGGTTGATTCTAGGAACGCTGAGGCCGCTGGTTGTGGTTTCACTAACTAATCGGTCCCTAGAACCTCTGCTGGTAGCCTTGTTGAGAACTATAATTCTGGTGATTACTGCTCCTAGATCCTTGTGCTAGCATCCTCCTCTTCTTATCCTGTCCTTTGCGCATATTGTCCAACACAATAGCACGATTCACCAGAGCCTGGAAGGTAGGTTAAGTGTTTCCAGCCAGTTGCAACCTGAGTTCATAGTAGAGACCCTTCATGAACAGACGCTGCTTATTAGCATCTTCTTTGACATCATTTGTGGCATAGCGAGCCAACTGCTCAATTGTGTCATGATATTCAGCCACAGTCATAGAGCCCATCCTGAGAGATCTGAATTCCTCCTCCTGCTTCAGCTCCATCATTCCTTCACTGATATGTCGTGCTCTGAAATCTCTACAAAATTCCTACCGAGTGACAGCAGGAGCATGGTTGAGACGAGCAGCTTGATAAGACTCCCACCAAGTCTGAGCTGCTCCCTGTAGCTGTCCTGAAGCGTACAACACCTTTTCCAGATCATTGTATTGTGCTATGTTCAATTGTTTCTCCACAACACGCAGTCAGTCATCTACCTCTATAGGATCTGCAGAGTGAGTAAACACTAGAGGTCTTCCCTTCATGAATTCCCCATGCTTGCCCCTCACATGAACAGGTGGTGGTGGTGGCGATGGTGGAGGTTGATGCTGAAGGTGCTGCATGAAGGCGTGCATCATCTCGTTCTAAGTTTGCATGAGCTCTTCCACAATAATTGGAACATTGGCACCCATTCCATGGCCTCTGCCTCTGCCTCTTTCACTTGCTGTCATCTGCATTGTAGGGTACAGAAACAAGTCTTAGTAACGTCCAACATGACAATTACAAGAGATAATGGAATCTGAATTTTTTCTGGGTAACATCAACATCAGCAGTTCAGAAAATCAGTCATATCTCGAGTTCTAGAACTCAAAAGGATACATTCTGTACACCGTTGGAAATATAAAGAAATTATATACAACTTTAATTTAGATCATATTATCAGATTCCTTCGTTAAGGTCAACAACTGGGGACAACCGAAACTGTTCTAGAATTCCAGACTGCGCAGAAACCTCAACTTTGAACAGTCATATCTCGCAGATCATAACAAATAATAATATCATTCTTGCGGAATTGGAAAGATATGAAAGTATACTTGTTCCCAGAAAAAATTAATGAACTTTGCACAAACAGATTTTGAATTAAACCAGAATCATTACAGACTGCTCCAGAAAACAGCAAAGGACAAAAACAGAATATGACCCCAAACCAACTATTTATTTATGTTCTTACTTAAGGTTCTGAACTAGGGAACTTGCGGACATGCCCACAAAGTTCCAGCAGTCATTACAAAAATCCAAATCACACATTATCATAATAACAATCCAGCAAGCACACCAAGTACACACCACACTAGAAAAAAGACTCGAATAACTCACGATACTACTAACGTTCCTATTACATATGGGTTTTTCCTATTCCTCGAGTGCAGCATCCTTTAAGATAGGTTTTGAACGAAGCCTCTTATAGAGCTTGGGACGGCCTAGCTCTGCTCGAAGATCATCTGCTTCCATTTGCTCCCGCTCCAGGAGTTCTCTCTAACGGCGCAGTTCATCCTCCAACTTGATCACCTTGATGGTTAGTTCAGAAGTCAGCGTCACCTGCGCCTGAAGCTTTGGTGCTAAAGCATCTGGAACTTCTATCGCCGAAGTCATTTCCTCTAGCACGAAGCGAGGGTAGTGGTATGTCGCATCGTACTGGGCCTCCTCAAAGCATCTACCACGGTAAAAGAATAATGCCTGGTAAGCTGCATCAGCCATACTCTCCTTTACAGTGTCCCGGCTGATTCGAGAGAGGTGTTTTAACTCCACCCTTCGATTCCCCTTCGTAGCATCCAGTGTCTTGATTATCAGCTCTACATCCCAAAGTGATCTCCTCAGGGGGTGTCTGTACTCAGTGCAGCAATACTCCAGAGTGGCTTGCAAATCTAGGTAGTAGTGGTTCAATGTCAACACCAATAGCTCATGGAAGAAAGCCCTGGGGTCTGACTCTGGAAACCAGAGCACTGTAGTCCAGCCCATCCGTGTATTAGCTAACTGAGCAGGCTGTGGTGGAGGTGGATCCTGCATCTCCTCATCTTCAGGCACATCCTCCTCCTAAGCTTCCTCCCGTGATTCCTCATCCGCTAGCTCAGGAACACCCTCCACATGCTGCCCCCTTGGATTGAATAGGGCACGGTACTCCTCAGCAGTCATGCGTGCAGCACTATGGGTACGGGGCGACATCTACAAAAAGTTTTTAGATATAGATCAGATGGACGCAATAATTTCACAATAGAATAAGATTGAGAAGCAGTAAATAAACTTTTAGCAAATAACAAGGCCATAGTGGAAAGCATGAAGTAAGTAAAGTAAAGGACCTAAATTTTTGACCATTGCTAACTAGGTTTGCGTCCTACAGTCAACAAAGCTTTGATACCAATTTGTCACACCCATATTTTAAGAACAAAATAGGATGCATCAAAGACTCATATGTGCCCTAGAAACAATTGCACACATAAGTAGACAAATCCAAATGTATCATTGCAGTGTTTATTATATAGCGGAACAATAATAAATCACATAGTCTTATACAGTAATGATAATAAGAGTAAATAACTCTCTCAACGAAAGCTTCACACAGGGACAAACATTGACTGGTTGACTTCAAACCTAATACTCAATCGATAGTCCTCATTCCAATCATCTTCATTTGCATAACCTGAGGTGTTGGGAAATTGCAATAGTGAGCACATATCGTACTGAACAAGTATAACCAGGGGTTCATGAGGATCGAATAGCTGACACTGGTTTGACTGTATTTAGCTTTTAATTGTATATAACATGTTCATAATTGAATAGCAAGGGTCAAGGTAGCATAAATAATCCCATAATGACATGATCAAATGTAAGCATAATTAACTCTTAGCATAAAGGATAATCAAATGAACATAATAACATAACAAGCTCATCATCTTTATGTAGATGTCCCCAAGGCCACTCCTAACCGTGAGCTCGGCTAGTATACTAGTTTTAACACTCTACAGAGGTTGTACATCTTTACCCATGAGTCATGATTTACCCTTTCGCCCGAGGTAGCTAGTCTCTTAACCCCCTTCCTAGGGAGGTCGGCAGGGATCACTATGAAGCCTTTCAAAAGTTCGTATGGTTATTAGTCATCTTTTAACGTTCATTGCATAGTTATTAATCATCTTACAAGATCATGGATTACTTCAAGCACTAGCAAAACTATACTAAATGCATATCAAGTAGGTAACAAGGAATCCAGGTAACAATCATCTATGATTTTGCTAAGGTCTATAAGGTGGAAACATGCATATGATATATATGTGTATTAATTGTGTATAGGAAACAAGGATAATCCCAAGTTATACTTGCCTTGATCAAAGCTCTCCTGAGCCTGCTGCTGGTCATCAAAAGCTTGATCTTGCTCACCAACGTACTGCTCACCGTCTATTCCCAAACATCAATCAACAACACGCAATCCAATGGAGACAATCATACACAAAGCAAACAAGCTATAATTAGAACATTACACCAACAGTGGTAAATCAAAGATAATAGTTTATCAAAATATTCTACGCAGTGCTATGATCACACAAACGTAAAGATCATGAGAATCGGAATTAAAACGTAGAAGTTATGATTTTTCTAAGATTTCCTATAGATGAATAAATAATTAAATGCTACTGCAAAATTAAAAAGTTTCAAAACAGTGAAATAATACTTCTAACATGTAGAGCTTGTAAATACAAATCTAACAAAATTTGATGAACATTTTATGAGCAAAATACTTCAAGTGGCAATTCTGTCAATAAGAGAAAATGTATTTTAGTTTGAACCGACGAGAATACGCTTTTGAACAAAGGAAACGCATTCTACGGAAACCGCCAAGGACCGCAGGATAAAATGTAAAACCATCCAGGGACTCTTTATGAACTTAAAACGTAGAAGTTATGAATTTTCTAAGATTTCCTATAGATGAATAAATAATTAAATGCTACTAAAAAATTAAAAAGTTTCAAAACAGTGAAATAATACTTCTAACATGTAGAGCTTGTAAATACGAATCTAACAAAATTTGATGAACATTTCATGAGCAAAATACTTCCAGTGGCAATTTTGTCAATAACAGAAAATGTATTTTAGTTTGAACCGACGAGAATACGCTTTTGAACGAAGGAAACGTATTCTACGGAAACCGCCAAGGACCGCAGGATAAAATGTAAAACCATCCAAGGACTCTTTATGAACTTTCACAGCCGACCTGTATCCTCTTTTTGTGGCCATCCGATCTTCATCTGACGGTCCACGATTCACCCAGGGGCCACCTCGACCGGCCGGCTGCCAGAATCAAGGCCCGACACGGTGGCGCCATGGCCGGGGATGCCGAGCTCGCTGGAGCTCGTGGTCCGGCCGACTCCAAGCACCATTCTTCGAAAGGAAAACGCCAGGGGAACGAGAAGCTCACCGCGGACTCACCTAGGGTCTTAGCTCGGACCAAGAGGGGACAGGGAGCTCGTGCTGTGGTGGGGAACGAGTGCGGCCTCGCTGAGATCCGAACCTCAGCGTTCGTGGCGGCTAGGGCTCAAACTTTGTGGTGGAAACAGAAAGCGACATGCGGGAGACGATGCTAGGGACTTTATAGGGCTCAGTTACACGTTGAAGGAGAAAGTCTCGTGGAAACCGGGATTTCGTCGGTGGTTTGCATCGAGTCCGGCTCAGGGACGCTCGAAAAAAGAAGGAAGAGGCGGGCGAGTCGCTGACGTGCGGGCCTGTGCTGTCAGCGAAAGTGAGAGGGGAGTCGGCGCACCCGCTGCTCAGCTTGGGTCGCAGCAAGCTGGGCCGGGGCGGGGAATCAAGGCCGTGCGAGGGGGGAAGGGAATGCTGGGCCGCGGGCGGGGGAGGAAGCTGGGCCGAGCTGGTGCTGCGCTGGCTTTTCTTTTTTTTTCTTTTTCTTTTTTGTTTTCTAAAGCCTTTTTGAAAAGAGATATTAAATCCTTTTTGGAGATAAACAAAATACTCAGAGGATAAACAAACAAACAAGTAAATAAATAAATAAATTCCAGCATGAATGCACATCCACGTTTCTAAACATATCTGTTTGCTAGATTAAATGCCCACAAAATGCTTAAATAAATCTAATTAAATCCTATTATTTTAAAAACTGATCTTTGGGTGTTACAAGAACAAAGCATATAGATGTCTGTCATCATTTTATAAGAGATCATCAACAAAAAGGGTACATTTGTATTGAGAGTGTGGGCACCGAAGATCAACTTGCCGATATATTCACCAAGCCACTTGATGAGAAGGGGTTTTGCAAGTTAAGGAATGAATTGAACATATTGGATTTCTCAAATATGTGTTGATGCACCCCCACTTATATGACATGCCTCTCCTTCGAGCAAAGTAAGGTAAAATTGATTGACATGTCATCCATCCTTTGCTAAGGATTTGTTTAGTGCATCTAGTCATTTCTCACATGTCCTAGGCTCATTCATGAAAATAAAATGAATTTATTGCTTGTATGGTACCACTATTGCTTCTATGTTTAAAATGATCTAGTGGTAGCATATGACATGTTTGTGGGCTTGCAATCCTAGTGTTTGATCTAGAAAATGAGGTATAAGTGTTTAACTCAACATTGTGAAGATAACCCTTGAAATGAGGTGTGAAAAAGCTTGTCATTGGATCAAACCGAGTTAAATATCTTAGGCAAGTAATTTAGATTGAACCAAATTTGGGAAAATGATCCTCACATAACATGATTTCACACACAACCTATCTAAAATTTGAGCTCACCTTTTGTGGTCATCGATGACAAAGGGGGAGAAGTAATTCACAAAGATAGGTTTTGCTAAAAGAAGGGGATCAAATTATTTTGAAGCACACAAGTAGGGGGAGCAAGCTCATAAACTTGTATGTTGCATTTGGATTTGCATTACATATGCTTGCTTGCATAGCATAAGTTTTTTTTCTCTGATACTTGCTTGTGTGGTGTATGCTAGTTGTAAAGTTGTTTGTTGAAATAAAATACTAGCATGCATAGGATGGTAGTTAGATGTGCCTTGCATGTTTTGTTTTTACAAGTGATACTAGAGCCTTGTTTATAATGTTGATCGCACGAGTATCTACTTTTTATGTTTGCAAGAGCTATCTAACTAACCATGGTGCTAAGGATGGTGTTCAAATGGCAACTCCGATTGGTATCACGCTTCAAAGGTCCATTCTTTACACCTTAGCATCATTTGGTAGTCATTGTCTCCTATTTTTCCCATCTATGCATATGTGCAAGCTTTCAAATCCAAATTCTTAGCACATATGTAGGGGGAGCCAATGCTACCAATTCGGGTTTATGAAACTTGTCCATATCCTTTACACATGGTAAAATGCTTGGGCAAGCAATATGAATCTAAAAAGATTTTATTGAATATCTTTGTGAAAAGGTTGTCATCAATTACCAAAAAGGGGGAGATTGAAAGCCCAAGTTTGTTTTTGGATAATTGATGAAACCTATGTGTACTAACATTTATCATGAGTAAAATATTAAGATAGGTTCGTACACACCAAGTGATGGAGCTACATGATGGTCATGGTGATGGAGGTGACCAAAAGATGATATTCAAGTGCTCCAACTTGTGTCTAGTGATCATAGCAACTAGAATTATTATATAGGTGGCTTGCAACTCTTGTAGAGCTAGAGCAAAATTGCTTTACGCCTTTTGTTATATTGATCCTTTGCTCTAGTGCATTGTAGATTTTTTGAATAGGCTTAGGACCTTTCATCTACCCATGTATTTATAGTCTGATGGGATGTGCGTGCGCCGTAGGATCAAACCGACTTAACCAAGGGCCGAGATGCATCAGGAGAGGCGGTGGAGGAAGATTCTAGAAGAGGAGGGCCAAAACCCTAAGGGGGGCGCCGGCTGGCGCTAGGGTGGGGCTGGCTGGCCCCACCTGGCAGCCGCCAGGCCCCCCGTTGCTTTGGGTGCCTTCTTGATCCTTCCTGAGTCTTCTCACGATGTTTCCCGTGACGGATAAGTTTCGTATTTATTTTGCACTAGAGTCCCTCTTTTCAGCTTTCCTACAATTCACCCTAGAAAATACAAGATATGCAAAACTAGTGGAAATTGTCAGATAAAACCCTAGACTAGTGTGTTTTTATGTTTTCCTTCATGTCTAACGTTCTAGTAAAAGTTGACTTTATCGACCGTCAACAAAGACTATCCTCATCATGGGATAGAGGAGTGGCTATAAATGCAGACTTTCTATCATGGGCTCATCTCTAGTACCCTTGAGTCTATTGATGCTGCAGTTGGGGGAGCTTTCTTGTCACTTAAGCTCTCAGACGCTAAAGCACTTGTTGAGAAGATGGACTCAAATTCAACATGCAATGAAGAACGTACTCAGCCTCAGAAGAAAGAAGGAGGAATCCATCATCTCATGGAAGCTGACATGGTCACTGCCAAGCTAGACCTCATCATGAAGAAGCTCGACATAGAGAAGAAGGAAGCCATGCACATCAATGATTCTGATATGGCATGTGAAGAATGTGGAGACTACGGGCACTCAGCTATCAGTTGCCCTACACTGCAAGAGGATGTGAACTTCATCAACCACAATACCTACTATCATCCTCAACAAAATCAAGGGTGGAACCAACAACCTCGACAAGGTAATTACCAAGGTAACAACCAAGGTAATAATTTTAATAACAACTTTCCGCCTTTAAGAGAATTAGTTACTAGTCAATCCAAACTACTAGATCAAATGACTAGGAAACTAACATCAAATTATAAAACTTTGGAAAACGTACATACTATAATATATACTTTTGCTTCTGCCATAAAGAATCAGCATAGTTTCAATAAAATGTAGAATCAAAATTAGCTCAATTAGCTGATGTTGTTCCTCCCTTAGAAAAAGGCAAGATTCCAGGCCAACCAGAAGATTTAAAAATTGCTAACCTTGCTGATATTCACAATGCAACCCAATATCATATTAAGCCTATAGATGTACAGTGGATTGACCACTCTCTACCAGAGAAGATGGGAGACACTAGAAGACCTGTCATTCCTATCTCTACAGGATGCCACAGCTTTCCAGAGGCTATCTGTGACTTTGGCGCAAGTGTCAACATCATGCCCAAGGTAATTTATGAGAAAATATTAAATGATCCCCTATTGTACACAAATATGTGTTTGTAGCTTGTAGATCAATCCATTTGCTACACTAAGGGAGTATTAGAATAAGTTGTCATTAGAGTGGGGCAATCATATGTCCCAGTTGACTTCATGGTCATGGAGACAGGAGTAGATGAGTGTTGACGGTCCTTAATGCTCACATTTAACCGTCGACTAATCATGGAAAAGGACCAATATGCAATCAACACCCAGACTAGGGTTTTATCTGACAGAATTCCATGAGTTTTGGTGTTTGTCTATTTCTGCAGGGGGTTATCAGGAAATACGGAGGAAAGGCCCACACATCGGGTTTACATAGAGATATTAACGTGTGCGGCAATTTTCTATCATCTAGAAGACTCTAGAAGCCACGGGAACGAAGCGGAGGTAGAACGGGGCCTGGCCCAGGGCGCCCGCCCTCCTGTAGTGCCCATTCAGGGTCAACTTTGCGGATCATGCTCCACCGACCTAAGGGATCAAGGAAAGCCGTGCGATTAATGTCGGTTTGATCCGACGGCCCACATTCATTTGGAAGGACTATATAAGCAGACCCCCTACCCCCTGGAGAACATACCTCTTCTACAGAATCAAAGCTAGGGTTTCAATTATTCATCCATGTAGAGAGGATCCCTCTAGTTCATCTAGTTCTAGTTCTAGTTCATCTAGTTCTAGTTCTAGTTCTAGTTCTAGTTAGTTCTAGTTGTAATCTAGAAAATAGGGAGAGGGAAGAGGAGAGCGGAGGAGGAGCCGGATCTATCGGATCTTCCTCAACATTGTACTTTTGCAGCAACTGGTTCGTTCTTCATCGTTCTCCAAGTTCTTCAATTCATAATTCCTGAGTTCTTTAATTACTTTTGTTTACATTCAAGTTATTTATTGGATTCCCGCTTGCATCAAGTGCTCTAGTCTTTATAACGCTAGAGTAGTAATTAATAGATTAGACGTGGTGTTTAGTCTTGCAATTACCTGGAATTGCACCCAATCCTGTGGATTGTTGTGGTAGCCCTAGGGTAGTGACAGCCCTAACGGTCGACGTATTCCACCTCGTTCGGATCGGTGTTTGTAGGACCGTAGTCAGAGCTTCCTAGCCCCCTTCTCATCTCTTTCTGTGTTTAGTGTTCTGATGTCCCGAAATAAATAATTTTTTAAGTAATTCTTGATTCTTAGATCAACTAGAGAACTCTTAGGAAACTTCCTCTCTTCCCACCAAAAATAATTATATAGTTATCCTTGGGCAATCTTGAATCTTAATTAGTACACTCACGTTCCCTGTGGACAATCGATACTCTGAAATACTCCCGGGTGAAAGCTACATCGGTATCCGTGCGCTTGCGGATTTTTCTATCTGCATTTAAAATACCCAACAAGCTTTCTGGCGCCGTTGCCGGGGAACGGTAGCTGTGCTAGTTTCGAACCAAGTCATCCGTGTATCCTTTTTCTTTTCCCTTTTTACCACACTCACCTTACAATTTTCACCATACCACATGGATTTCACTCCTATCTATAAATTCTTTGCTCCAAAGGGTGAGTTATTAGAGCCACCACCATCAACACATCCAATTCTTACAGATGGCTATGACCTCGGCCCTGATCTAATAGCCATGATTTAGGAGCAACCATTCTCTAGGCAAGTAGATGAAGATCCATACACCCACCTTAGAGAATTCGAGCAGTTGTCCTCTTGCCGATCTATTTCCGGCATGACACAAGAAATCCTTAAATGGAAATTATTTTCGTTCTCCCTTTTGGAAAGAGCAAAAAAGTGGTATGCTCATTCTGTAGGAGGCGTTAATGGAAATTGGGATGAACTTCGGGACAACATTTGTCTCACTTTCTTCCCACTTTTTCGAATCGCTGACCTTAGAATCAAAATTCTTACATTCAAACACAGAGAGAAGGAAACTTTAGGAGCAGCTTGGGCTAGGTTCACAAGCCTTACCAATTCCGGTCCAAACCTTTTCCTGCCTGACCATGTACTGCACTACCACTTTTATCGTGGTCTAAATAAGGAAGCTGCTCCTCACCTCGACATTGCTTCAGGAGGCTCATTCACACACAAACTCATAGATGAGGCCGGGGGAGTGTTGGGTATTTTAAACGCAAACAGAAAAATCTGCAAGCGCACGGATACCGATGTAGCTTTCACCCGGGAGTATTACAGAGTATCGATTTTCCACAGGGAACGTGAGTGTACTAATTAAGAATCAAGATCGCCCAAGGATAACTATATAATTGTTTTTGGTGGGAAGAGAGGAAGTTTCCTGAGAGTTCTCTAGTTGATCTGAGAATCAAGAAGTACTTCAAGATTATCTATTTCGGGACATCAGAGCACTAACCACAGAAAGAGATGAGAAGGGGGCTAGGAAGGTCTGACTACGGTCCTACAAACACCGATCCGAACGAGGTGGAATACGTCGACTGTTAGGGCTGTCACTACCCTAAGGCTACCACAACAATCCGCAGGATTGGGTGCAATTCCAGGTAATTGCAAGACTAAACACCACGTCTAATCTATTAATTACTACTCTAATGTTGCAAAGACTAGAGCACTTGATGCAAGCGGGAATCCAATAAATAACTTGAATGTAAATAAAAGTAATTAAAGAACTCAGGATTATGAATTGAAGAACCTGGAGAACGATGAAGAACGAACCAGTTGCTGCAAAAGTACAATGTTGAGGAAGATCCGACTGATCCGGCTCCTCCTCCGCTCTCCTCTTCTCTCTCCCTATTTTCTAGATTACAACTAGAACTAACTAGAACTAGAACTAGAGGAACTAGAACTATAACTAGATGAACTAGAACTAGATCTAGATGAACTAGAAGTAGAACTAGAAGAACTAGAGGGATCCTCTCTACTTGGATGAAGAATTGAAACCCTAACTTTGATTCTGTAGAAGAGGTATGATCTCTAGGGGCCAGGGGGGTCTGGTTTTATAGTCCCTTCAAGTGAATCTGGGCCGTCGGATCAAACCGACATTGATCGTGTGGTTTTCCTTGAAGTATTAGGTCGGTGGAGCATGATCCCCGAGCTTCACCCTGATTGGTCCAGGGGGGAGGGCGGGCGCCCAGTAAGGGAGGGCGGGCGCCCAGTGCCCGGCTCTGTTACGTCTCTCGTTCGCTCCCGTGGCTTCTGGACTCTTCCAGATGGTAGATAATTGTGCAGCACGTTAATATCTCTATGTAAACCCGACGTGTGGGCCTTTCTTCCGTATTTCCTGATAACCCCCTGTAGAAACAGACAAACACCAAAACTCATGGAATTCTGTCAGATAAAACCCTAAGTCTAGGTGTTGGTTGCATTTGGATCCTTTTCCATGATTAGTTGATGGTTAAATGTGAGCATTAAGGACCGTCAACAAGCTCCCCCAAGCTTAACCTTTGCTCGTCCCTGAGCAAAGCTAAAATCAGCAAGAAAACAGGGGTTAATTTTATGCCTCTTACTACAGGGTTTTTAATTTATCACTAAGGTCTTAAGTGATTGAAAAACAGAACGATCAAGTCAAGCACTATGTCTCAAGTTCTTCTGTCTTACCTTTGTTCTGGAGTTTTTTTTATAAGTCTGCAAGATAAAACTGAGGTATTTGCCTTCTTCTCGAAAGATATATAAGTAGAGCTTTACAAGTTTTAGCATACTTACTTTGCATTTTGCTATGTCAACGCTCGGAGTAAGGGAGAGGAATGTCATACTCCTAGATCAAGACCTTTGACCTTTTTGAGAAGTTTGTCATCTCTTACTGGCATATTGCTTATTAGAGGGACCATGGGCTATCATTTTTTTTCTTTTTTTCAGTCTCTTTTTTTTCGAGTGGGCAGCAAGTACCCCTAATTCTACTGTCAGACACATGTCCATTTTTTTCACGCAGGTGGGTATCTTTGTACCCCTAATTCTACTTCGGACACTTGTCCATTTTTACCTCTCGTCTCACTCTCTTTTTTTTTCGAATCAAATTTTTGCATAGTCCCATGCCTCTAACGCAATAATACTTCGGAAGAGTGAATCTTTTATATATATATATTTTTTTTTAAAAAAAAACAAAAAGATCTTGATCTTGGGAGCATGATAATTCTCTCAACCAAAACTACAAGAATTAACAATGGCTTGAACAAAGCAAGTGCCCACAGTTTTAATATTTATATCTTATAAGACTCTAGGTATTATGATCTCATATTTTTTTTTGAATTTTTAGATTTTCAAAAGATAAAATCTCCAGAACTCTAGCAAAACTTGGAACAAGTTAAATAGTAGCTCAGACCTTCTCATATCATGTTTGTCAAATACCTAGACTTGGATCAAACTTTCTTTTTATTTTATTTAAAACTTAGGATTACACAAAACTATTGTATATTACTCAAAAGAAAAACTTTGTTTGGTTTCATGGTTATGCATTTTTTTATTTATTTCTGAATACTAGTAAGAAAGGAAAGTAATACTTATCTAGATACACGTGGGGATGCCTCCCCCAAGCTGGATGTTGACATAGTCGTTCACTCTTATGGCCTGCATCTTCTGTCTCACTCTTCTTAAGCCTCAAAATCCTGCACAACTCAAATAGACAACAAAACTCGTGGAGTATGTTAAGGGTTAGGTAATTGTCTAGAGCTTATGAGAGCTTAATGTGAGAATTCTATGAACTCAATCACATCAAGTTCCTCTACCAAGTTGTTTTGTGGCTCGAGATAGATTTTCAAGCGTTGACCATTTACCTTAAAAGTGTTACCTATGTCGTCTTGGATGGTAATGGCTCCATGAGTTGAAGTGTCAATAACCTTGTATGGTCCATCCCACTTACTTCGTAGCTTACCATGCCCAAAGAGCTTAACTCTTGAATTGAATAGTAGAACCTTATCTCCAGGCTTAAACTCCTTGTGCTTGATTCTCTTATCATGCCATCGCTTTGTTCTCTCTTTATAGATCCTTGAATTGTAGTAGGCTTTTTCTCTCCATTCTTCTAGCTCAGATAGTTGCATCAGACGATTCTCGCTAGCGAGGTGGAGATCCATGTTCCATTTCTTGAGTGCCCAATGAGCCTTAAACTCTACTTCCACAGGCAAGTGACAAGTTTTTCCATATACAAGTTGATAAGGTGACATGCCTATGGGTGTTTTGAATGCAGTTCTATATGCCCAAAGTGCATCAGGAAGTTTGTCCTTCCACCCCTTACCCATCTCATCTACGGTCTTTTGTAAAATATTTTTGATTTGTTTGTTAGATGTTTCGGCTTGACCGCTAGTCTGAGGATGGTATGGTGTTGCGACGTTGTGTCGAACTCCATGATCGGCTAGGTACTTTCGGAAGATTTTGTCGATGAAGTGAGAACCTCCATCGCTTATAACTATCCGGGGTATACCAAAACGAGGAAAGATTACTTCATGGAACATTCTCTTGGCATGTTTTGAATCAGCTGATCGACAAAGTAGGGCTTCTACCCATTTGGACACGTAGTCCACAGCTACTAAGATATACTCGCAATTCCCGGACATAGGGAATGGCCCCTTGAAATGAATACCCCAAACATCGAAAAGTTCTACTTGAAGATTATTTGTGAGAGGCATTTCATTTCGTGAGTTGATATTCCCATGTTTTTGACATCGGTGGCATCTCCTGACAAAGTCCTTTGTATCTTCATACATCGTTGGCCAGAAAAAACCACTTTGCCAAATTTTAGCATGTGTCCGGAATGCTCCGTAGTGTCCTCTATATGGTGAGGCATGGCATCTTTCCATAATTTGAGTAGCCTCGGCCATAGGAACACACCTTCTCAAGAGTCCATCCACGCAGACTCGGAAAAGATATGGCTCATCCCAAAGGTGGAAACGATTATCGTGAAGCAACTTCCTTTTGTTTGCACCAGGTGGGACATAGCCTTTTACTATAAAGTTTACGATGTCTGCGTACCATGGATCTGCATGTGTTATCTTAAGTAGGGTGTCATCCCTTAGGTAGTCATTTATGGGAAGCTCATCATGTGTTTCCTTATGTTGAAGCCTGGACAAGTGGTCAGCTACGGAATTCTCTACTCCCTTCCTATCTTGGATTTCTATGTCAAAGTCTTGGAGTAGAAGAATCCATCGAATTAGACGAGGCTTAGCATCTTTCTTAGTGAGGAGGTACTTGAGAGCAGCATGGTCTGAATAGATGATTATCTTTGCCCCCACTAAGTAAGATCTAAACTTGTCTATAGCAAAGACAACAGCCAAAAGCTCTTTTTCAGTTGTAGTGTAATTGAGCTGTGGTCCAGACAAGGTTTTGCTAGCGTAGGATATGGCATAATGCTTTTTATCCTTGGTTTGTCCTAAAACGGCACCAACCGCAAAATCGCTAGCATCACACATGATCTCAAAAGGAAGATTCCAATCAGGTGGTTGAATGATTGGGCTGAGATGAGTGCTTTCTTAAGAGTTTGAAAAGATTCATGACACTCATCACTAAAGATGAAAGGTGCATCCTTAGCTAGGAGACTAGTTAGGGGTCTAGCAATTTGAGAGAAGTTCTTGATAAAGCGTCTATAGAACCCTGCATGTCCCAAAAAGCCACGGATTCCTTTCACATTCGTGGGAGGTGGAAGTTTTTCAATAACTTCAATCTTTGCTTTGTCCACCTCTATACCACGTTCGGACACTATTCCTTCCTGAACCACAAAATGGCATTTCTCCCAGTTCAGGATTAAGTGCTTTTCTTCACATCGCTGCAAGACTCTATCTAAATTCTCCAAACAATGATCGAAGGTTTTGCCATAGACGGTAAAATCATCCATGAAAACCTCCATGATCTTCTCAATCATGTCCGAAAAAATAGACATCATGCACCGTTGGAAAGAAGCTGGAGCATTGCACAATCCGAACGACATTCGTCGGTATGCATAAGTTCCATACGGGCATGTAAAGGTAGTCTTTTCTTGGTCATCTGGGTGGATTGGGATTTGGTGATATCCAGAATAACCATCAAGGAAACAAAAGAAAGAGTGGTTTGCAAGCCGTTCCAACATTTCATCAATGAAGGGTAACGGAAAGTGATCTTTCTTTGTAGCCTTATTGACTTTTCGATAGTCAATACACATGCGCCACCCAGTGACAATTCGTTGAGGGATGAGTTCATTCTTCTCATTCCTAACGACCGTCGTTCCTCCTTTCTTTGGCACTACTTGGACAGGGCTAACCCACTCACTATGTGGCACAGGATAAATAATCCCAGCACGATAGAGTTTGAGGACCTCTTTCTTAACAACCTCTCGCATAGCATTGTTAAGTCTCCGTTGTGGTTCCCTTGAAGGTGTAGAATTGGGATCAATAGGGATACGATGAGTGCAGAGAATGGGACTAATGCCCGTGAGATCCTCGAGAGAGTAGCCAAAAGCTGATCTATGTCTTTCAAGAACAGTGACAAGTTGTTGTGTTTCATAATCGGAAAGCTTGTCACTGATAATTACTGGAGTTTTTGAGTTGTTGTGCAAGAATACATATCTAAGGCCAGAAGGAAGAGGTTTTAATTCTATCGAAGGAGGTGAAGGTAGTTCATATTTGTCTAGCTCAACGGGTTCTACCAACTCTTCTTCTTCTTGAACAAAGTGTTCATGATTAAAGAATGGTTGGGTCATCTCCTCTTGAGTCACCATTAAGACCTCCTCAATAGGATCTGGTTTAAGTTTGGGTTCCACTATCGTGTTAATTGATCTAGCAAGAGGAACAACAATAGTGGAATTCCCAACCTTGAAGTCTAAATGACCTCGTTGTGGTTGTTCTTGTAGAAGTTTCATGACTGGTCTGCCAATCAAGAGAGGAATCTCTGGTATGTAAAAAATGTGGAAATCTAGACATATTCCAGAGTCCTTGATTCTAACAGGAACTGCCCTTAATACCCCATGGCTTTCTAGAATTAATCCAGATGGACTTTGTAAAAGTTTTTGGGATGGGGTTATGGAATCGTTGGGATAAAGAGTGTCAGCTAACTCCTTGGAAATAACATTTATCCCAACATATGGATTGTAGTGGTCCTTCCTAGTGGACCTTCTAATTTGGCATAGAAGAATGGTTGAAGGAGTGATGATCCGAGCTACCTCAGGAGACAGCTCTGCTTCTGTTAGCCATTCGTAACTCAGAATAGCCGAAAGGCTTTTGATGTGTTCTATGTCAACAGATTCTACTCTTAGAATGGATTGAGTGGTCCTTGCTAAAGGTCGTGTTTGGATAGGAAAATTCGAGGTGTTTCCATAATCTTCAAAAAGATCTTCCTCGAATTCAAAGGGATGCTCTAAAGGTGGTGGTTTATCATCCCTTAGTTGGTTTTGCATTCCCTTATCAGGAGGTTTCTCTACAACCAAATTAATAGGTGGGTCAGGTGGAATTTCTAACTTGGTTGAATTTCTTACTAGTATTTGGAAATAAATAAAAAATGCAAAACCATGAAACCAAACAAAGTTTTTATTTTTAGTAATATACAATAATTTTGTGTGATATTAAGTTTTAAATAAAATAAAAAGAAAGTTTGATCCAAGTCTAGGTAATTGACAAACATGATATGAGAAGGTCTGAGCTACTATTTAACTTGTTCCAAGTTTCGCTAGAGTTCTGGAGATTTTATATTTTGAAAATCTAAAAATTCAAAAAAAATGAGATCCTGTTTGACATAATACCTAGAGTCCTATAAGATATAAATATTAAAACTGTGGGCACTTGCTTTGTTCAAGCCATTGTTAATTCTTGTAGTTTTGGTTGAGAAAATTATCATGCTCCAAAAATCAAGATCTTTTCGTTTTAAAAATATAAAAGATTCACTCTTCCGAAGTATTATTACATTACAGGCATGGGACTATGCAAAAATTTGATTCGAAAAAAAGGAGTGAGACGAGAGGTAAAAATGGACAAGTGTCCGAAGTAGAATTAGGGTTACAAAGATACCCACCTGAGTGGAAAAAAATGGACACGTGTCCGACAGTAAAATTAGGGGTACTTGGTGCCCACTTAAAAAAATAGAAAGAAAGAAAAAAATGATAACCCATGGTCCCTCTAATAAGCAATATGCCAGTAAGAGATGACAAACATTTCAAAAAGGTCAAAGGTCATGATCTAGGAGTATGACATTCCTCTCCCTTGCTCCGAGCATTGACATAGCAAAATGCAAAATAAGTATGCTAAAACTTTTAAAGCTCTACTTATATATCTTTCGAGAAGAAGGCAAATGAGTCAGTTTTATTTTGAGAACTTACAAAAAACTCCAGAACAAAGGTAAGACAAAAGAACTTGAGACATAGTGCTTGACTTGATCGTTCTGTTTTTCAATCACTTAAGACCTTAGTGATAACTTAAAAACCCTGTAGTAAGAGGCATAAAGTAACCCATGTTTTCTTGCTGATTTTAGATTTGCTCAGGGACGAGCAAAGGTTAAGCTTGGGGGAGCTTGTTGATGGTCCTTAATGCTCACATTTAACCGTCGACTAATCATGGAAAAGGACTTATATGCAATCAACACCCAGACTTAGGGTTTTATCTGACAGAATTCCATGAGTTTTGGTGTTTGTCTATTTCTGCAGGGGGTTATCAGGAAATATGGAGGAAAGGCCCACACGTCGGGTTTACATAGAGATATTAACGTGTGCGGCAATTTTCTATCATCTATAAGACTCCAGAAGCCACGGGAACGAAGCGGAGGCAGAACGGGGCCTGGCCTAGGGCGCCCGCCCTCCTGTAGTGCCCAATCAGGGTCAACTTCGCAGATCATGCTCCACCGACCTAAGAGATCGAGGAAAACCGTGCGATTAATGTCGGTTTGATCCAACGGCCCACATTCATTTGGAAGTGTAACGACCCAGAAAATTTTCTTAAAATACCAGAATTACCACCTGAAATTTTGTTCTAAAAATAACCCTTGTTTGGTGAATTCATACTAGGAAAACACCCTGTAGATGCACAAGTAGAGCCTATTTAAACTTTGAGCATATGCATATTTAATTCAACGCGTGATTTGGCTTTTATTGATTTTATGTGATGAGTAATAAAATCAATAACCTTTATTTAATTAACTCTTTTCTACAAACCTAGACCCTAGAAGACTTCCCTTTTAGGGCGAACACATGTGGGCAACTTGTCTATGCAAATAGGAAACCAAGGGAATAGATAAAAGTTTTAGCAGAATTAACGAAAGGCCTTAAGTTGGAGCTGGGAAATGAAACCTGGCTTCTGGCCCAAGCTCGGCTTGCGGCCCAGCACAACCCCGCGCCCGCGCTCGCCGTCGCAGCCCAGCTACCGCGCGCGGCCCAACCCCAGCACCGTGGCCCAGCTCTGCCCACGTCCACGCAAAGCCAGCGGCCCAGCAGCAGCGCCTGGCCCAGCACCGCAGCCCACGCCCGCGCCTGATCCAGTGGGCGGCCGAGCGGCTGACAGGCGGCCCCCGCCTGTCATCCCCCACCTTGCTCCCCCTCTCCTCTGCTTTTCCCCGACCCCTCCCTGCCATGGTGACGCCACCGTGCCCTGCTTTTGACCGGACGCGTTCGAAATGGAAGGCACCAGGGCACCCGCAACCACTCCCGCACCCCGAACCCTAGCCTCGCGATCGCAGACGCCCTACAGTGTCCCGATTGCGTCCTCGCCATCCGCCGCGAGCCATGATCGGAATGGGCTATAAAAGCCAATTCCCCGAACCCTAGTGCTCCCATCCCCTTCGCCACCACCCCGCGGCTCAGCTGCCACGCGCCGGGCACCGCAAGCAGCAAGGAGAAGCAGGGAGGAGCAGGGGCGACCACGCCGCCCAGGACGCCGGAGCGGAGGAGGCCACGCCGCCGACTTCTTCCTCTTCCCCGCGACGGATTTCCGGCTCGGCACTGCGAACACCGGCACGGCCCCGACCCCCCCACGACAACGCCATCCGCCGAGCGCTGCCACTGCTGGTATGTCGCGTTTCCCGTTCGCCCTCGTCTCCGAGCGCCCGCGCCATGGCCGCCGTCGACAGCACACCCAAAGCACCACCTTGCGCTCTTCTCGCACACACTTCGCGCACGCCGCACGCCGCACGCACCAGGTTCGAAAGCCAACCCGGCCCTGCTGGTTTGCCACGGAGTCCAGGGCGGAAGCGCTGCGCGCGTTCGCCGCGGACGCGCCCTGGACAGCAGCACGGCGAACCCACCCCAAAAGACCCCCTAAGGCGCCGTTTTTCGCACTTCTCGCACCTGCCTAGTCGCCACACCGCCCGTGCGTGCAGTTAGGCACGTCACGCGCGCCCGAGCCGGCACTGCGCTTACCCCGTTTTAGGCCTAGGAGCAATGGTAGAGAACCCAGGGACCCGGCCTGCGGGTTCGCCACGCCCGAGAACGCACAGCGCGCGCACACTTAGCTAGAAGAGGGTGCGAAAGAGCTGGAACCGAGGCACGGCCGCGCGCCCGCCATGGCCGACCCAGCCTCGGCGCAGAGCGCCGTTTCGCCGCTGTCTGTAGGGTGAGATGGAGAAGAGCGCCATGCGAAGTCGCGTGGCGGAGAAGGATTTCGATGCGCTGCTTAGAGTGGGAGAGCAAGGGGGGAAGGGGGGGTGAAGCACTGGAGCTCCACCGGAGCGTCGCGCAGTTCACCGGCGCCGTGGGAAGGGAAAGCAGGGGAAGAGGGGGGAAGGAAGAGCTCCTGGATGCGCTCGGTGCACCATGAACCGCGGAGGGGGGGAAAGGGGAAATGGCCCGAGTCCACCAACACCCAGGCCACGGTCCACCAGCCCCACGGTGCACCACAGCCAGCCGTGCACCACACCTGCGCCCCGCACCCTGGCCGCTGGGCCGAGCCCAGCGCGAGGCCAAAGCCCAAGAGCACCAGCCCAGCAGCGGACAGGCAGCCGCCACCAGGCCGTCCTGGGCCGTCTCGCCAGGGGCCCGCGACCAGTTTCCCCCCCCTGGCCGCTGAGTTGGGCCAGTTTGAGCCCAAGCCACTGAACCAGCTCCTTTTCCTTTTTCTTTTATTTTTCCACAACTATAATGTGCATAAATCATTTAAATCCCCAAATGATTTCCGAAAAATGTAAACCAAGAGTCTAAATTCCTCTAAAAACAAGCTCTACGTCTTAGGCTTATTTATGAGTGCATTTGGTTCTTTCCGTTTTTCTATTCGATTTTTGTGATATCTATAGGAGTCGCTTATCGCGACCATATGTCTCGTTTGACAGACCCGGAGGAGCCGACGACTGAGGAGTACGACCCCGACTACACTGAGGAGCTCGAGGACGACTTGCCAGGTGCCACGTCCCACCCAACCTCGTAGAATCCTACTAGTCATGCCATGAATGTAGAAGCTAGCGCTTTACTTTTATGCAATAATCTGAGATAGGATGCATGGTAGAAATGCTTGTGAGCCGTTACCCTGTCGCAACCTACTACCCTTGCTTACCCGCAGTTAGGTTAGAAGCTTCCATTTTACTACTGGTACTCTACTCTGCATTATATCTGTGATGCGATGCTTGGTGGACAGTTGTTGGGTTGATTAAGGCATGGAATGCCGATATCGGAATTTGGGGAGATCTTGGCATGTGTTTTGGGTGTGTGGTGAGGGTTGAGTCGACCGAGCAGGAATGTACGACGAGTCTTGGGACGAGTCTTGCCGGGGAATGCTACCTGGCATTTCCCAAGAGAGATGCCTGTTTCGGGCACACGTGACAAGGAGAGGTCCCGGAGTGGAGTGTCTTCGTGGGACGAAGCGCCGGGATGGGAGGTGCTGTTTAGCACGGGGTGACTGGGTGTTCCGATGAGCGGGGCATCAGCCGACCCCACGTGAAGTTGTCCTGTTCGGTCCCCATAAGGACTCATGAGTTCTGGGAACCGGTTCGTAGGAATCCTTACACCCTCACTTGCCTTCATGGGAGGGGGACGGATGTACGACCAGCTAGGGCGGTGCCACTACTACTAGGTTGTTAGCGGACAGTGTAGGGAGGTACGGGCATGGGACCCACACCCTCCTAAGACAGCGTAGTGACCTTGGGGGCCCGGTACTACGTCTCACAGTCTCAGCATGCCGGTGGTACTCCGGCATGGCCCCAGTTCTGAGTGGTAGGGTGGCATCGTGTTTAGTTGGAAGGCAGCCCGGTATCAGCCTAGACGATGTACAACGTCGATGATGGTGATCTTGTGGGTGGTGTAAACCTCTACAGAGTTTCTGGTTGATCGATCGATACATATGCCGTTCGCGGCTATGGACCTTTCCTATGTTTCCGCTTCACTTGACTAGAGAGAGAGTCCTTTCTACCTTCCCCTGGGTTTGTGTTGGATCCGGCGTTGGCCGCTGAGGCAAGGCACGAGCGGGAGTCGTCCTTGCTGCCTAGAGAGTGAGAGTGTAGTGAGATGTGTGTGCCGGGATGGGAGAATGTGTGTGAAAGGTGTTGGAATAAAAGTTGACTTATTATTATAAAATTTGACTTATTCGCATAGGAAACTACAGCCATATATTAGGTCTTTTGATTCAACCCCTTGCATTCCACCTACCACAAAGCTTCGCAAAAAGCATAGGGTGGGAGCCAGTGGCCAGTACAAATCGTACTGATACTTTGGCAGCAGGTTCTGAGCCTGAGTACGACTACGCGGGCGACGATTGGGAGGAGTAGGTGTCTCATCCTGCGCTCAAGTTTGGAGGATCCGGAGTTCGTGCCTTCGCTATCTACCCGATGCTGTTCCGTATGCTGTGCGTGTGAGTGTGATTCCGCCAAGTGGCGATGTAATAATGAGTAAACCCCTCTTGTACTCTCTTTTGTTCGTGTATGACTTGTATAACAGCTGAATTTCGGGTATTTCAAATTGACTCCTTCGCGCGTTAATTCGTTTTACAATTCGAATCTGGGGATTTCCCTTCGTGGAAATCTAGATCGTTTCAGTTGGTATCAAAGCCATACTTGACCCTAGGACGAGACCCATAGGATTGGACGACAAAAATCAGGAGTGAGACTTGTCTTTTCGGCCTATATTCGCCGACCTTGCATCTTTTGTGCATGGCTTAACCTTACATCTATTCGTTCACCACCTAAACCTCACTAAGCTCCTTTCTAACCCCATTCTTTGGAAAAATGCAGAGCAACATGCTAATCGTTGAGATGGCTGTGGATGTCCAGCAGTATGGTGGTTTTGTGCCCCTGCTGTACGACGTGCTGACTGAGCTTGGAGTCCCCACCGAGCCGATCCGCTACGTTTGTCGTGGAGAGGCGGGACCGGACAGACAGCTTCAGGGTCACATTATGATCAACCTCACCGTCCCCGCCAGCACGACGCTTCCTGGAGTGGCAGCTTTCCAGGAGTTGGCGATCGAGACTTCGGTCGCCAACTGCGTCCAGGCTGCGACTCGCCAGGCCCTCCGCCACGTCGTTCAAGACACGTGGGAGCACATCCAGGGCGGCAGATTCTGTCTACTTCCTCGTGTCCTGGACCTCACCTACGTCGAGGGAGCCACCGTCCGAGTGTTGGCTGCGGACCAGCTCGCTCAGGAGGAGACAGACCCCTGTCTTCAGTTCTCGGGCCGCTACATCTTGGCCCAGGATCGCTACATCACGGCGGTCGAGACCGAGAACAAGCGCTACCGAGACTTGGTGTTCACAGTCGACCACGTCATCGAGATGGAGCAGGTGAAGAAGAGGATACTGAGGGACGCTATCCTGACAGAGCGCCACAGCCGTGACCGCCTAGAGGACTTCAGTCGAGCTCGCGAGGTCGCCTTCAGGCAGGAGATTCAGGAGTGGCAGAACAAGGCCAGGGACTACGAGCTCCGAGGCGACCACTTGGATGCCAAGGTGCTTGAGCTGGAGGACCGACTTGAGCACCAACGCGTTCTCTTGGGCTCGTTCCGTCAGAGGGAGAAGGAGAAGATCTTCAGCAAGGTGTGCTTGGAGACCCGCTACGAGCGTATGTCGCAGGAGAACGAGATGCTGAGGGTCGAGTCCACCCACAACACTCGTCACCTAGCTGAGCTCATCAAGACCACAGAGTACTTCAGGGACAAGGCCCAGAGGACCCGTCAGGCTTGGATCGCTTCTGACAACAAGCGTGTCAAGGAGATCGCCCGTGTCCAGGAGCCCCTTCCTCCCAAGATGCGCAAGGAGGCGCGCAAGCACTCTTTCCGTCTTGCACCCACCACCCTCAACCTCACAGCTTGCCCTTCTGAGCACTACCCGGAGGTACCGAGGACCATACAGCTCAAGGCCGCGGAGGAGTACGACGGCCGACTTCACCGCACTGACGCCGAGCTCGAGGCTATGGATAGGGACTCTGAGGAGCAGCTCCCTAGCTCTCACCCCACCACACCACCTTACGTCCCTACCTAGTAGAGTAGAGTAGTCGTCCTGATGATGTGCCCTGCGTGGCGAATAATGTGACATGTAACTCACTACCTGTAGTAGAGCGGAATGTCCTGTTCTTTTGGAGCCTACCTGCGTGTAGAGCGATTCCCGCGAGCCCTCTGGTGTAGTTGCCCAAGGCATCGCTGTGTAATGAACTCATGTAATGAATGTTTGGGTCTTAATGGATTTTATCGATGTTATTGCTTCTTTGTATGAGTGTTGGATAGAATGTTTTATGAATTAAATTGCCTAATTATCTAAACACTGTATTAACACATTAAATCATGACCTAATCCATGCAGAGAGATGGCGTGCCGTCGTTCTGAACGCCTCAACGTTCGTTCCCCTTCACCCGAGCTGGAGTACCGCGGTCGTGGACGTGGGCGTGGTCGAGGAGCTGCCTCTCCTGCCCCCAGACTCGAGCGGGAGGGGGAGGAGCCCGCCCTAGGAGAGCCTGCCCTAGAGGAGCCCCACAGGAGAGCTAGGTCCCCTCAGCTCGGGGACAATGATGCACCACCACCGCCGCCACAGTCTCTGTCTGAGGTGATGGATCGCCAGACCCGCCTTCTGGAGGCACTGGCGGATGGCATACTGCGTCGTCCTGGAGGAGGTCCGCCCAGTGACTTCCAGAGGAAGCTAGAAGGCTTCCTCAAGCTGAGGCCTCCTACGTTTGACTGCGCTGATGATGATCCCATTGCCGCCGAGGACTGGCTGCGTGAGATCGAGAAGAAGCTGGACCTCACCACTTGCACTGATGAGGAGTGTGTGGGAGTCGCCACTCACCAGCTCACTGGTGCTGCACGCGCATGGTGGGACAGCTACAGTGACACCCATGAGAACCCCGGGGGCATAACCTGGGCCGAGTTCACTGAGGCGTTCCATGAGCAGCATGTACCTAAGGGTGTCATGGACACCAAGGTGGAGGAGTTCCGCAACATCTCCCAGGGCACTCAGAAGGTACAGGAGTATGCCACTCGGTTCACCCGCACCATGAGGTATGCTCCAGATGAGTCCAACACCGAGAAGAAGAAGATGTACTTCTTCAAGAAGGGTCTGAGTACGCGCCTCAAGGTGGCCCTCTCGGGTCACACCTGCTACACCCTCCGGGAGATGATCAACAAGGCCCTAGAGATGGAGAGGGACCGCCTGGAGGCCGATGCTTAGTACAAGGAGAAGAAGCGCCGGTCCAAGAGTTCTTCTCGTGGCCCGGCACCCTAGAGGCCACGTGCTCACGTGCCCGCTCCGTCGCGCCCCCGCTCTGCTCAGGGCGCTGCACCGGCTCCGAGTCGAGGAGGTGGTACCCACACCGCCAACTACCACCGCCCCACACAGTGCCGCCCCGTGCAGAGTACCAGCACGTGGAAGGCCACTGCACCCACCTCCACAGGCAGTGTGCCTTTCGCTTGCTTCAACTGTGGTCAGCCAGGCCACAACGCGGCCTACTGCCCTGCGAAGGCTGCGCCACCACCTGCCCCGGCTGCGACCAGGCAGGCAGCTGCTCAGGGCACACTCCGCAAGCCAGCTGTGGGAGCCACCCGCGGCCATCTCACACACCTGACAGCACAGGACGCTCAGGACGCCCCCGACGCGGTGTACGGTATGTTTTTGGTACAGGGAGTTATGGCATCAGTTCTATTTGACTCTGGTGCAACTTGCTCATATGTATCCTCTAGATTTGCACGAGAGCACAACGTACCCGTGTCACCACGGAAGGTACCTATAGACACCATATCTCCTTTAGGCAACCTCAGATGCACCCAAAAATGTCAGGGAGTGAGTATCACCATTGAGGGTTACCCTTTTCTAGCCGACCTCACCTTACTTTCGTCAGATGGACTGGATGTCATCTTGGGAATGGATTGGCTGACCCAACACAAGGGAGTGATATCTTGTTCACCGAGGTATGTGGAGATAACGCACCCGAGTGGTCGTGTGCTTCGATGTGAGCCTAGCCATGAGAAGAAGGCGCCCATGATATGCGCCTTAGAATCCAAGTCAGTTGAGGAGGTGCCTGTAGTGAGTGAGTACCCTGACGTGTTTCCAGAGGAGTTGCCGGGTATGCCGCCTGACAGAGATGTGGAGTTCGTGATCGACCTTCTGCCGGGTACGGGTCCCATTGCTAAGAGGCCCTACCGCATGTCAGTCGATGAGCTGGAAGAGCTCAAGAAGCAACTCAAGGAGTTGGCAGATAAGGGGTACATTAGACCCAGTGCTTCACCATGGGGTTCCCCTGTCTTGTTCGTAAAGAAGAAGGATGGCTCTATGAGGATGTGTATTGACTACCGGAACTTAAATGCCGTGACTGTCAAGAACAAGTACCCTCTCCCAAGGATCGATAACCTATTAGATCAGCTGAAGGATGCCAAGTTCTTCTCAAAAATCGATCTCCGATCCGGGTACCATCAGATGAAGATCAGACCGGAGGATATACCTAAGACGACCTTTGTCACAAGGTATGGGCAATATGAGTTCACTGTTGTGTCCTTCGGACTCACGAATGCGTCGGCTTACTTCATGAATATGATGAACAAGGTGTTCATGGAAGAACTGGACAAGTTCGTTGTGGTGTTCATTGATGATATTCTTGTCTATTCAGCCTCTGCCGAAGAACACGAGCAGCACTTGAGAGTAGTTCTGGAGAAGTTGAGGCAGAACTAACTCTATGCCAAGTTCAGTAAGTGCGAGTTCTGGCTTGGTCATGTTCTCATAGCTGAGGGAGTTGCAGTTGACCCAGCCAAAATAGAAGCCGTGAAAGAATGGGAGCAACCCCGTAACGCGACTGATATCCGCAGTTTTCTAGGTTTGGCCGGGTACTATCGCCGATTCATTGAGAATTTCTCTAAGATCGCCAAACCAGTGACCAACCTCCTCAAGAAGACCAATGAGTTTGAGTGGACACCTGAGTGTGAACAGAGCTTCGAGACCTTGAAACAGAAGCTTACCACCACCCCTGTGCTAGCCTTGCCTGACATTCAGAAAGACTTCGTAGTCTACTGTGATGCTTCGAGACAGGGACTCGGATGTGTTCTGATGCAAAGTGGGAAAGTCATAGCATATGCGTCGCGACAGCTGAAAGATCATGAGCAACGCTATCCCACCCATGACCTTGAGCTAGCGGCTGTAGTGCACGCCTTAAAAATCTGGAGACACTACCTGATCGGTAACAAGTGTGACATATACACTGATCACAAGAGCTTGAAGTACTTTTTCAACCAAGAGGATCTGAACATGAGGCAACGTAGGTGGTTAGAACTCATAAAGGATTACAACTTTGAGATTCACTACCATCCAGGAAAGGCAAATGTAGTTGCCGATGCCCTGAGCCGCAAGAGCTGCTGTCACAGTTTGTCCATGGAAGCCATACCACCAGAGTTATGCCAGGAGATGGGAGACCTACAGCTTGAGATCGTACCCAAGGGTTTGCTCAGTGAGTTGCGGATACAATATGACCTAGAAGATCGAATCCGCAGAGCCCAGCGGGACTGTCCTGAGATCCAAGAGGTCCACGAACGCATGGAAGGCGGAAAGTGCCCCGAGTTCCGAGTTGATGAAAAAGGGACATATTGGAGCAAAAATAGAATCTGTGTACCTAGTGACGAGCCCTTGCGTGAAGAGATCTCGTCGGAGGCACATGACTCCAAGTATTGTATACACCCTGGTAGCACCAAGATGTACGCTGACCTGAAGAAGGTTTTCTGGTGGAAAGATATGAGAAAAGACATCGCTGGGCATGTCGCTCGGTGTGACACTTGCAATAGGGTCAAGGCAGAGCACCAGAGACCAGCTGGGTTATTAAAACCACTAGATGTACCAGAGTGGAAATGGGAAGGCATATCCATGGACTTTATCGTGGGTTTACCCCGATCCCCGAAAGGCCACGACTCAATCTGGGTGATAGTTGACCGACTGACCAAGGTAGCACATTTCATACCAGTCAAGACAGTCTATCGTACCGAGCAACTGGCAGATCTATATGTGGACCACATTCTTAGACTCCATGGCGCACCTACCGGCATCATATCAGACCGAGGGCCACAATGGGTATCCAGATTCTGGCAGAGTCTGCACAAGGCCATTGGCACCCGTCTAGACTACAGCACCGCATACCACCCGCAGACTGATGGGCAGACTGAGAGAGTGAATCAGATGCTTGAGGACATGCTCAGAGCTTGTGTACTGAAGTATGGGTCAGATTGGGAGAAGAGTTTGTCTCATGCAGAGTTCTCCTACAACAACAGTTATCAGGCCAGCATCCAGATGTCACCTTTCGAAGCCCTATACGGAAGAAAATGTAGAACCCCGCTGATGTGGTCACAGGTGGGGGAGAGAGCGTTCTTTGGCCCTGATAAGATTAAAGAGGCCGAAGAAGGAGTCGCCCAGGTGCGAGAGAACTTGAGGATCGCTCAAAGTCGACAGAAAAGTTACACTGACAACAGACGGAGAGATTTGGAGTTCTATGTCGGAGACTACGTTTACCTCAAGGTCTCACCACTCCGCGGCACCTTTAGATTCCATGTGAAAGGGAAGTTGGCACCACGGTTCGTGGGTCCCTACCAAATCAGCAAGAGAATTGGGAAGTTGGCTTACAGGTTGGAACTACCCAAAGAAATGTCGGGAGTGCACCCGGTCTTCCATGTCTCCCAGTTGCGTAAGTGTCTAAAATTGCCCGAGGAAGAGGTACCTATCGAGACACTGGACTTACAGGAGACCCTAGAGTATCGGGAGTACCCAGTCAAGATTCTGGACAGAGCCACTAAGGAAACTAAGAGCTCTACCATTCCCATGTGCAAGGTTCTGTGGAGCAACCACACAGAAAGAGAAGCCACTTGGGAGAAAGAGTCTGAGCTGCAGATACGGTACCCCTACCTCTTCGAAAGGTACGTCACACCTTAAATCTCGGGACGAGATTCCAATGAGGGGGAAGGACTGTAACGACCCAGAAAATTTTCTTAAAATACTAGAATTACCACCTGAAAATTTTTTCTAAAAATAACCCTTGTTTGGCGAATTCATACTAGGAAAACACCCTATAGATGCACAAGTAGAGCCTATTTAAACTTTGAGCATATGCATATTTAATTCAACGCGTGATTTGGCTTTTATTGATTTTATGTGATGAGTAATAAAATCAATAACCTTTATTTAATTAACTCTTTTCTACAAACCTAGACCCTAGAAGACTTCCCTTTTAGGGCGAACACATGTGGGCAACTTGTCTATGCAAATAGGAAACCAAGGGAATAGATAAAACTTTTAGCAGAATTAACGAAAGGCCTTAAGTTGGAGCTGGGAAATGAAACCTGCCTTCTGGCCCAAGCTCGGCTTGCGGCCCAGCACAACCCCGCGCCCACGCTCGGCGTCGCAGCCCAGCTACCGTGCGTGGCCCAACCCCAGCACCGCGGCCCAGCTCTGCCCGCGTCCACGCAAAGCCGGCGGCCCAGCAGCAGCGCCTGGCCCAGCACCGCAGCCCACGCCCGCGCCTAATCCAGTGGGCGGCCGAGCGGCTGACAGGCGGCCCCCGCCTATCATCCCCCACCTTGCTCCCCCTCTCCTCTACTTTTCCCCGACCCCTCCCTGCCATGGTGACGCCACCCGTGCCCTGCTTTTGACCGGACGCGTTCGAAATGGAAGGCACCAGGGCACCCGCAACCACTCCCGCACCCCGAACCCTAGCCTCGCGATCGCAGACGCCCTACACGTGTCCCGATTGTGTCCTCGCCGTCCGCCGCGAGCCATGATCGGAATGGGCTATAAAAGCCAATTCCCCGAACCCTAGCGCTCCCATCCCCTTCGCCACCACCCCGCGGCTCAGCTGCCACGCGCCGGGCACCGCAAGCAGCAAGGAGAAGCAGGGAGGAGCAGGGGCGACCACGCCGCCCAGGACGCCGGAGCGGAGGAGGCCACGCCGCCGACTTCTTCCTCTTCCCCGCGACGGATTTCCGGCTCGGCACTGCGAACACCGGCACGGCCCCGACCCCCCCACGACAACGCCATCCGCCGAGCGCTGCCACTGCTGGTATGTCGCGTTTCCCGTTCGCCCTCGTCTCCGAGCGCCCGCGCCATGGCCGCCGTCGACAGCACACCCAAAGCACCACCTTGCGCTCTTCTCGCACACACTTCGCGCACGCCGCACGCCGCACGCACCAGGTTCGAAAGCCAACCCGGCCCTGCTGGTTCGCCACGGAGTCCAGGGCGGAAGCGCTGCGCGCGTTCGCCGCGGACGCGCCCTGGACAGCAGCACGGCGAACCCACCCCAAAAGACCCCCCAAGGCGCCGTTTTTCGCACTTCTCGCACCCGCCTGGTCGCCACACCACTCGTGCGCGCAGTTAGGCACGTCGCGCGCGCCCGAGCGGGCACGCTCGCGCCGCGGACGCTGTGAGTACGAGCACCTACTGCGCTTACCCTGTTTTAGGCCTAGGAGCAATGGTAGAGAACCCAGGGACCCGGCCTGCGGGTTCGCCACGCGCGGGAACGCACGGCGCGCGCACACTTAGCTAGAAGAGGGCGCGAAAGAGCTGGAACCGAGGCACGGCCGCGCGCCCGCCATGGCCGACCCCGCCTCGGCGCAGAGCGCCATTTCGCCGCTGTCTGTAGGGTGAGATGGAGAAGAGCGCCACGCAAAGTCGCGCGGCGGAGAAGGATTTCGATGCGCTGCTTAGAGTGGGAGAGCAAGGGGGGAAGGGGGGTGAAGCACCGGAGCTCCACCGGAGCGTCGCGCAGTCCACCGGCACCGTGGGAAGGGAAAGCAGGGGAAGAGGGGGGAAGGAAGAGCCCCTGGATGCGCTCGGTGCACCAAGAACCGCAGAGGGGGGGAAAGGGGAAATGGCCCGAGTCCACCAACACCCAGGCCACGGTCCACCAGCCCCACGGTGCACCACAGCCGGCCGTGCACCACACCTGCGCCCCGCACCCTGGCCGCTGGGCCGAGCCCAGCGCGAGGCCAAAGCCTAAGAGCACCAGCCCAGCAGCGGACAGGCAGCCGCCACCAGGCCGTCCTGGGCCGTCTCGCCACGGGCCCGCGACCAGTTTCCCCCCCTGGCCGCTGAGTTGGGCCAGTTTGAGCCCAAGCCACTGAACCAGCTCCTTTTCCTTTTTCTTTTCTTTTTACACAACTATAATGTGCATAAATCATTTAAATCCCCAAATGATTTCCAAAAAATATAAACCAAGAGTCTAAATTCCTCTAAAAACAAGCTCTACGTCTTAGGCTTATTTATGAGTGCATTTGGTTCTTTCCGTTTTTCTATTCGATTTTTGTGATATCTATAGGAGTCGCTTATCGCGATCATATGTCTCGTTTGACAGACCCAGAGGAGCCGACGACTGAGGAGTACGACCCCGACTACACTGAGGAGCTCGGGGACGACTTGCCAGGTGCCACGTCCCACCCAACCTCGTAGAATCCTACTAGTCATGCCATGAATGTAGAAGCTAGCGCTTTACTTTTATGCAATAATCTGAGATAGGATGCATGGTAGAAATGCTTGTGAGCCGTTACCTTGTCGCAACCTACTACCCTTGCTTACCCGCAGTTAGGTTAGAAGCTTGCATTTTACTACTGGTACTCTACTCTGCATTATATCTGTGATGTGATGCTTGGTGGACAGTTGTTGGGTTGATTAAGGCATGGAATGCCGATATCAGAATTTGGGGAGATCTTGGCGTGTGTTTTGGGTGTGTGGTGAGGGTTGAGTCGATCGAGCAGGAATGTACGACGAGTCTTGGGACGAGTCTTGCCGGGCAATGCTACCTAGGCGTTTCCCAAGAGAGATGCCTGTGGCGGGCACACGTGACAGGGAGAGGTCCCGGAGTGGAGTGTCTTCGTGGGACGAAGCACCGGGATGGGAGGTGCTGGTTAGCACGGGGTGACTGGGTGTTCCGATGAGCGGGGCATCAGCCGACCCCACGTGAAGTTGTCCTGTTCGGTCCCCCTAAGGACTCATGAGTTCTGGGAACCGGTTCGTAGGAATCCTTACACCCTCACTCGCCTTCATGGTAGGGGGACAGATGTACGACCAGCTAGGGCAGTGCCACTACTACTAGGTTGTTAGCGGACAGTGTAGGGAGGTACTAGCATGGGACCCACACCCTCCTAAGATAGCGTAGTGACCTTGGGGGCCCGGTACTACGTCTCACAGTCTCAGCATGCCGGTGGTACTCCGGCATGGCCCCAGTTCTGAGTGGTAGGGTGGCATCGTGTTTAGTTGGAAGGCAGCCCGGTATCAGCCTAGACGATGTACAGCGTCGATGATGGTGATCTTGTGGGTGGTGTAAACCTCTGCAGAGTTTCTGGTTGATCGATCGATACATATGCCGTTCGCGGCTATGGACCTTTCCTATGTTTCCGCTTCACTTGACTAGACAGAGAGTCCTTTCTACCTTCCCCTAGGTTTGTGTTGGATCCGGCGTTGGCCGCTGAGGCAAGGCACGAGCGGGAGTCGTCCTTGCCGCCTAGAGAGTGAGTGTGGTGAGATGTGTGTGCCGGGATGGGAGAATGTGTGTGAAAGGTGTTGGAATAAAAGTTGACTTATTATTATAAAATTTGACTTATTCGCATAGGAAACTACAGCCACATATTAGGTCTTTTGATTCAACCCCTTGCATTCCACCTACCACAAAGCTTCGCAAAAAGCATAGGGTGGGAGCCAGTGGCCAGTACAAATCGTACTGATACTTTGGCAGCAGGTTCTGAGCCTGAGTACGACTACGCGGGCGACGATTGGGAGGAGTAGGTGTCTCATCCTGCGCTCAAGTTTGGAGGATCCGGAGTTCGCGCCTTCGCTATCTACCCGATGCTGTTCCGTATGCTGTGTGTGTGAGTGTGATTCCGCCAAGTGGCGATGTAATAATGAGTAAACCCCTCTTGTACTCTCTTTTGTTCGTGTATGACTTGTATAACAGCTGAAATTCGGGTATTTCGAATTGACTCCTTCGCGCGTTAATTCGTTTTACAATTCGAATCTGGGGATTTGCCTTCGTGGAAATCTAGATCGTTTCAGGAAGGACTATATAAGCAGACCCCCTGGCCCCTGGAGAACATACCTCTTCTACAGAATCAAAGCTAGGGTTTCAATTATTCATCCAAGTAGAGAGGATCCCTCTAGTTCATCTAGTTCTAGTTCTAGTTCATCTAGTTCTAGTTCTAGTTAGTTCTAGTTGTAATCTAGAAAATAGGGAGAGAGAAGAGGAGAGCGGAGGAGGAGCCGGATCTGTCGGATCTTCCTCAACATTGTACTTTTGCAGCAACTGGTTCGTTCTTCATCGTTCTCCATGTTCTTCAATTCATAATTCCTGAGTTCTTTAATTACTTTTATTTACATTCAAGTAATTTATTGGATTCTCGCTTGCATCAAGTGCTCTAGTCTTTATAATGCTAGAGTAGTAATAAATAGATTAGACGTGGTGTTTAGTCTTGCAATTACCTGGAATTGCACCCAATCCTGTGGATTGTTGTGGTAGCCCTAGGGTAGTGACAGCCCTAACGGTCGACGTATTCCACCTCGTTCGGATCGGTGTTTGTAGGACCGTAGTCAGAGCTTCCTAGCCCCCTTCTCATCTCTTTCTGTGGTTAGTGTTCTGATGTCCCAAAATAAATAATCTTTGAAGTAATTCTTGATTCTTAGATCAACTAGAGAACTCTCAGGAAACTTCCTCTCTTCCCACCAAAAATAATTATATAGTTATCCTTGGGCGATCTTGAATCTTAATTAGTACACTCACGTTCCCTATGAAAAATCGATACTCTAGAATACTCCTGGGTGAAAGCTACATCGGTATCCGTGTGCTTGCAGATTTTTCTATTTGCGTTTAAAATACCCAACAATGAGAAGGCACACATCACTTTGGGCACACCATTCTTGTGCAGAACAAAAGCCATCATCTATGCAGAGTACGCCAAGATTATCCTATCCATCAAGGACAAGAAAGAGAGATTCACATTCAAGAACCATGTCCTAAAAGCTCATGCAGCCCTGATGCAATTCCATCAATAAAAAGAGCAAGAATAGCAACCAATGCCAAAGACGAAGAACAATAGAAACAACAGAAGATGGAGGAGGACCAAGCATGCACCTACAGAGACAACTCAATTGATCACCGCTCTCAACATAGAGAATGATCATATGCTACTCAAGCCATTTCTAGTCAAGAGAGGTGATCCAGGAGTTCCAATCATTGAATGCACAATCAAAGACACCACCTTCGCTCACACCATCCGTGACACTGGATCAGGCTGCAACATAATGTAAAAATAAGTATACGATGAGTTATTTGATTTACCTTTATACCCAACATGTATTTAGTTGCAGATGGCGGATCAATCACTAAGGTTCCCAGAAGGACTAGTCAAGGATGTCATGGTAAGAATTCAAGGACAATATATACCTGTAGATTTTCTAGTTCTTGACATCCAGGGAGACGATGATTCTTGTCGATGAAAGCTGGTCGGCAGTCTACCTTGGGGTATACCCATGGTAGTAGTTTATCGGTAGACGGTGCGCAAACTATGAACTCGATGGTGACGCAAGACACAGGCAAGCTTTTTATCCAGGTTCGGCCGCCGAGTTGGCATAATACCTACGTCCTGCGTCTGATTGTATTGATTTGTGTTGAGACAATATGATGTCCTAGGGGGGTCCCTTGCCTCTCCTTATATAGTCCGGAGGGCAGGGTTACAGATCTGGAAACTAATCCTTGTCGGTTACAATTGCCATAGATAGCTCGATATCAATTCCTATTCTAACCGACTAGAATCCTGCTTGATCTCCACGCCTTGTTTCCTTGCGCAAAACTCCAAGCTGTCGGATCAAGCCTTGAACTTGTCTCGTAATGGGCCAAGCCTCCTGGCCCAAGTCTGGCCGTAAGGGTATAGGGGTTTATACCCCCACAGCTAGTCCCCGAGCACCATGTATTGTGAAGTAACACGCCATCTTGAGCTTCTTTGACCAATGAAATTTTGACATCTTGAATCAGCATGAAAATTGCCCAATCAATTGCGACGGTATTTTGACCAAATCTAAACACATTTGATCAACATTGACATCGAAGAAGCCAATTGTTTGAAGAATGCATGGAGCTCTTGAGAAAAAATATTTCTTTTCCGGTGAAGTGTGCCCACTTTACTTTTGTGAGAAGTACGAATCCTTAAAAAAGCAAACATATTCACCGCAAGGTGAAGTGTGCCCACTTAGTCCCCGAGCCTGGTAGTAGGTGACATAGGCACGTGGTGCCAGGGTCAAAAGAAAATTCCCCAAAGTAGTTTTGAAACTGAGATGCATCGCCAGATGCATCGTACCGATGTAGTCCCCGAGCTTGCTGGAAGGCGAAGTATGAACCTTGTAGTAAGGTCTAAAAAATTAAAATTATCCAATCCCCGAGCATCTCATGCTCATTTACCATTGAATAGACTTATCAATTTGACGAGCTGGTCAACCAGTCCCCGGGTGTACCATGCTCGGAGATCGATACAACCTGCTTATTCCCGAACTAATAGGCTAGGCGACCAATCCCCGAGCATCAAGCGCTTGGTGGTCGGTATGGTCGCAACAAATTTGACGACCAGTCCCCGAGCATCAGGTGCTCGGTGGTCGGTGCAGCCGCAACGAATTTGACGACCAGTCCCCGAGCATCAGGTGCTCGGTGGTCGGTGCATTCCTTGAAGTTCCGAGTTGATAGGCTGGGCGACCAGTCCCCGAGCATCAAGTGTTCGGTGGTCGGTGCAGTCCTCAAAATTCCGAGTTGATAGACTGGGCGACCAGTCCTCGAGCATCAAGTGCTCGGTGGTCGGTGCAGTCCTCGGATTGTTGACTGTCTACCATTTTTTGTCTGCTTGTTTTGAAAAATCTTACCACATAAAAGTTGACGTGACGAGTCCTCCTGACGGGATGTCAGATGGCAGCATGAAAAGTTGCGCCTGGCAACTGTGCAGCCGCCCTTTGCGTGGTTTGAGAAAAGGAAACCATCAATATGTACGAAAACCCCGCCGCATTAATTGTCGATAATGATGGAAAACCGAAGCGCCACGTCCGCCGTATGGCCCGCCCACTTCCCAAGAATGCGGGAAGTGGGAGGGGTGGAGTTGCGGCTTATAAAATCATAACATTAACCCCGCATTGCTTACCCTGCCATTGCCTTCAAGCTTTCTGCTCTTGCCTCCTTCAATCACCTACACCTTCCTAACTCAAAGTCGCTCCCACACCTCCAATGGCGAAGAGCGACTCTAAGAAGAGGGCCGAGCTGATGGCCAAGGAGTGGAAGAAGTCCCGCAGCACCACAAAGTCTCTCGGTGACCTCGTCGATATGGGGCTTGTGCACGGCCCGGAGCTCGGCGGCTGGAGAGCGCCGGAAGGAGAGAGCTTCCCCGACCCCCATGCCGGTGAGATCGTAGTGTTCGAAGACTTCGTTAAGAGGGGTTTTGGGGTTACTGTTCATCCCTTTCTTCAGGGTCTTCTTTTGTATTATGAGATCGGGATTTGCAATCTGCACCCGAACTCAATCCTTCTTATTTCCACTTTTATCCATTTGTGCGAGGCCTATGTTGGCATAGAACCGCACTTCAATCTCTTTCGCTATCTTTTTTGCTTAAGAAAGAAGGGAGCGGTTGGAGGCTCCAAGGTTGCAGGTGGAGTATACCTCAACCTTCGTGACGGGATGAAGAACCGTTATCTGCATTGTCCATGGAACACTTCCCTGACTGAATGGTACAAGAAGTGGTTCTACATCAGGGAAGAACCGGGCAGCTCCACGTTCTGCGACGTGGGGTACATCCCCGAGAAGTGGTTAAGCTGGACTGATCGCCCGGAGTTCGACGGTCAAGTGGCAGATCTGATGAAACTGATCGACTAGTCGCGCTTGGACGGGCTAGGCGTGGTCGGCAACTTTGTGTGCCGTCGGGTGATGCCCTGCCAGAAGAGGGTGCACTCAGCGTACGAGTATGCCGGAAGCGTGGACCCGACCAGGATGCGTCCTGAGGTCTTGGAGAAATCAGAGGTGCAGCAACTGTTGAACGAGCTGTTCAACTTTGCGGATGGAGGCTTCGTCCGTGGTAGTGATCGGGTGCAAGCCTTCAAGTTGGGGCGACCAGCACCTAAGGTATGTCACTGATTGTTTCGCTTTAGCATCCGTTATTGTCTGTGGCTGACTTATCTTTGCTATTTTTGCAGATTGGAGATGTTGACCGGTGCACGGTGTACGTGTCACTGGCACCTGGAATGGAGAATCCTACGGGAGAAGATCCGTCGGAGGAAGACGCTGCTCGGTGTACTCGTTACACCAGCAGTGAGGAGGACCAGCCCCGACCCGTCCCGACCACCGAGGAGAGAGTGGCGGGGAAAAGGCCAATGGCGACGGATCCTTCGCCTGCGCCGACGCTGCCAGCGGAGACCAGCCAAGCGCCGAAGCGTCGTCGGCTCGTCCGGATCACTGACGACGATGACGAGGAGGAGGCCGCACCGTCGCTAGTCCGACGACCTCGTAGCCGCCCGGACAGTGCGCCAGCCACTACTGATCGGGCGGCCAGCGACCCTCCTGTTCCGCGAGTTGTCGAGACGGGGGCGCAGGTGCCGACCGGCCGGGCAAGGAGGAGGTTCACCGCGACTCACCGTCGATCAGACCTGTAAGTGCTCGACTTACGTATTTTGGCGTTTTTTTTAAGATAGTACTTTGTTGTTTTAGCGCGGCGTCGGATGTCAACCCCGACCACGTCGCCGGCCAGGGGGTAGTCGAGCCTGCTTGTGCTGCTCAGGACGCGACGCCGCACAATGTGGAGCAGCCTACGGCTGCAGCCGTGCCTGAGAGCACCGAGGAGCTCCCGGCCGCCGCACAGCCTACGGCGAGCAGCCCGACAAGGGTCGAGGAGGCTACAGGGATGCCTCCCCCGAGTAACACCTCAGAAGAGGAGGGCAGAGCCCCGACCCCTCCCCCTGTCGAAGGGAGGGAGGTCCCCATGCCGCCCCGAGCAGGAACCACTTCGACTGCAGGCTCCCCGGGCCTGGTCCGGGGGCCGGTAATGCCTGCGACCACCACCGGGGGCGATGCAGCGGGCGAGGAAACCTTGGCGGCCTCCGACGACGAGGTGGAGGAGATAGAAGGTCGTCCCCATGATGGCCGCCAACACGTATATGTGTGGCGCCAACGCGGGGATCACTTTATCGGGCACGAGGAGCTTGCCGAGACAGAAGAGGCCGCCAGAGTGGAGCGCGCAGCCAAACGTCTCGTGGACGAAGTCAAGGTAAGTGATTCTTTGTACTGCTGGACATTTTGTGCATTGTCTTGCTTGGTCGACATAAATTCGTTTTGTAGGGCGCAATGAAAACGGCGAAGTACCGGAAACGGTGCTTCGACCAAATAGAAGGCATCGTGGCAGAGAACAAGGCCCTGGCCGCGAAGGTGGACCGGCTTCGGTCGGAAGTTGGGGAGAAAGTATCCGAGATGAGCGCTCAGGAAGAGCACCGTCTCGAGCTTACCCGACGCTTGGCCGGTCAGTTTCGGCAGCGAGAAGGTTGGTCTGGCACTCCGAGTCAGCTGTTTGTAGCCGCGTTGGTTGATTTTGCTGACCAGAGGGGTATTCATGTAGGTTTGGAGGAGGAGGTCGCGCGCCTTCAGCAGGAGAAAGAGCAGCTCAGCCAAGAGCTTGCCGGGGCGCTGGAGGCCGGACGCCGAGCAGGGGAGGAGCTGAGCCGGAAGGACCGGGAGTTGTCTGGTAATACGCGCCGCCCCGTTATCTGCCGCCTATTGCTCGTTTTGATATGTTGAAAATAATATCTTGCTTGATTTGCAGTGCTCAAGGTGAACGCCAAGAAGCACCTGGATGAGCTGGTCAAGGACCAGGACTCTTGGAAGGCAATTGTTGTAAGATCTGGAAAGGAGTATCCCCGGTCCTGGACTTGATCAGCCCCGAGCTCCCGGAGAGCCAGCCCCGTGCGCCGAAATTGACGCCAGTTGAAAAGGCACAACGGGCGTGGGACTGGCTTCAGCAGTTCGTGAAGGACGCCGGGGAGTTTGCTGGCGCGCATATCTTTAGCATGGTGTGTGCCCACTACCCCCTGGTCGACTTGACCAGGCTGGAGAAGGGGTATCCCAAGGAAGTCGGCCCGCAGGAGGCGGACGAGCTTCGGGGTGGTCTGCTGGACTTGTCGTCGTCGGTGATCGGCGACATCAATCTATGCGGAACGGCCACTCCCCCCGACCAGCCGGGTTAAGACAGGTCGGCCAGGGAGCTATCGGGCGCATCTATTGCGGGAGATAGGCGGTCGACGCCTGCGGTCTCGACCAGACAGGCGCCGGTGGCCCCGACCCCTTTGTCCGGGCAGCAAGGCCAGGCGGGTGATCAGCCCGAGCAATAGGCCAGTAGGATAGTCTGTAGGAGTAGACTAGTGTCCGCCCGTGGGGGTATTTATTGTAAACTTTGTATGTAAAGTTTGTAATAAAGTTTGCTTTTGTCATGACTGCTATTTTGAGCGCTGTACAATTATCTGAGTGACGTGCCACTGTATTTGATTTCGTAGTTGCTAAGAGTTTTCCGCCGCAGACGACTTTCCGAGTTCTGCGTGTAACAAAGTATAGGCAAAAAATAAAAACTTTAATTATTGACAGCTATAAGATATTTACAATCGAAAGTTACTAGAACTTATGGATAAAATCGGCGCAGTTTGTCTATGTGCCAAGAGTTAGGCACGCGTGTTCCGTCTGGATATGCCAATCTGTAGGATGTGGGTCGTGTGACTTCGGCGACCACAAAGGGTCCTTCCCAGGGAGTGGATAGCTTGTGCATTCCTTCCTGGCTTGTTTTCCACCTGAGTACCAGATCACCGACCACGAAGGAACGGTCCTTAACGTTCCTATTGTGGTATCATCTGATTGCCGCAAGATACTTTGCTGTTCGAAGGCACGAATTTAGACGCTTTTCTTCCATGCAGTTGATTTCGAGTTCCCTGGTGCTGTCAGCCGTTGACTGGTCGAAGTTTTCAATCCTTGGAGATCCGAAGGTTATATCAAATGGCAGCACTGCCTCGGTGCCGTAAACCATGAAGTAGGGTGACACCCCGGTGTTCCGACTGGCCTGTGTTTGGAGACCCCAGACCACGGCCGGCAACTCTTTCATCCATCGACCAGGTGCTCTGTCATTCTCGGTGTACAACCTTTTCTTTAGGGCGTCGATGATCATTCCGTTTGCATGTTCTACTTGACCATTTGCCCGTGGGTGAGCTACTGACATGTATTTTATGACTATGCCTCTGTTATCGCAGAAGTCCCAAAATGTGGTGCCAGTGAACTGAGTACCCAGGTCGGTGATTATACTGTTTGGGATCCCGAATCTATGTATGATTTGATTGAGGAACTCCACGGCCTTCTCGGAGGTTGCTTTGACCAGTGGCATATATTCAATCCACTTCGAAAACTTGTCGATTAATACGAAGACGAACTTGAAATTACCAGGGGCCGGTTTGAATGGCCCGATCATGTCGAGCCCCTAGCAGGCGAAAGGCCAGGACGATGGGATAGTTTGAATCTCATGAGTAGGTACGTGGGTCCTTTTAGCGAAGAACTGGCATCCCTCACAGTGTCGGACCAGTTTTTCTGCGTCATTAACCGCGGTTGGGCAATAGAAACCTGCCCGGAAAGCTTTCCCGACCAGCGTTCTGGAGGCAGCATGATTGCCGTAGGATCCGGCGTGTATGTCGTCTAGGAGCTTGATGCCCTCATCCTGGGATATGCACTTGAGCAGCACTTCAGAACTTGCATTTTTTCGCATAAGTTTACCGTTCACGAGTATGTAATTCTTTGATCGTCGAATGAGGCGCTCGTTTTCTGTTTTATCCTGAAAACCTAACCCGTCTGATATATATCTGATGAATGGGGTGCGCCAATCGCGGTTGCTGGTTGTCGGAGTAACGTCGTCTATGAGCATTGCCTCAATGGGCTGTTTTTCGGGCGGGTCATTGCCCACACTTGGTTCATGGATGTCCTGGACGAAAACACCTCGCGGTATCTGGGCCCGAGATGACCCTAACTTTGACAACGCATCTGCTGCTTGGTTCTTGTCCCGGACCACGTGGATGTATTCTATGCTGTAGAAGTTAGTCTCCCACTTGCGAATTTCTTTGCAGTAAAGATCCATCTTTTCGTGGGTCGCGTCCCATTCTTTGTTGAGCTGGTTGATGACCAAAGCGGATTCGCCATAGACGTAGAGGCGTTTGACTCCCAACTCAACGGCTAGTCGGATGCCGTGTAGGCACGCTTCGTACTCGGCGACGTTGTTGCATGCCGGAAAGAGGATCCTAAGGGCGTAACGCAGCTTGTCCTTGTTAGGCGACACAAATAGTATCCCAGCGCCGGCACCGTTGATGTTCAAGGACCCGTCGAAAAACATCGACCAGTGGTCGGAGACGTCGAGAACGGGAGTTTCGTTAAGGTCTGTCCATTCTGCAATGAAATCGACCAGGGCCTGAGACTTGACTGTGGTGCGACTCTGGAATTCCAGAGAGAACGGGCATAACTCCATTGCCCACTTTACAATTCTGCCGTTTGCGTCTTTGTTGCGCAGAATATCCCCGAGAGGGAAACTGGTGATTACCAAGACTCGATGGCCGTCGAAGTAGTGCTTTAGCTTTCTCGATGTTATTAGAATGGCGTATATGAGTTTCTGTATTTGTGGATATCTGGCCTTGGATTCGTTTAAGACTTCGCTTATGAAATAAATGCGTCGCTGGACCTTGTAAACATGTCCTGGCTCGTCCCGCTCGACCACTATTGCCGTGGAAACAACCCTGTCGGTTGCAGCAATGTAAAGGAGTAGGTCTTCATTGGGCTGAGGCGCTGTGAGAACGGGCGGTGAAGTGAGGAAAGTCTTAAGCTGGGTGAACGCAGTGTTGGCTTCCTCTGTCCAAGAGAATTTTTCCGATGCCTTCAAGAGTTTGAAGAAAGGGAGGCCTTTTTCCCCTAGTCTTGAGATGAAGCGGCTGAGTGCGGCCATACATCCGGTGAGCTTCTGAATATCCTTGACATTTTTAGGTGGTCGCATGTCGAGTACTGCTCTTACTTTTGAAGGATTTGGTCGTATGCCGTCGCGTCTGACGACGTTGCCGAGCAGTAAACCGGAAGGGACGCCAAAGATGCACTTTTTGGGGTTAAGCTTCCACTTGTACTTGTTTAGCGCCTTAAAGGTTCGGTCTAAGTTGTCGATTAGGGTGCTTGCATCCCTTGTTTTGACGACGACGTCATCTACATAGGCCTCGACGAGGTCATCACGGATCTCGTCGTGGAGACATTGCTGGATGGCCCTTTGATAGGTGGCTCCGGCGTTCTTGAGTCCGAACGACATGGTCGTGTAGCAGTATGCGCCGAAAGGAGTAATGAAAGACATTTTTATCTGGTCTTCTTCCTTTAGCGAGATCTGGTGATAGCCAGAGTAGCAGTCTAGAAAAGAGAGGAGTTCGCATCCGGCCGTTGAGTCGACCACCTCGTCGATGCGAGGGAGACCAAAAGGATCTTTAGGACAGTGTTTGTTGAGATCAGTGTAATCAACGCACATTCTCCATTCATTATTCTTTTTGCGTACAAGAACCGGATTGGCAAGCCAATCGGGATGATACACTTCTTTTATGAATCCGGCTGCTAGAAGCCGTGTTATTTCTGTCCTAATAGCCTCCTTTTTGTCACGAGCGAACCGTCGCAGCTTTTGCTTGATGGGTCTTGCGGTCTTCGAGACATTTAAGGAGTGCTCGATCAGGTTTCGTGGGACGCCGGGCATGTTTGCGGGTTTCCATGCGAAAACGCTTACGTTGTCCCTTAGAAACCTGACGAGCGCGTCTTCCTATTTAGGGTCCAGGTTGGCCCCGATGAGGGCCATCTTCTCGGGGCTACCTTCGACCAGCTGCACTTCCTTGTGCTCCTTGGATTTTGAGTTCTTCCTGGTGGTCTCCTGCTCGGGTAGTCAAAGCTGGTCGGGAGGTAGTTGTGCAGCCTGGGTTGCTGTCTCAGCCATGCGGATTGGGAGATCGATTGCTTCGGTGATCTTGAAGCTCTCCTCCTTGCAAGTATATGCAGTGTAGACATTGCCCCTGACGGTTAGGACGCCTTTCTCCGTGGGCATTTTAAGGACAAGGTATGAGTAATGCGGGACCGCCATGAATTTTGTCAGCGATGGCCGGCCCAGTATGGCGTGGTAGGTTCCGTCGAAGTCGACGACCACAAAGTTGACGAACTATGTCCGAAAGTGGTCGGGCGTGCCGAATTGGACAGGCAGTGTTATCTGTCCGAGGGGCACTGAACTCTAGCCTGGCAAGACTCCCCAGAATTGAGCATCGTAGGGTTTTAGTTGTGCTGGTGATATCTTGAGAGCGGGCAGGCTGTTGCGGAAAAGGATGTCAATGGAGCTTCCTCCGTCTACGAGCACGCGCTCGAATCTGATGCTGTTGATGCATGGGTCCAGGATTAGAGGGAAACGACCTGGCTCTGGGATAGCGGCCCACTGATCCTTTCTGCTGAAGGAGATCTCCCTGTGCGACCACGGAGGAAATTTCGGGTCGGCGATCAGGCCGTCCGTGCTGTCTATGTTGAGGCAGGCTCTCTTTAAGAGCTTTCTTTCTCGCTTGGATTCGATGGAGACCTTGCCCCCGAAGATGGAGTGGACCACGTCAGTGGGGCTGACATATTGGTGTCGAGGGTCCCTATCTTGGTCATCGTCCTCGTCTTCATAGTCGTGCCCGTCTCGTTTTCCATTTTTCATGGCAGAGTCGTCTTGGGCGGCCCGCCGCGTATAGATATTTTTGAGGACACGGCACTCTTCCATGGTATGATTAGACTTTGGATGCAATTGGCACGGTCCCTTCAACGTTTTGTTGTAGTCTTCTTGGTAATCCCGCCGCCCGTTGGGACGCTTGACCGTGTTCACTTCGTGGTCGTGGTCGCGGGGGCGCTTTCCTCTGAAATCATCGCGATTGTCGCGTCGCCTGTCCCAACCTTCTCTGTGATCACGGTTGTCGGGGCGGCGGTGGTTCCTGTTGTTGAAACGACCGCGACCGTCATCTCACCGGGGAGGCTGGTCGGGACCTCTCGCATCATCCCGGATTAGTTTTTCTGCGTCGTCAGCATCGGCGTAATTTTTAGCCGTGGCAAGGAGTTCAGCCATCGTTGTTGGCCTTTTGCGCAACAGCTTGTTCCTCAGTGCTTCATGGAAATGCAGGCCTTTAATGAAGGCAGAGATGGCCTCGTCGTGGGAAATCTTCGGGATCTTAAGACGCATATCCGAGAATCGTCGGATGTAATTGCGCAAAGGCTCATTTTTTCTGTCCCTTATCCTTTCGAGGTCGTACTTGTTTCCAGGCTGCTCGCATGTAGCGATGAAGTTGTCAATGAAAGCCTGGCGTAGCTCTTCCCAAGAGTCGAAGGAGTCCTCGGGCAGGCCAAGGAGCCATTGATGACCAGCCTGGTCGAGGACTACTGGGAAGTAGTTGGCCATGACGTGTTCGTCCGCTGCGGCTGATCGGACGGCGATTTCGTAGAGAGTGATTCAGTTCTCTGGGTTTTCCTTGCCGTCGTACTTTTTGAGTTTCTCGAGCTTGAAATTGCGGGGCCACACGACCTGGCAGAGGTGTGAGGAGAACTGTCTCAGGCCCAGGGGGCCGTGCGTTGCATCGTACTCGATACGGCGCAGGGTTTCGTGGACTGCTCTCTCCGTGGCGTGCCTGTTGATGCGGTCCCGGGCATCTTTGGGAGAGATGTTATATCGAAGATCCCTATGCTGGTTTACTTCTTGGCCACGCCTGCGATTCTGCTCGCGTTGACCGCCAGCGTCCCGACCGCCGTCATTACGCCGTGAGTCTGTTCGATGGTTGTCGGGGGAACGGCTGCGATGGTGCCTGCTGGGCTGCGGTGATGTCCGGCTACGGTGAGTCTGGTCGGAGGTGGCCTCTGTATAGGAGATGGCCTGGACTCTTTTGAGCAGAGTGGCTGTCTGTCCCATCGCGGCGATCAGGTGTGCTCGGACACTGGTTCGGACCCCTTGGCACTCGGGAGTATCAGGGAGCCGGTCTAGATTAGCCATAGCGACAGCCACATTGGCGCTCGGCGTTTTGTAAACTTGTTGATCTCCGACCATGTCAAAAGCGTCGCTGAGATTATGCGGCGGGATTTGACGTTCCTCGTCCGCGCGTCGTCGGGCGCGATCGGCGTTACGCTGCTCGCGGAGCTGCCTCTGCTCGTCTGTTTCTCCGTCAACGACCGGCTCGTCAGTGCTGACGTGGAAAACGATGTCTCCTCGCCGGGGTGGGAAGACCGGGAAACGTGGGAAGCCCGGAGGGTGTGACGGGAAATCCAAGTCGTAGTCCTCGTCCTCGGAATTTATGACTTCAGTGGGAACGGAACCAGTGCTCGAATTTGTACTGGAAGCCTGGCCGTCCCGTAACTCTTGGATCGTCACCATGTTGACGTAATGTCGAGCTGGTGGACCGCTCCCCTTTGGCAACCAACCAGCTTTGTTGAAGAGGGATCGGACGTGTCTCGAGTAGAGAGAGGCCGAGTTGTTCAGACCGCGGGGGTAATCTTCCTCTGGGTTGGCCTTGATCTTGACAGATCGTCCTGAGGGAGTCGAGGTTATCGCCAGAGACGTTCCCAGCCGTTCGTGTGTAGCGACACGAGTTGGCCGGTGGGATTTGAAAAAATCCGTTAGAGTGGCTCGATCAGGCTGGCGTAAGATTCCATCTACTAGTTGGGAAGCTTCAAGTAGCTTGGAATCGGCGCGGTCAAGTGCCCGAAGAAGGTCTGAGCAGTCGATCTTCTTTCCCTTGTAGAGCAGGGGCAGTGGTCGGGTGCTCGGAGCCGTCACCCGAGTGGTCGGAGCCGACGTGATCCCAGATTGGATCTGGGTTCCTTCCGAAACCGTAGTCGTGAGACCACCGCCGCGCGTCGTCCACGTGATCTGGCCGACGGTGAACGTGAGGCCTTCAGGAACGGCCGCGGAAGCTGGGATTGTGACCATCTTGTTCGCCGAGGAAGTTGCACGCACACCCCCTACCTGGCGCGCCACTGTCGACGAAAGCTGGTCGGCAGTCTACCTTGGGGTATACCCACGGTAGTAGTTTATCGATAGACGGTGCGCAAACTACGAACTCGATGGTGACGCAAGACACAGGCAAGCTTTTTATCCAGGTTCGGCCGCCGAGTTGGCGTAATACCTACGTCCTGCGTCTGATTGTATTGATTTGTGTTGAGAGAATATGATGTCCTAGGGGGGTCCCTTGCCTCTCCTTATATAGTCCGGAGGGCAGGGTTACAGATCTGGAAACTAATCCTAGTCGGTTACAATTGCCATAGATAGCTCGATATCAATTCCTATTCTAACCGACTAGAATCCTGCTTGATCTCCACGCCTTGTTTCCTTGCGCAAAACTCCAAGCTGTCCGATCAAGCCTTGAACTTGTCTCGTAATGGGCCAAGCCTCTTGGCCCAAGTCTGCCCGTAAGGGTATAGGGGTTTATACCCCCACAATTCTCTGATCATCTTGGGAAGACTGTTCCTCTACACAGCGAACGCCAACATCTACATCGGTTCTGGACATATCAACTTCAATCTACCTGCCAGAAAGGTACGCTGTCAATTTAGAACACTAGTTAACCATGAGCAGATCATGAAACAACACAATAGGAGAAGACGCCAAGCCCACCGTCAGGCTACTCAGCCTCACTGCGGATGGGAAGACTTCCCTGGCAAGATTGTGAAATATGAAGATCGCTTCACAGAGCAATAAGAGAACACGCAAGCACCCCGCTGGAGTGTGTGGGTAGAAGAAGCTGAAAGGATAGACCGAATTGCCAAGAAACAGAAAGAGGAGACCTTAGCCCGATTAGAAGCATGGGAGAAGGAGAATAGAGATGAAGAGTTGGAGCTAGAGAAGAAAGAAGCAAAAGAGATAGAAGGAAGAAGGAAGGAAGACGCACGTAACGCATCACCACAAAACAGGGAGTTGACTGAGGTTACATCAGATGATGAACCCACTGAGTAAGTCCTCTCTGCTATCTAAGTCCTATTGGTAGACTTTAAATTCCATAACCTAGCCATAAGGTCAGAATGGTAGTTATCTAGTTTAAGTTAGCATGCATTAGTGATTTTGCTTTAATACATTTAGTAGCATATTTATTTCTCTTGGCATATTATATAAAATACAAACAAATATTTACTACTTTAATTACTGCATCATAAATACCAAAGCCCCATGTGAATAAACTGATGGTAACCCCTAGGAATATTTACTGTGGTGGCATAAAAAAATTAAATAGCATTCATATTTATTTCATGCATTATAAAATAGAAAAAGATAGGAACACAAAATTCTGCAAAATTAGCTCATCAAGATAATCAATTGCTCATTGTGTGACCACTAACCCATTAATAAAATCGAGCCTCGAGTTTTGGTTTTCTTATTGGAGTATGACTATGCAGGAATGACATCATAGCAAGGAGAGAGTCCATCAGTGGCACCCACTAGGTTTGCTACTGGTTAGCTCACTCTAAAGTACATCTACACCAAGTATTGCAAAAATCTAGCTTAGGGGAGGAGCATCCCCTAGTTATCAGGTAATTATACCTAAGCAATTATCGAGTCTACATAGTTATAAAAATACCAAAAATATGTGGGCATATGAAGGTCCACAAGTCATAGAGTCTATTTGTGAGTTTATAATTAGTTAAGTGTTAGAGTCTATTTATAGTCAATTTAGACTAGAAATAAATAAAAAAATTGATGAACATTAAAATCTTGTCTTAGAAATGATGAATAGTTACTCTATTATAGATCTTTACAAGTACCTAGATTTCAACGTGGGATTCTCTTGAGTTTTGGACATTACTATTTTAATTTGAAGGTTTACGCTGAACCTGTAACTTGTGGAGGCATAAGTTTGAGCAAAGTCTAGGTAGTTGGTTGATATGATCATTGAAAGTCTGAGCTGCTATTTATCATATTCCTAGCATTACTAAGTTCTGGAGATTTATTTTGAAAACCTAAAATCTTACATGATGAGCTCTAGTATGACAGGTATTAATTCCTACCAAAGCCATATATAAAATCCATTTTGAGTTAGGAAAACTTTTGCACATTTATGCTGCCTGCTTTGCATTGAGTTTAGTCAACCTTTGTAGTATACCTTATGAGAGTCTTGTTATGCTTTTAAAACCAAGATCACGTACACACTCCAGTTCACATATGCATTATTCCTACACTAGGAGTAATCGCAATCATTTCCATTCCATGTTTATCAATCATGTTTTTCTCCTACACTGGGAGTAATCACCAACATAAACCAGACCCATAGGATAAAGCCCTTCATAAATGCCCTAAGTTCTTATTATTGCCTCTCTAATCATTTATTGCATTCAAAGGATACATGTGGCTATGCAAAAATATAAAAGAGAAAAGAGGGAGTAAAAGATGGACAAGTGTCCCAGTAATTAAAACAATTGGTACTAGATGCCAGCCTCCCTGAAAATAATAATAATAATAAGTAATGAAGATAGCCCATGTTTTTCCTAAAAAAAAATCCAAGATCAAAAGAGAGATTTATCTTCAAAGAGCAAAAGTAGAAATAGAAATTAGCCACAAATACTACAGATACACCTACCCACCATGTTCCATACATATGCACACCTTGGTTTGATTGTATGCCTCGATTCTCTATGGATCCATTAGTTGACTTTACAATACATGCATTGCAAGCATGCCTATCCTTGTTATTGGCACTCCTATAAGCCCTACCATATATATACCTTTAGCTATAGGAGGCATAGCATCACTAATGCCTCAAGGGTGAACCATAAATACCACATATATTGAGAGACTTGAGGGTGTCATACAATTAAGCTCTGAGTTTTATTCTGAAAACTTATAAAAACTCTAGAATAATGGTTCTGCAAAGAATTTGGGACTTAGTGCTTGAACTGATTGTTCTGTCTTCTGATTGCTCAAGACTCATGCAAAAGCTGTAAAGCCCCATGGTTAAAGGTAAAACGGGTAAGTTTGAAGATTAGATCAATTATTGACTAATCCAGAGGAGAATCTTTGTTTGGGAGCATGTGTACTTGGAAAGAATTAAAACATTGTAGCAACTCTTGATCCAATTACAAATACTGCTTAGGCTTGGTTTGCCAAGGGACTGGCAAACGGTAAGCTTGGGGGAATTGTTGACGGTCGATAACGTCAACTTTTATTAGAACTTTAAATCTAAAGGAGAACATGAAAACACACTAGTCTAGGATTTAAACTAACAATTTCCATGAGTTTTTGTATATTTTGTATTTTCTAGGGTGAATTTTAGGAAAGCTAAAAAGAGGGATTCTAGTGCAAAATAAACATGAAACTTATCCAACACAGGAAACATCACGGGAAGACTCAGGAAGGATGGAGAAGACACCCGAAGCAACGAGGGGCCCGGTGGCTGCCAGGTGGGGCCGCCCGGCCCCACCCTAGCGCCGGCCGGTGCCCCCCTTTAGGGTTTTGGCCCCCTCTTCTAGAAGCTTCCTCCACTGCCTCTCCTGATGCATCTCGGCCCTTGGTTAAGTCGGTTTGATCCTATGGCGCATGCACATCCCATCGGACTATAAATACATAGGTAGACCCCACCTGGAGCAATCAATCAATCACCAATCCATTATTCATCAAGGCCTCAAGCCATCAAGTATCAAGCGCCTTCAAGTTCATCAAGAGCCTTCAAGTTTATAGTTCTAGTTAGTTAGATTAGAAGTAGGGGAGATCTAGTTCTTCATCAGGATCTAGAGCCCCTGGTGTTGGTCTAGAGCGCAAGAGTTCGGTAATAGATCTAGTTCTTACTTTATAGTATTCAATTGTATATTAGGGAGACTTTATTCTTAATAGATTCATATGTTCTTAATTACAATAGTCATTGCCTACTTTGATTATATGTCTAGGATAGTTGGTTTGATCTTATTGAATTCATGTAATTGCTCGTATAGCGTTTACCTAATAGATCTTTGGGTAGATGGTAGACAATATGTAGACGTGGTGTTTAGATATCTTGTTTATCTATGAGTGCACCCTGACGTGCTGGGACGTGTGGTAGACCGCGTAGATGACAGCTACGTTGGATCCTCTATAGTCCACCCTCTGTACGTAGGACTAGCATGGGCGCGGTCGCGAAGGAGGTGACCCTTGTGTCTTAATACCCTCATTAGTTGATGCCTCTTTACATGTGATTATTATATTGGGTTAGCTCAACAATGATTTCTAGAAGTAATTGCACTAATTAGAGTTATTCATTGATGTAGTTATAGAATTACCTTAGATCCAACTCCCTAGTTTATCCAATGGCTGACTATGATTATGACTAGTAGATGCTCTGATGATTATCCTTAATTATCATACTTGATGATTATGCTATCATTATTATTTACCCATATTTATCTTGTGACCTCTGCGTGTTATGAGTAGATTATGTGATATTGGTAATATTATTTATTCATCCTATATAGTTTCTTATCAATATAATAGATTATAGTTTAACACATAGCCTTCCCAATAGTATAAATATAAATTGACAACCTAGATACTTTCCTAGGTAAAATGCTATAACGGTATAATTATCTGTCCGCTTGCAGAACCCATTTAGTTTATAATTAATAATTATATTCATATCTTTTATTCCCAGCCTAGTTGCAGTAGAACATGTGAATCTATATTAAATTCCTAGCAATATAATTAGGGATGACAACCTACTTCATGCTTAGCAATATTAGGGTGGCTAGTTGCTAATTGACAAGTTAATTATATACCGTGCATTTTTGGTGTTGTTGCTAGAGGTGGGGTTTATCTCTATTTTTAGTAATGAAGGTAGTAAATGTTAACACCTATAATTTTTAGAAAAGTAAAGTGGGCACACTTCATCAAGAAAGAAATCTTTTTTCTCAAGAGTACCATGCATTATTCGGACAACTTGCTTCCTCGCTGTCAACAGCGGTCGACTATCGTCTATGCTGGTCAAAGAAGCTTGAGATGGCATGTCACATCACAATACATGGAGCTCGAGGACTAGTTGTGGGGGTATAAACCCCTATACCCACATGGATCGATATGGTCCGCACCATCAAAGGTGGCTTGGCCCACAAGATGAAGATGGCAGCGCACGATGCTCGTTAGCATGCACCGCAAGGCTACAAGAAGATATTGTACCAAATAGGATACTTTACTTGTAACTCTATCTCTTCATGATATATAAAGAGGGGCAGAGGTCCCCTAGAGGACAAGTCAAAGATCTCATTACATCTCATATCAATACAATCAGACGTAGGATGTAGATATTACACCCTCACGGCGGCCGAACCTAGATAAAATCCTTGTCTATGTCTTGCGTCATCATCTAGTTCATAGCTTGCGCACCTATCTGCCGATAATCTACTACCCTGGGCAAACCCCTAGGTAGACTACCAACCAGCTTTCATTGACAGTTCCAATCACATATGATCCTTAGGCCTCTCTACTAACTCCCATACTTGATTTCTACTAAAGTTGTTTAGCTCATCATGCATAGCATTTACCCAATCAACATCCAGCAAAGCTTTTTCTATCTTCTTTGGTTCAATGGATGACACAAATGAGAAATGTTCACAAAATGAAGCCAATCTTGATCTAGTTTGTACACCTCTTGACATATCACCAATAATATGATCTAATGGATGATCTCTTGCAATATTGGTTGGTTGGAGTATTGAACTTGATTGCTTGCACTTGGTTGGTCATTTGGTTGAGATAAAGAACTAGCCACTTCTTGATCTTTCACTTGAACACCACTTGTACTAGCTTGAGATATATCATGAGAACCACTAGCTTGCACATTTATGTTAGAGAGCACTTGATTTTTGTCATCTTCAACATCAATCATCTCTCTAGGCCTTATATCATCAACATCCATGTTCTTCATAGCATTTACCAATTGAGTACATCTCACATCATCTAGATTCTCATCTTCATCTTAGAGTACCATTAGCCAAATTCCAAACTCTATAAGCTTTGCTAGTAGTGGAGTAACCAAGCAAGAGGCCTTCATCACATTTCTTTTCAAACTTGCTCAATCTAGTGCCTTTCTTCAATATGTAGCATTTGCAACCAAAAACTCGAAAGTATGCAATATTGGGCTTTCTACCATTCAAGATCTCATATGGTGTCTTCTCCAACATTGGGTGACAATAGAGTACCATATGGTGTTGATTGCCTCAGCCCAGAAGAATGACTAACATTGTATTCACTAAGCATAGATCTTGCCATATCAATGAGTGTCCTATTCTTCCTCTCAATAAGGCCTTTTGATTGTGGAGTGTACTTGGCCGAGAATTTATGCTTAATTCCAAACTCATCAATTCTTGTGTTCTTAAATTCACTACCATTGTCACTTCTCAAACTCTTGATGGTAGTTTCAAACTCATTATGTACTCTCTTGACAAATGATTTAAGTGTTGCAAACACATCACTCTTGTCAACAAGAAAGACTACCTAAGTATATCTTGTAAAGTCATCCACTATCACAAAGCCATATTTGTTTCCACCAATACTAGTGTATGTTGTTGGCCCAAATAAATCCATGTGCAGTCACAAAAAAAATCCATGTGCAATAACTCAAAAAGCCTTAGATGTGCTCATGATGCTCTTCTTAGGATGTGTGTTACCAACTTGCTTTCTGGCTTGACATGCACTACATAGCTTATGTTTCTGAAATGTGACATCTTTCAAGCCTCTAACTAGATCATGCTTTATCAATTTCTTCAATTGTTGGATTCCAACATAACCAAGCCTTCTATGCCATAACGAACCCATGCTAGATTTAGTGAGCAAACATGTTGATAATTGAGTTTCACTAGCATTGAAATCAACAAAGTATAGATTCTCATATCTAAATCCTTTGAATATCAAGTTAGAGCCATCTACACTTATGATCTCTACATCATCCACACCAAATATGCACTTGAAACCAAGATCACAAAGTTGAGCTACCGACAATAGGTTGAAGTTCAAGCTCTCTACTAGTAGCACATTGGAAATACTCAAATCATTGGATATTACAATCTTACCAAGCCATTTGACCTTGCCTTTGCCATTATCACCAAATGTTATACTATGAATTCCATCATTATCATTTGTGTTGATTGAATTGGACATTCTTGAATCACCAGTCATGTGTTGAGTGCACCCACTATCAAGAACCCAATGCCTTCCTCCGGCTTTATAATTCACCTACAAAAGAGAATTAATTCTTTTTAGGTACCCAAACTTTCTTGGGTCCTTTAAGGTTAGTGACTAAGATCTTTGGTACCCAAATAGCTTTCTTCTTTGAGCCCACAATTGGTGCACCAATGAACTTAGCTTGCACCCCATTAACACCTTTGGTAAGCATATAACAAGAATCAAATTTAATTTAGGATATATTATTTGGTTTGTTCTTGTTCTTGCAATATTGCTCTATGTGCCCAACTTGCGTGCATCTAGTGCAAAACTGACCATTGCCCTTCACAAAGCTACCTTTATGAGTAGCGAAGGCTGCCTTGCCTTTCTTGGGGGTATAGCCTAATCCCTCTTTGTTGAGAGAAAATCTTTGGCTACCCAAGCACTTTACCAAGCAGGCCTCACCACTATAGGCATTGCCTAAGGCGCGAGTGAGCTCATTGACCTCCTTCTTGAGGGTCTCATTTTCATTATTAATGTGGCATCACAAGTGAAACCATCACTAGTAGATGAGGTAAAAGTGGAAGTGCTACAAGAAGAGTTAGTGGAAGCAATAATAATAGGCTCAATGAAAGATTCATTAATTAAATCACATTTAGAGCCCTTGTCACAAGTCACAATAACTTCCTCTTTGTTAGCTTGATCCAGGAGAGAGGAGTGAGCCTTTTCAAGCTTAGAGTGAGCATTGCCAAGCTCCTCATGGTCTTCCTTTCGACTCTCATGAGACGCTTGGAGCTCATCAAAGGATTACTTGAGAGCTTTGAGCTCTTTTCGCAATTCTTTGCACTCCTTTCTCTTCATCTCAAGACATGTGTGAGCATTCTCCAACATGTCCATGAGTTCTTCCTTTGACTCTTCATCATCATCATCACTCCTACAACCATCACTTTCACAATCATCATCACTTTCATCATATTGTACCTTAGTGGGTTTAGCCATGAGGCATGTCGAAGGAGTGTCGAAGAGAGAAGGCTTCTTGTTGATGGTGATGCTTGCAAGTGCCTTTTTCTTGGATTTCTTGTCATCATCAATATCTGAAGAAGCATCACTATCCCAAGTCACCACATTGCTGCCACCCTTCTTCTTCTTTTTGAATGTCATTTTCTTCTCCTTCTTCTCCTTCTTTACTTTCTCTTCCTTCTTCTTTTCATCCTCATCATTGTCACTATTGTAGGGACAATCCACTGCAATGTGAGCCTTGCTCTTGCATTTGTAGCATCTTCTTACATATTCTTTGCTCTTATTTTGATCTCTTCTTTTTCTTGCACCATAGCCCTTTTTCTTCATAAATTTGCCAAACTTGCGCACAAAGAGAGCCAGTGCTTCATCATCAATGTCACCAACTTCCTCATCTTCACTTGATTCTTCTTTCTTTGCTTTGCCCTTGCTCTTGGATGAACTAGCCTTGAATGCCACACTTTTCTTTTTCTTGTCTTCATCCTTCTTCTCATCTTGGTCAACCGCTTAACTTTCCACACGGTATGTCTCTTGTGTCATGACATCACCTAGTACTTGGTTAGGGGTAAGTTCTTTCAATCCTCCTCTTATAATGATTAATCTTATTGTCTCAAATTGTCGGTGTTTTGACCCCAGGCGGTAACACCAACGAGTTTATGCATGCTCCCTTCTCCAGATGGTTATGCAAGAATGACACAAGTATTTTATCCTGGTTCAGGAAAAAGAAGGCCCTACGTCCAGCGGGGGGAGAGTGTGTATTATCTTGCACCTAAGTGCTTGTATAGGGGCGAATACAAGTGGATCCAACTGAGGGTTCTAAGTCCTAGCTGGTTGTGGGAGTGTCTGAATGGCGTTCTACGTATGTTGTTCCTCTGTCTTGTGTTGTCCCCAACGTCTCCTTTTATAGTTCCAAGGGGAGGCCTAGGTTACATGGTATAGGTGTTTTGAATAGGCCTCGATAGGGGTATGGTGCTGGCCTACTCGAGGCCTCCGTACCGGCGTGGCCTCGAGCCGTCTTGTTATAGTTTATTTTGGTAATGATGGCGTGTGTATCTCTTGAGCTTATCCCCTGTACATTGTCTGGTATTAGCTCAGGCTTGCACACGCCTGTATGTCACGACGGTCGTTACGTCTGGAGTGGTTGGAGTGCTGACTTCTGTCGTTCAATCCTTCCCTAGGAAGGGGTATGCGTACTCGAGGGTCTGGCAGCACGTGCGGCTCTGTTATATGGGAGTGCTGACTTTGTTGTCTCGAGGGCTGTCTTGATGGGATATTACGCCTGCTGTACTGTACGGGTTTGTACCTTTCTCCGATTTTGAGAATAAAGCTGGGAAAGGGGGGATTTGATGGGTGCATACTGCCCTATCACGTTTCCCGTGACTGTCGGGTTAGGTGGGAGCATGTCAGTCGCATTAAATATCTGGTTTTCGTACCCGCGACAGGCGGCGCACTACTAGATTTTGACCCTATTGCCACATGACGCCCTTTACAACGCCACAAATTATGTTGTGATAGGGGTGTGATTTGCAACATTTCTCCAAAAACGTAGCAACAAGGTGACTGTGTTGCCACAAAAATAGTGGGTCGCAATATTTACCTTTGTCGTTGCAAGAGGTTAGACCTATAGCAACTCTTTTGTGAAGTGTGTTGCTACAGGTTCAAAATATTGCCATGATGACATTGTGTTGCATTAGTACTAATTAGCATTGCAACTGCCAGGTGCTCTTGCAACCATATAGAACAGTGTTGCCACTGCTTGACATTATTGCCACAGTGTTGTTGGGTTGTAATATTTATCACGGCTATTGCAAAAGGTAGACTATGTATTGCAACTAAATTTTCAAGGCGATGCAATAGTTTATTTCTGTTGCCACCATTTTTGTTTGTTGTAATATTTACCACGATCGTTGCAATAGGTAGACTATGTATTGCAACTAAATTTTCATGGCGATGCAATAGTGTGTTGCTACTGCCATAGTTTTATTTTGTTGTAATATTTATCGTGACCATTGCAATAGATAGCTGTTTATTGCAACTAAATATCTAAAGCGATGCAATAGCTTGTTGCTATTGCCACAAGTTGGTTTGGTTGCTATAAAATCCCATTCTAGAAAATAACTGTATTTTGTGGGCTTTATGTATAGTTGGCCATGTAGCACATGGCCTGTTGGTGTAGCTCGCGGCCCGGCATTTTGGCCCGGCTCGACAGCTACCAAGCCCGGGCCGGCATGGCCCGAGGAACTAGGTCGTGCCTAGGCCGCCACCGTGGCCCGTGGCATGGCTCAGGCACGTCCCGACGGCCCGGTGCTTAATTGCCCAGTAAAAAATGTAATCTGCAAATTCTCAAAAAAAAATATAGGCCTACTGGCCCATCTAAAACCATCTGGAGTGGCCTAGTAAGAAATGTAGCCTGCTAATTCTAAAAAATAAAAAGAAAATGTAGACCTGCTGGCCTACTACTAGCCTATGCAAACATCCTGCTAGCCTGCTGCAGCATCAGGCATGAGCTTGGCCCGATGGCCCGTCGTGCCTTTGGGCCGGCCCGATGGCCCACGGGCCGTGCCTTGGTTCGTATCCCTGACACAAGGCACGGTGATGGCACGACACGACGGCACGACAGCATGGCGTGGCACGATGCAGGCATGACACGACACGACACGCCGAGCCGGGCCGGAACGGTCCGATGACCATCTATGGCATTATGTATAGCAAAAGGGCCTAAGCGTATGAATAGCCATCAATTGGCGGTTACTATTGTCACGCCTCCCTTGCCAACTCATAGGCGGAGCCACCACTAGGCATAGATGGCCAACGGACTATGGCGGGTCGACACGGGCCGAATGGGCCGGGCTGGCATGACACGTCGTGCCTCCTGAGCCATGTCTCTTAGGGCCACGGAACTAGCCTTTGGCCTAGGCGCGGCATGGCAGTACTATGAGCTGTTTTTCATGTTGAGCTTCCTGGGAGGCAACATAGCCCACCCATAGGCAGAGCTTGGGGTTGGCCTAGTTTGAATTTATACAATAATATATGTGAGCAGCGCTGGCCTTGAGTTTTTGAGGCCCGGGGCGAAACAAATATCCGGGGCCCTTTATAGTGTGGCTCATCGTTGATCATCGACTGGTCGTCGCTCGTTAGGGTCAGGCGGAGTCAGCGAATCGTGGAGACTGCAACCCTTTTTCATCGTGATCTCGTCTCGCCCATCGTGCAACAACCGTGTGCCACACGGCGCGCTCGCACGACTCGCGTCCGCCGCCAAACCGTGTCACTGCCGCGGACGGCCTTGTTTAGTTGCAATTTTTTTTTTTGCAAAATAAATATTGTAACATTTTCATTTGTATTTGACAAATATTGTCCAATCATTACTAAGTAGGTTCAAAAGATTCGTCTCGTAAATTATAAGCAAACTGTGCAATTAGATATTTTTCTATCTATATTTAATGCTCCATACATGTGCCGTAAAATTCGATGTGCTGAGAATCTTGAAAAAAATTGCAAAAATTTTTGAAAGTAAACCAGGCTCAGGACTCGCGGAGTCGAGTCATGTGTTTGCATGTACGTGTGCCTTCTTGGCGTATGCTAGTATATTTTTTCTCTTTTTTTAATGTGGGCTCGATCCTTCTCAGAAAAGCCAGGAATTGGAATTAGAGGCCAGTAACGATTCAATATTGGTCCAAATACTAATACTACCGGGTGTTACATACTTAGGGTGGGGCCCTGCCTAAAGAGAGTCCACATAACAATTTTAGTTGGTTTCATGTCCGTCGCTTGAGCCTTCTATCCTAAGCGGCAATACGCCAATAGCTCCGCCGACGCCGTTCACGACTTTGTCGGTCTCCTTGGCTTCAGTCTTGAGACAGAGAGCAGTCCAGCCCCAATCGCAGCCGCAGATCAGAACATCGCCAAGGCAACGTGATCGCCTGGTAAACTTCTTGGTGCCTAGACCCTAATTTATTTAGTTATAATCTGTTGTGAATTGTGTATGTACACAAATTGATCTAGTAAGTGTAATTCTTTTATCTTGAAGCCATGTGGTGTGCAGGGTGAGTACGTGCATGCATATGGCAACAACGTTTTCTAGGGCACATGCATCATATTAATTAAGTTGATCATGGCCGGTGGCTGCATGCTGGTAGGGTGCTGCTAAGTTGATCATGCTGCTAGCTAGGCACTGCTAATTTGATCATGTTAATTAACTTTTTTTGCGCAAGATCATGTTAATATTAAGTTGATCATGGCCTTAAATTATGGTTTTTTGATGAAAGATCATGTTAATTAAGTTGATCATGGCCTTAATAAGTCGATCATATACATGGCCGCTGCTAGCTGGCTCGTAATCCATTCAATTGATTTGTGTAAAGGATCGGAGGCGACGCAAAGTGATCAGCGAGAGGCAGCGTGCCTGCAGTGTGTTGTTTGCACACCTTTCTCCATCTTCATCATCTTGATGATTTGATTGCTGCCAGTATATATATACTTCTTGTCATTACATTCGATACACATATTATTTTTGTGCAGAAATTTACTTACGTATATTTACTTATATATATACTTCTTGCCAGTATATTGTGATTTTACTTATGTATATCCAAATTTTTGTACAGAAATTTATTTGGAGCATAATAAAATGTCACGGCATGATGATAGGAGTTGGATGCGCATGGATAGGTCTAATCCTATTTGGCAGGACAAAGTCCAGAAATATATTCGTATCACATTTGATTGCACATCAACTGCTAAGTGTCCGTGTGCTAAATGTCGATGCATGGTTTGGAAGACATGACGTGAAGTTCACCGACATGTTCTCGATAATCGCTTTGATGAAAGTTTCATCTCAGAAGGGGAACATCCAAGTGATGAAGGCGGCCCATCTAATCTTGAAGGATCGGTAGAAGATGATGAAGGACATGACGTTGATCCTGGCACTGAGCTGGTTGGAACACTTATAAGGGCTACTATACATGGAAACATTATCCAAGGTCCAGATGAAGAGCCAAATGAGCGTGCCAAGAAGTTCTATAAATTATTAGAGGAGGCAAGACAAGAATTGTATCCAGGTTGCAAGGAGGCTACCAAGGTTTCTTTTATTGTTAGATTGTTTCAGATTAAGTGCATGCATGGTATTAGTAACACTGCCTTGAGGAGCATACTAAATTTATTCTCAGTTGTGCTACCTGAAGGCCACTGTGTCCCAAACACATTGGAGAAAGTGCAGAGGGTTGTTCAAGAGCTGGGTCTAGACTATGAAAAGATACACGCTTGAGAGAATGATTGTGTATTATTTTGGAAGGAAAATGAAAAACTAGATAAGTGTCCAACATGCGGTGAGTCTAGGTGGAAGGATGAAGGTGCTGCAAAGGATGATGATACTAGTGACACTGGTGGTACACTAAAGAAGCGTGTTCCACGTAAGATCCTACAGTGTTTCCCACTAATACCTCGGCTGCAGAGATTGTATATGAGGGAGGGCACATCATCGGATATGAGATGGCACAAGGAAGGATTGGCCCGTGATGGTAGAATGCGTCACCCTGCAGACTCCCCGGCATGGAAGCACGTGGATGACACGTACAAGTGGTTTTCAAAGGATCCTCGTAATGTTAGGCTAGCTCTAGCATCTGATGGATTCAATCCATTCGAGATGATAAGTACAACATATACCACCTGGCCTGTGATCATAATCCCTTATAATTTGCCGCCTTGGTTGTGTATGAAACAATCTTATTGGATGATGTCGATGTTGATTACAGGACCAAAATCTCCTGGAAACAATATTGATGTATACTTCCGTCCCCTCATCGATGAGCTAAAGGAGTTGTGGAAAGATCGTGTCAGCACATATGATGCAAAGGAAAAGAAGAATTTCAATCTACATGCTCTTCTACTTTGGACAATCAATGATTTTCCGGCATATGCAATGTTATCTGGCTGGAGCACCAAAGGAAAGTTTGCATGTCCATATTGCAAGATACAGACTTCTTGTGGCTGAAATATGGGTCAAAGCATTGCTACATGGGACATCGACGCTTTTTGCCATCGAAGCATAGGTAAGATTTCATTTGCGGAATTATTTTGTTGTTTTCTCTTCAGTTTCTAAATAATTAATGAGTTCACTGTCCATACATAGGTGGCGCAAGAATAAAATCAGCTTTAATAACAAAGTAGAAATGAAGGAGGCTCCTGAACCTTTGACAGGTGAACAAGTGAGGGAACAATTTCAATGCTTTGAGCAAGTGAGTTTTGGGAAAACGACAAGAAAGAGAAAACAACGTGAAGAAGAAAATAGATGGCACAATTGGAGGAAGCAAAGTATTTTCTTTGAATTGCCTTATTGGGACTCACTGCTAATACGACATAATTTGGATGTGATGCACATTGAGAAGAACATTTGTGAGAGCATTCTGGGTACTTTGCTAGAAATTGATGGTAAATGTAAGGATAGTGAGAAGGCCCGGCTTGACATGCAACATCTTGGTATGAGGAAGGATCAACATCTTGTGATGGAGAATAATAAATATACTATGCCACCAGCATTGTACACATCATCTAAGGATGAGAAGGAAAGTTTATGCAGATTTCTAGAAGGAGTGAAGATGCCAGATGGGTTTGCCTCTAATATAAAGAGATGTGTTGACATCAAAGCTTGTAAGGTTGCTGGACTTAAAACCCATGACTACCATGTTATTTTACAGAAGTTGTTACCTTTAATTGTACGCAGTATTCTACCACAAGATGTTGTGATCCCATGTTCAACGGAGCTAATAGAGGCAGATCTTGATAAGCTTAGCAGTTAAATCAGAGAGACTCTTTGTCGCCTTGAGATGGTATTCCCACCTGCATTTTTTGACATTATGATGCATTTGCCGGTCCATCTAGCTGAAGAGGCCAAACTAGGAGGTCCTGTATGCTATAGATGGATGTATCCAGTTGAGAGATATTTACGTACACTAAAAGGCTATGTGAGGAACAAAGCACATCCTGAAGGTTCGATAGCCGAGGGATATATCTCCGAGGAGTGCCTGACTTTTTGCGCTCGTTTCTTGGATGATGTTGACACCAAATTGAATCCAGCTGATCGTCATGAAAGTGCTGCTGTGAATGAGCCACCATGTGGGCTCAGCATATTTAGTGAAATTAATTTCAGCAGGAAAGGATTTATTTATGAGCAAATTTCTACAGAAGAATTAGTGAAGATGAGGCACTACATGATAACCAACAGTGAGGAGGCCGAAAAATGGGTTGAGTAAGTTGCAATGTACAACAGTTTTAATTTTTAGGATAATTCTTTTAGTCAATTAATAATTTTTTGAAGCTGCACGTGTCCACCATGCAGTGAACATATGGACGAACTTAGGAAAGATGGTACAACAAACCTTACTAAACGATACAAGGAGCAATTTGTAAACTAGTTTCAGGGCAAAGTTAGTAATTAATTCATTTTAATTTTCAATCTTAATTGTTGAGCCTTAATTTATATGCACTGTCACTTATATTATATATATGGAATTGTGTTTTGCAGGTCAGCAAGCAAAATGAGGACCTCTTATATTACCTTGCTCAAGGACCAGACCCACGAGCCCGTGTGTATAATCGATGCTTTATCAATGGTTTCTTGTTCCGAACCGCATCTATTGAGAAAAGACTGACCACACGAAATAGTGGCATTTATGTGAAGGGTGATGCCAGTACCAGCAATATGGCATGGTATGGAGTGATTAAAAAAATCATCACTCTTGATTTCCCTAAGGACAAAGAAGCTGTATTGTTTGAGTGTGACTGGTATGATGTACCAGCTGCCACTATGAGCAAAGGCAAAGGATATAATAAGGATGAATATGGGATTATTGAGATCAATACTAGTCGATATCGATATTCCAGTGACCCCTATATTCTGGCAACACAAGCTGAACTAGTTTTTTATGCTGATATCCCAAGCAAGCCGGGTTGGTGCAGTGTTGTTGCATTGAAGCCTAGAAATTTGTTTGCCATGCCAGAAGCAAGAGAAGTCGAGGGTGAAATCGACATAAACTTACTGGACGTGGGAGTGCAAGACATGGATAATGCATTACGTATACGTATGGATTTGACAAATTGGAGGAGATTAGGCATAGCGGGCTCTAGGGGTGATGCCTCTATTATTGATGAGGCGCATGCCCAATCTGTTCCTGAACCAGATCACGTGGCATTTCTTGCTACAGAAGATGATGAAGATGATGAAACCTACGTTGATGATGGAGTTGTCGCACCAACGACAACCATGGGAGAGGGCGAGGATGATGATTTCTTTGTTTAAGTCGTTTTTTATAAATAATTATTGCCTTTTTGTGCACATGGATGAAGACCTCTTTGATTAAGTCATTGTTATGAATAATTGTTCCTTCAGGATGACGATCTCTTTGATTAATTTGCTGAGATGAATATTTTTTGCTTCATGATCTCTTTGATTAACTCGTTTTTATGAAAAGACCCCACCTATGAGTTCAGGTTTTGTTTGTGTGTTGTATGTAGGGTCTTTCCCTATTTGTCTTTTTAATTTAATGAAGTGTAGTTCTCCTATATTTTTGAGGAAAAAAATGTTTCTTGCCATTTTTAGGATCCGATGCAGTTCTGTTAATACATAAATGGTTTTTAAATTCAAGTATGACTTGAGGACCTATTAGTAGTCGCGGACGCACCTCCGCCAAGCACCACTTCCTTTGTCTTCATGGACCTCATAACGCGCTGACGTGCACCTCCTGGACGTTGGGCTTCACATCTTCTTTAGAGTCAACGCAAACCCTCAAAGGCTCAAACACACCGTGGAGGTGTTAGGGCGGCGCGACACCCTCTTCCTGTCCCCTCCCGCCACAGCCAATACTTCAAGAAAATCAGATCCAGATACGTAGAAGTAAAATAAAAACCGCATATTGTTGAACACGCCTCAATAGTCTAGTGGTATATGAGCCTTTGCTTGAAAATTACCTCCTGGGTTCAAACCATGTGTTGGTTAATTTTTTTAAAAAATATTTTATATATGGATATCACGCTATATGAATTTTGTATTTTAATTATGGTTGCTTCTCACTCATATCTACGTTGTTTTTAACTGAGCTGCACATTGTTGAATGGCACTATCTAGTGTTGTATTTTGGCACTGAGCAATTCCAGGTTTGATGCAATTTACTTTTTTAATGCCAACTGCACATAAAGAGATAAATATTTTCTTCAGAGCACTATTTTTTTTAATACAAACACAATATGCAGAAAATTAGCAAAAAAAATTCTCAAAACCGTGGTCTGCAACGAACACAACATATGATGGGATCAAAGCCTTTTTCTCAGTGCAGCTATGAACTGGTAATGAATTGAGAAGCACATGCATGTCAATGTTTTCTTACTTGATGAAATATTTATTTATTTGAATCTAACCAAAATTAGAGAGATCCACAAACTGGTGAAGAGCCAAATGATTTGGCTCTTTGGGAAAAAACTCATAGTAAGGGAGGGCGGTGGACAAATGATGCATCTAAGGCTGTCTATGTGCGTATTCTAACATGTTCTCCAAACCTTAATAAATGATTCATAGTATTGCTCTTCGATTCCAATTTTAGTTTTAACACTTTCAAATGACTTCTATGTGTTAGGAAATTGCTTCCAGCAAAATTAAAGACAAGGAAGTAGAGTCACCAGAAAACTTTATTCCCTCAATAGAGAGAAACCTTATTTTCCAGACAGCATACAAGCAAACTACTAGATGCAAATCATCCAAGGTTCATGGCAATGGCTATTTGGCAAGGTATCCAAGTAGAAAGCAGCTAATGACTGAACATTTCAAGGACCTGGCCCGTTCTGAAACAGAGTCCCATATCAAAAATGAAGAGCTGAAGGCTACGCTAG